>NC_089851.1:49596311-49914477 GCF_036373705.1 Amia ocellicauda | reverse complement strand
AGAGAGAGAGAGAGAGAGAGAGAGAGAGAGAGAGAGAGAGAGACCATGCACTGTTCTTTATACGCCTGTCAGATCAATAGGTGATTGGTTCTTGAGTTTGTGAGATTGGATTTCGGTTTCAGCCCCCAGTGTCCTATTGGAGGGGGGCTTGATTTATCAATCCATGGAAATGCCGGTTGGCCCGGGTGTCGGGATTTCGGCTCTCGTCCATTTCAAAGAGTTTTTATTACCTACAGGCTCCCTTCTCCAGACATCTCACAGCAGGATTCCAAACTATTTGGCCTATTCTCAGTGCCATCCTCCCACAACTGTCACTTTGATGTAAACCAGTCCCACGCTTTAAGGAAATCTGATAACTTTGGGGGGAGAGGTCTTCCTTAGATCGGTGCTTCAGCTCAGAGCTAAAATGCTCTTATCAAAATACACCCAACATAATGCTACAGATTGCTTAATTGATTAATATACTACCATGTGTTCCCAGTATTTAGACACTGGTGATTTAAGGTGACTGTGACAGGCCGCTGTCTGTCACGGCACGGCTGCTGCTGACGCTCGCTGATTAGGTGCTCATGTGCCGCAGCTGTGTTGTCCGCTCCCTCGCAAACAGGCTGCGGACCCATGGCTGCGGGGAATGAGCAACCCGTTTTGTGGACATCTGTGTGTTTGTTTTGCTTTTGTTTTTCCCCCTGATTGTGTAAAGGATGAGCCTGAACTGTAATAAAGCCTGGACACTACGGAACCCGAGACTCTCTCTCTCCCCATCGTTTGTGTCCGGCTTTCACAGTGACCTATAAGATTAAGTGGATTGGGGCTCTCCAGTACCAGGGTGGAGACCACTGATGTAGGTTATACAATATTACAAGGTGTTGGTACATCATTATAAAAAAATTATCTACACATTGCAGTTAAAAAAATTATGATTGGACCGGTCTGCAAGTATAATCTAAACAGATGTGTCATAAGGAGGTGTTGAAAGGACAGCGAACGGTTCTGTTAGTGCTAGAAGCTGGAGTGTTCAGCTAAGAATAAATCCTGCTGAGTATTACAATCACCCAATGGCAAAAGCAGTTATCACACTTGGATAAGGGCAACTGAAGTTCAACACATTGCAGACTGAAGCCTCTTCAATGGCAGTGCAACAATATTCAAAGCATCAGCATGGCAGGCTCATCCATTGTTAAGGTACAAACACTTCCCAGAGAAGTGAACCCTTCGATTTCCCTGGACTAGGCTAACCCAGCGCCGCCAGTGCAGGATGGTGGATCCTCCGCAGGATACGAGCTCGGGAAGTAAAGTCACAGACTCAAAGAATGTTTCGCCTGTTTGTTCTTGGGGCGTTTTGCCTTCAGTTTTGCCTTCAGCAAGTGAAATGCTGCTCAATTGCATTCAGGACAGGTGACTAACTTGGCCATTGCAGAACATTCCACTTCTTTGCCTTTAAAAAGTCTTGGGTTGCTTTCACAGTATGCTTCAGGTCATTGTCTATCTGCACTTTGAAGCACTGTCCAATGAGTTTTGAAGCATTTGGCTGAATCTGAGCAGACAATATAGCCCTAAACACTTCAGAATTCATCCTGCTGCTTTTGTCAGCAGTCATGTCACCAATAAATACAGGGGAACCAGTTCCCTTGGCAGCCATACATGCCCATGGCCATAACAATACCTCCACCATGCTTCACAGATGAGGTGATATGTTTTGGATCATGAGCAGTTGCTTCCCTTCTCCATATTCTTCTCTTCCCATCATTCTGGTACAAGTTGATCTTTGTCTCATCTGTTCATAGGATGTTGTTCCAGAACTGTACAGGGATATATATATATATATATATATATATATATATATATATATATACACTCACCTAAAGGATTATTAGGAACACCTGTTCAATTTCTCATTAATGCAATTATCTAACCAACCAATCACATGGCAGTTGCTTCAATGCATTTAGGGGTGTGGTCCTGATCAAGACAATCTCCTGAACTCCAAACTGAATGTCTGAATGGGAAAGAAAGGTGATTTAAGCAATTTTGAGCGTGGCATGGTTGTTGCTGCCAGACGGGCCGGTCTGAGTATTTCACAATCTGCTCAGTTACTGGGATTTTCACGCACAACCATTTCTAGGGTTTACAAAGAATGGTGTGAAAAGGGAAAAACATCCAGTATGCGGCAGTCCTGTGGGCGAAAATGCCTTGTTGATGCTAGAGGTCAGAGGAGAATGGGCCGACTGATTCAAGCTGATAGAAGAGCAACTTTGACTGAAATAACCACTCGTTACAACCGAGGTATGCAGCAAAGCATTTGTGAAGCCACAACACGTACAACCTTGAGGCGGATGGGCTACAACAGCAGAAGACCCCACCGGGTACCACTCATCTCCACTACAAATAGGAAAAAGAGGCTACAATTTGCACAAGCTCACCAAAATTGGACAGTTGAAGACTGGAAAAATGTTGCCTGGTCTGATGAGTCTGGATTTCTGTTGAGACATTCAGATGGTAGAGTCAGAATTTGGTGTAAACAGAATGAGAACATGGATCCATCATGCCTTGTTACCACTGTGCAGGCTGGTGGTGGTGGTGTAATGGTGTGGGGGATGTTTTCTTGGCACACTTTAGGCCCCTTAGTGCCAATTGGGCATCGTTTAAATGCCACGGCCTACCTGAGCATTGTTTCTGACCATGTCCATCCCTTTATGACCACCATGTACCCATCCTCTGATGGCTACTTCCAGCAGGATAATGCACCATGTCACAAAGGTCGAATCATTTCAAATTGGTTTCTTGAACATGACAATGAGTTCACTGTACTAAACTGGCCCCCACAGTCACCAGATCTCAACCCAATAGACCATCTTTGGGATGTGGTGGAACGGGAGCTTCGTGCCCTGGATGTGCATCCCACAAATCTCCATCAACTGCAAGATTCTATCCTATCAATATGGGCCAACATTTCTAAAGAATGCTTTCAGCACCTTGTAGAATCAATGCCACGTAGAATTAAGGCAGTTCTGAAGGCGAAAGGGGGTCAAACACAGTATTAGTATGGTGTTCCTAATAATCCTTTAGGTGAGTGTATATATATATATCCAAGCCATAGTTAAAGTCCAAATCCAAAAAAGTCAATTTGCAATACAAAAACTGACTCTTGTATCGCATCATTAAGGTACAGGAGAATATCACTGAACAGCTGCTAGTACCAGGACCCTTCTATGACACAGCATTATAACTGGCACACACACATCTCCTCAGCGCCCACCTCTGAGAAGAGAAAACCAGAGAACATATCATATGATGGTTCTCCCAGCATGGGATACACATGGCAGTACAGCAATATTGTCAACAGTGCTTTGTGTATCAGCAACTCCCAAACTCCCAAACCGGCATTCAGGAGCCCTTTGATTCCATTTCCCATCATAAAAACACCTTACGACAGCATCACAATGGACCTGGTGGGCCCTCTGGCAGGGTCATCATCAGTGCAGTGTCATCAATACATCCTTGCAATAATGAATTACACCACCCAGTACCCAGAACCTATTCCTCTGCGCACAATGGCATCAAAGAACACTGTCAAATAACTTTGCCTAAAATTTCCAGAATTGTATCTGAATAGCCAACAAAATACTCACAGATTAAGGGACTGCCTTCATGTTCATTATTATGAAAGATCTCTGCCGTCTGCTACAAGTGAAGCAAATAAGGACTTCAGTATACCATCCCCAAACAGACGGTTTGTTAGAGCACTTTAATCAGACGCTGTAGGCAATGTTACAGAAAATGGACAGAAAAAGACAGAAAGAATTGGGATTAGTTATTGCCCTACGTCATGTTTGCCATCAGAAACATGCCCCTGGCTTCTACAGGATTTTCACCTTTCAAGTTGCTGTACAGAAGACAGCCCCCAGAACATTTAGACCTAGTGAAGGAAACCTGGGAAGAACAGCCCTGTCCCCAGCAATCTCTAATAAAACATGTCAATGACATGAGAGAGTGCATCAAGACTGTCAATGCCCCTGGTCATGGAACACAGGCAGCAGGCACAACAAACCCAGTAATTCAATTATAACCACAGTGCACAGCCATGGCAGTTTCAACCAAGGGATCAAGTACTCATTCCCACTACATTTAAAGCAAGCTGGAGGGGCCCCTACTAAGTATAGGAGAAGGTGGCACTATGGGGGTTATACCCGGTTATCAAGCAGAGTATCATTGTGATATCATTATGTCCGCCTTCGCCTCCAACCCCTCCCTGGATTTCCTCACTCTCACTGAGACATGGATCTCCCCGGACAACTCAAACACCCCTGCTGCCTTATCCTTTCTGTTTGTCCTGTCCCACTCCCCTCGTCTTACCGGGCGGGGAGGAGGAACAGGGCTCCTGCTCTCCCCTTCTTTCCTCTTCTCTGTCTCCCCCTCTCTCTCCTCTATCACGACCCACAGCTTTGAATTCCATGCAATGGAAATCACCTCTCCCTCTCAGCTCTTCCTTCTAGTTCTCTACCATCCCCCCGGTCCACTCACCTCCTTCCTGGATGAACTCGACTTCCTTCTCTCCTCCCTCCCCTCACTGTCGCCACCTACCATCCTCCTGGGAGACTTCAACATCCACCTCTCCAATCCTTCCCACTGTGTCAGATTTCTTCCTCTCCTTCACTCCTTTAACTTCTCTCTCTCCCCGTCTCCCCCCACTCACAGGGCAGGCCGCCAGCTAGACCTTATCTTCTCTAGAGGCTGCTCCCCTTCGACACTCTCCGTGACACCCATGGACATCTCAGACCACCACTTAATCTCCTTCTCCCTTTCCCTCCCCTCCCTCCCCACTCCACCCACTCCATCTGTCACCTTCCACCGTAATCACCGCTCTGTCTTCCCCTCCACCCTTGGTTCCACTGCTCTCACTCTCTTACCTTCCATTGACTGTTTTTCCCATCTATCAACTGTGCTACCTCCTCTTTATTCTCCTCCCTCAACTCCTCCCTTGACTCTCTCTGTCCTCTCAAGTCCTGCCCGTCCCTCCCCTCCTCAGCCTTGGCTCTCTGCTGTTCTCCGCTCAATCTGAACTAGTCTGCGTGCTGCCGAACAGAAGTGGAAAAGGACCAAACTCCCAGCTCTCAAAGACTCTCGAGCGGGCGGTCCACCCTCAGCTCTCTGCCTTTCTGTCCCAACACTCACTCCTTCATCCTCTGCAATCTGGCTTCCGCACATCTCACTCCACTGAGACTGCTCTCCTGGCATTCACTGACTCCCTCAGCTGTGCTTGGGCAGCCTCCCTCTCCTCAGTCCTGATCCTCCTTGATCTCTCCGCAACATTTGACACCGTTGATCACTCCATTCTCCTCTCCTGCCTCGCTGACCTTGGGATCTCTGGGACTGCTCTCACCTGGTTCTCTCCTACCTCAGCGACCGGACCTACCAAGTGACATGGCGAGGTTCCTCATCCACCCCCCAGCCTCTCCTCACAGGCGTACCCCAAGGCTCTGTCCACGGCCCCCTCCTGTTCTCTCTCTACACTCGCTCCCTGGGCCCCCTCATCGCATCCCATGGTTTCTCCTACCACTTCTATGCTGACGATGCCCAGATCTTCCTGTCTTTTCCCTCTTCTGACCATCTCATTCCCTCTCGCATCTCTTCCTGCTATCTCCGCCTGGATGCACTCGCACCACTTCAAACTCAACCTCTGCAAATTGGATCTCCTGTTTTTTCCCCACTCTTCTTCACCTTCTGCTGATCTCTCCATCTCAATCCCCTTGAAATCCACCACACTCTCTCCTTCTTCTTCCTCTAAAAATCTAGGATTCATCCTCAATCCTGCGCTCTCCTACACTTCTACACTCCTCACCACACTGACACGCACCTGTAGATTCTTCCTGAGCAACATACGCAGAATCCGTCCCTTCCTCACCGACTACTCGACTCAGCTGCTCGTCCAGTCACTGGTCCTCTCCCGCCTGGACTACTACAACTCACTCCTGGCCGGCCTGCCTGCAACTACTACTCGCCCGCTCCAGCTCATCCAGAACTCTGTGGCTCGTCTGGTATTCTCTCTGCCCCGATTTGCACACGCTACTCCACTGCTCCGCTCTCTCCAATGGCTCCTGATACCGACACGCATTCAGTTCAAGACAATGACCCTCACCTACCGCTGTCTTGACCACACTGGACCAAGCTACCTTCAGTCCCTCATCTCTCCATACATCCCCTCCGGACCACTGCGCTCTCCGGTGCCAGAAGACTAACTCTGCGTCCTCTCCACTCTCCTTTCTCCAGAGCCCGCTCCTTCTCATCCCTGGCCCCTAAATGGTGGAATGACCTTCCCACCGAAGTCAAAACAGCAGAGTCCTTGACTTCCTTCCGGCGCTTACTCAAGACACATCTTTTCAGACAGTACTTGTAATATTAGTCCTTTTAATCCCTGCTAGATAGCACTTCATAGCATTTTATCATGCTTCTTGCGTTATTCATTGATTTCCTCCTTGCTTCCTTTCCCGTAACCCTTGACTGTGACCTTACATTTTGTGACAGCACTTACTTTCCAGGATGTATGTCCACACTTACTGTACTTAACTGTATAAATTGGAAGTTGTAAAATGTATTATATCTTGAATTGCTTTGTTTAATGTAAATTTGAATTTGTAATGTTTGATGCCTTGTACTTAACTGTATTCTTGCACTTTGTATTGCACTTATGTTGTAAGTCACCCTGGATAAGGGTGTCTGCCAGGAAATAAAAATAAAGAAATAAATAATAGTAATAATAATAATGCAGTGGAACTAAGGACCTCCCCATGAGGCTCCGGCACTCCTCGGACCAAGGTGGGGGTGATTTACTCAGAGCCCAATTACCTGCTCCCCTCCTCGATAAAACAGGGAAATATCAGACTTCCTGGTTGGGTAGGCAGGAGGTGAGCCTGGGAGAGGAGTGTGTGCAGGATTGAGAGATTGAGAGCGAGATACTATATTAGCTAAAACCTAACCCTTATTTTAATCTAAAGTTCCTTTAATGATATGACCAAAATAGAGTCAAAATAGAGGGACACTAGTTAGAGAACCAATGGCAAACTGTGATGACAATATGGTTAGCTTTGAGGCATACTTCCAAAAAACAAGGACCAAGTCTAAAACAATGGGCTACAACTTTAGAAAAGCAAACCTTGAAGGTATGGAGCACACTGGATACAGATTCAGTTGAAAACAGATGGTTATATTTTAAGAATATACTACTTGAGGCTCAGGAACAAACTGGAACAAACTCTCCAGTGAAGTGGTTGAAGCTGAAAACTTGGAAACATTTAAAAATAGACTGGATAGGATCCTTGGATCACTTAGTTATTAATGGACAACAAACAAGCAGGGTGGGTCGAATGGCCTCCTCTCGTTTGTAAACTTTATTATGTTCTTATGTTCTTATGATTAGGGTTTCTTTCACATGATCACGTTTATTCAATATTTTTCTTTCCATTTTGATTTGTGTAATGTTTTTGGTTAGATCATCCACAGAAAGAAACATTAATTATCTTATCTATGAGAAAATGAGAGCAGTACAGCTCTAAAGCAAGGAGAGTGTAACAGCCGGACACAATATGCGGGGAGAGAGAGTCTCGGGTTTCAGCGGTGTCCAACTTTATTGAGCTTCAGGCTTGTCCAGGGGGAACACACACAATCAGGGGGAAAAACAAAAGCAAAACAAGAAAACAAACATCCACACAAACATGGTGCTCCGGGCAGCCAGGAGTTGTAGTGGCAGTCCTCCCTCTCATCGGTTAGCTCCCCTATTTGGCGAAGGAGAAAGATTAAATAGACAGAGCAGTCGCCACGGTGCTCATTGCCTGCAGCCTGTTTGCGAGGGAGCGGACAACAGTGGCCTGTCACACCCCCCCCCCCAGAAAAGGACTGCCCAACAGGCGGGCTGGGAGAGAGAGAGGAGGGAGAAGAGGAAGGGATGGGAGAGGAAGTCGGCGTTGAGGTGTTGAGGGCCGGGGCGGTGATGGACTCGGAAGTTGAAGTCCTGCAGGGCGAGATACCACCGGGTGATGCAGTGGTTGGAGTCCTTCATGCGGTGCAGCCACTGCAGGAGGGCGTGGTATGTTTCCAGGGCGAAGGGGCACCCCAATTCTTTAAAAGGACCATGCCTTCCGAGGCGTCGGTCTGTAAAATAAAGGGGAGAGAGAAGTCAGGACATTTTAATACAGGGTGTTGGAAGAAGCGGTCCTCAATAGCCTGGAAAGCCACCTGGCACTGCTCCGTGCACTGGACCATATCTGGAGCACCTTTTCATGTCAGTTCGGTCAGGGCATAAGCCAGGGTGGCAAAGTCTGGCAGAAACCGGTGATAATATCCAGCAAACCCCAAAAACTGCTGAACTTCCTTGTTGGACTTAGGAGGTGGACAGGAGGTGATACTGGTTACCTTGTCAACTACTGGCAGTAACTGTCCCCCCCCTAAGAGGTACCCCAGATACTTGGTCTCCCTCCTCCCAACTGCGCACTTGCCTGGGTTTGCCGTGAGCCCCGCCTGCTGAAGGGACCGGAGCACAGCTGCTACGTGGACGAGGTGGCTGTTCCAGTCCCTACTGAAAATCACCACATCGTCCAAGTAAGCAGAGGCATATGGTTGGTGGGGCTTGAGTACACAGTCCATCAGCCTTTGGAAAGTGGCCAGAGCTTCGTGCAGCCCAAAAATCCTGAGGAGTGGAGAAAGCGGTTTTCTCTCGGGACACTGGACTGAGGGGGATTTGCCAGTATCCCTTGGTTAAGTTCAGTGTCGTAAAAAAGTGTTTTGTTAAAGCACTCCACTAGGCCATTGGTTTGGGGATGATAGATTGATGTTCTGATGGATTTGATCCCCAACAGCCTATAGAGATCACACATCATGCGTGACATGAAGGGAGTGCCCTGATCTGTCAGGATTTCCTTTTGGATCCCCACCTGTAGTGAAGACCTTAAACAGCTCCTCGGTGATCCTAGTTGCTGACATTGTCCATAGAGGAATCGCTTCTGGGTACCGAGTGGCATAATCTACTATGACCAGCACAAACTGATACCCTGCGGAGCTTTTCTCTAACGGACTGATCAAGTCCATACCAATGCGCTCAAATGGTATTTCCATGAGAGGTAGCGGTACCAGCGGGGCTCTTGGTACTGCACTAGCATTGGTCTTTTGGCACTTCGGACAGGCCGCACACCATTTTTCTACTTCCTTTTTGATGCCTGGCCAGAAGAATTGGTCCGTTATTCGATTTAAGGTCTTGTCAGGACCCAGGTGACCTGCCACAGGTACTTTGTGTGCGGAGAGAAACACAAAGCGCCTGTGTAAATGTGGTACCAGCAATTGTTTCGTGACCGGGTCCTCCCCTCGATTTTTGGTTATACAGTAAATCTTTTTCTATATGGAACTGGGGATACGAGCGCGCCCTCTATGCATTCACTATGTGACCGTCAACAACTGCAACCTGGTCGTATAAACGACCCAGGACATCATTCCGTGACTGATCCAGAGCGAAATCGGAAACCCGGGAGAAGACGGGATCCGGGGCTGTGCCAGAGGTGTTGGCCCTCCTGATGGAAGAAGGAGAGAGCTGCTGTTCCTTCCCCCGGGTCTGACAGAGAACTGTCGGCTGCTGCATGAATGGAGTCAGAGAGAAGGCTGTCCCCACCCCACTCATCGCCGGCAGCCACTAATGGTGATCGGCCCCCAGAGCCATGTCCCAATTGTGCCCCAGCCAAATCAGACAACGAGAGCCTAGGATCTTTAATGTTGGACAGAAATTCACAACAATCCCGCCTAGGACTACCGGGAATGGCAAACGAGGGGTGAGCCCCACGTTCATTTTATACGTTTCCCCACCAATCACCATGGTCACCTGGGCCATGGGGTACCAGTGTATGTCCCCTTGAATATACCGTATAGCGACTTTAGTACCTCGCCTACTGGTGCCCCCGAGGAGCCAGGCCATCCTGGACTAGCGTCTTGCTACAGCAAGAGTCCAGGAGGGCCTTGACTTCACGTTCCCCGATTCTTACCGGTACCGTTGAAGTCTTTTGCTGAACCGAAGTGAGCGGAGGGGCGAGCAGCACAAACAGTGGAGTAATGCATTTTCACCAGCGGGCACTCGGCCAGGCGATGTCCAGGCTGCCCACAACGCCAGCACGTCATCGTAGCTGTTCCAGGGCACCGCACACTACCGGGAGAGAGAGAAAAAGAAGGAGCTAAGGAGACAGATTTGTGTTTGGGACGGACAGGGGAAAAAGGGAAAGCGGATTGGGGAGAGAGGAACGGGGGTTTTCGGTGCCATGTTGGCATCCGGGTGGGTCGGGTCAGAGGAGGTCTTGGGAATGGGTGGGAGGGTTTCCGCCTCCAGGCATCGGAAGGTGGCATCGTCCCAAGCAGCGATCCTCCCCCATCTTCGGGATCCTCAAGCCAGCCCAAGCTGGGTTCGCTCAGCCACAGCAGGGTTAGAAGCAGGAGCTGGTGCTCGGAGTTGCTGTTGCAGCGTCTCCAGGGTTTGTTGCTACTGCGCCTGCAGCCTCACTACTGCGGCCAGCAACTGCTCCACCACAGATGCCTCCATCGCTGTCCTTCGCACCAGGTAGGGAGTTCAGGGTAAGTCAGCCATGGAGCTTCCCCACATCGGCCACCAAATGTAATAGCCGGACACAATACGCAGGGAGAGAGAGAGTCTCAGGTTTCGGCGGTGTCCGGCTTTATTGAGCTTCAGGCTCGTCCAGGGGGAACACACATAATCAGGGGGAAAAACAAAAGCAAAACAAGAAAACAAACCTCCACACAAACGGGGTGCTCCGGGCAGTCAGGAGTTGTAGTGGTAGTCCTCCCTCTCATCGGTTAGCTCCCCTATCCGGCAAAGGAGAGAGATTAAATAGACGGAGCACAGCTGCTGCTGACATCACAGTCGCCATGGTGCTCATTGCCCGCAGCCGTAAGTCCGCAGCGTTTGCGAGGGAGCGGACAACACGGCTGTGGCACATGAGCACCTAATCAGTGAGCATCAGCAGCAGCCGTGCCGTGACAGACAGCAGCCTGTCACAGAGAGAAACCTAATTTCTTTGAAATGCCAGTCTGATGTGGCTTCACTGAAACAAACCTTTCTGGTGTGTGGCTACCCTGAAACAAAGAGAAGAGCGTTAGTTATGGTCAGAAAGGTCATATCCCTGACACAGAAACCATATCTCTGAATGACACCCTAGATATTAAAATGTATTACAATAAAAAAAAAAGTTTATTTTAGAAAGAAATTGATTAGTTAAAAAACAAAAAAATCTATTTTGTCAAGGCAGGACATTCTCAACAGATTGATAGATTGTAATCCATCCATTTTTGAAACCACTTATTCTGGTGAGGGTTGCTGCAGCCAATCCCAGCAGGCATAGGGTGCAAGGCAGGAATACACCCAGGACAGGATGCCAGTCCATCCTAGGACAGCACTAACACACACACACAGCAATTTAGCAAAGCCAATTAACCTAACTCACATGTCTTTGGATGGTGGGAGGAAACCAGAGTGACCGGAGAAAACCCATGCGGACGTGGGGAGAACATGCAAACTCCATACAGACAGGCCCCTGAGCCAAGACTTAAACCCAGGACCCTGGACCTGTGAGACAGCAGCACTAGCCACCGTGCCATGTGCCACCTGATAGATTATAATACATTACAATAAATATTGTTCTGAAGTTTGTACGATTATGTTGTTATAAATGCTATTCAGATCAGCAATTAAAACTCATCTCTATGTTAAATGAGTCTGCTCTGCAGTTACTTTTCCAAAGCTGTCCTAGCAACGTCTGTACAGATGTTCAATCTGCAATCCAGCTGTGAAAAAGTCTCTCAAACTAATGTTGGGAATAGGGTATGAATGAAGTCTTCCCATGTGGAATACCTACATATGTGTGAGGTGTGAGAGTGGGGGGTTTGCCCGATTTCATGCAGTTCTCCATTGTGAGGTCCTGGTCGGTGATGGCTGTGGCAGCAGGATGAGAGTATGACCAGGTCCAAAGGAAATAACAGAACACCAGGAAAGACTGAAGCAGTGGGGAAATTTGGGAAATAATGTGATAACTGTTACTAGTAAAAATACTAGGTTACTTTTTATTTTAAGGATATAGTTTTTTAGGTATTCTCTGTGTTATGACATATTTGGCATCCCCTGGAATCCTGCATCCCCTGAGTGATTGCACATGCGCAGTTTCAAGCATTGTAATATAACTACTATGAACAATAAGAAGTCTTCACTTTAAAAAATATTTCAATTCAAATTACAATGTATGTAGCTTTATTTTCAATTGGAATAAATGTGCATGATTAATAATCTACCTTTTTTATGTAATAAAGCATGCACAGATGGGCGAAAAGTAATGAATGTGCAATTCTCCTTCAACTGTGCATGCGCAATCAGTCAAGGGATACAGGATTCCAGGGAATGCCAAATATGTCATAACACCTGCACTAGCTGGATCTTTTAGTATTTTTGTCAGGATTTTGTAATCGTTCTTTGTGTCTTATATCCTAGAGCATCACTCAGTTTTGATGATTTTAAGGTTGTAATATTGTTAATTTTAGCTGGTCCTTTCCTTCAGAAATGCTGGATTTAATTGTAAAATGATCTCTTACTCATGTCGTACATTTGACATTTCACTTAATTTTCACCAATATTGCACATTGTTTTAGGTTGATGATGATGATTATTATTAATGTTTCACTGCTATGTTGTGTAGATTTTTTACACATTTTATTACTTTTTCAGAGCACCACCAATTTATACCTAATTTATCTTTGTCTGAAACACACCCATTCCATCAGTCAGCCTGGACACATAGCAATTTAATTAAGTGGACGCAGCTGTACTGACCTGTATTTCAGCCAGGTTTTCAGTGGGCAGGGGAGTGTGGAACAGAGAGCAGGGAGCAATAAATGGGATGTGGCCAGAGAGAGGGTTATCTGGAAAGATCCTGGAGTTTTGTTTGGAACCTGTTGAAAAATATGGGAGAAAGAAGAGCTAAATGAATTAGTCTCATCTTTTGGAATTGGGTTACCCAGGGCTGAGCAAGTATACTCTTTGGATTCAAAGAAGCACATCTGAGGTCTGAGGTTTTGCTTAATTATTTGGTTTATTTGTTTCCCAATCCGTATGGCATACTTGCTCAGTCCTGGGTGAAGGAATTCCAAGAGAATGATTCCTTTGTCCTCTTAAAACATAAGGTGGCGTAGTATGGCTACATTGATCTCAAACATTTTAGCATGTGCTGTCATCCTGAGCAGTGACATATTATTATGCCTGGCTTTTCAAAATATTTCCATAAACTGAAATATGTATTCTTCCTTCTACATCTTCTCTCACTTTGCTTCCAAAGAAAGGCCTAGCTGTCTTACTCATCTCAGGGTAATGAATCATGCAGTACACCTGCTGTGAGGTTTATATTGAGCAAGTCTCCATACAAGGGAAGTGGAAGCAGAATAAGGATTTGTGAGGAGAGTTAAAATAAATTCTTTATTGCGCTGTTACAAAAAAAAAATCAAATATATATATATACACTCACCTAAAGGATTATTAGGAACACCATACTAATACTGTGTTTGACCCCCTTTCACCTTCAGAACTGCCTTAATTCTACGTGGCATTGATTCAACAAGGTGCTGAAAGCATTCTTTAGAAATGTTGGCCCGTATTGATAGGATAGCATCTTGCAGTTGATGGAGATTTGTGGGATGCACATCCAGGGCACGAAGCTCCCGTTCCACCACATCCCAAAGATGCTCTATTGGGTTGAGATCTGGTGACTGTGGGGGCCAGTTTAGTACAGTGAACTCATTGTCATGTTCAAGAAACCAATTTGAAATGATTCGACCTTTGTGACATGGTGCATTATCCTGCTGGAAGTAGCCATCAGAGGATGGGTACATGGTGGTCATAAAGTGATGGACATGGTCAGAAACAATGCTCAGGTAGGCCGTGGCATTTAAACGATGCCCAATTGGCACTAAGGGGCCTAAAGTGTGCCAAGAAAACATCCCCCACACCATTACACCACCACCACCACCAGCCTGCACAGTGGTAACAAGGCATGATGGATCCATGTTCTCATTCTGTTTACGCCAAATTCTGACTCTACCATCTGAATGTCTCAACAGAAATCGAGACTCATCAGACCAGGCAACATTTTTCCAGTCTTCAACTGTCCAATTTTGGTGAGCTTGTGCAAATTGTAGCCTCTTTTTCCTATTTGTAGTGGAGATGAGTGGTACCCGGTGGGGTCTTCTGCCGTTGTAGCCCATCCGCCTCAAGGTTGTACGTGTTGTGGCTTCACAAATGCTTTGCTGCATACCTCGGTTGTAACGAGTGGTTATTTCAGTCAAAGTTGCTCTTCTATCAGCTTGAATCAGTCGGCCCATTCTCCTCTGACCTCTAGCATCAACAAGGCATTTTCGCCCACAGGACTGCCGCATACTGGATGTTTTTCCCTTTTCACACCATTCTTTGTAAACCCTAGAAATGGTTGTGCGTGAAAATCCCAGTAACTGAGCAGATTGTGAAATACTCAGACCGGCCCGTCTGGCACCAACAACCATGCCACGCTCAAAATTGCTTAAATCACCTTTCTTTCCCATTCAGACATTCAGTTTGGAGTTCAGGAGATTGTCTTGACCAGGACCACACCCCTAAATGCATTGAAGCAACTGCCATGTGATTGGTTGGTTAGATAATTGCATTAATGAGAAATTGAACAGGTGTTCCTAATAATCCTTTAGGTGAGTGTATATATATATATATATATACACACGGATCAGCAATAACATTATGACCACCTGCCTAATATTGTGTAGGTCCCCCTTTTGCCGCCAAAACAGCCCTGACCCGTCGAGGCATGGACTCCACTAGACCTCTGAAGTTGTGCTGTGGTATCTGGCACCAAGACGTTAGCAGCAGATCCTTTAAGTCCTGTAAGTTGTGAGGTGGGGCCTCCATGGATCGGACTTGTTTGTCCAGCACATCCCACAGATGCTCGATTGGCTTGAGATCTGGGGAATTTGGAGGCCAAGTCAACACCTTGACCTTGTGATTCTTCAGACCAGGCCACCTTCTTCCATTGCTCCGTGGTCCAGTTCTGATGCTCACGTGCCCATTGTAGGCGCTTTCGGCAGTGGACAGGGGTCAGCATGGGCACCCTGACTGATCTGCGGCTACGCAGCCCCATACGCAACAAACTGCGATGCACTGTGTGTTCTGACACTTTTGTATCAGAACCAGCATTAACTTTTTCAGCAATTTGAGCTACAGTAGCTCGTCTGTTGGATTGGACCACATGGGCCAGCCTTCACTCCCCACGTGCATCAATGAGCCTTGGCCGCCCATGACCCCGTCACCGGTTCACCGCTTTTCCTTCTTTGGACCACTTTTGATAGGTACTGACCACTGCAGACCGGGAACACCCCACAAGAGCTGCAGTTTTGGAGATGCTCTGACCCAGTCGTCTAGCCATCACAATTTGGCCCTTGTCAAAGTCGCTCAGATCCTCACACTTGCCCATTTTTCCTGCTTCTAACACATCAACTTTGAGGACAAAATGTTCACTTGCTGCCTAATATATCCCACCCACTGACAGGTGCCATGATAACAGGATTATCAATGTTATTCACTTCACCTGTCAGTGGTCATAATGTTATGGCTGATCGGTGTATATCAGAGGAGAAAACAGACAGTATTGCTTGGCTGGAGAAGACATGTTTTTAGTGCTTCACTTCTTACTGTCTTTCCTTATTAAGATCAATTAGGTATCAGCTGTAAACACTAAGTCCCGCAAAAGACTGACTATGTCACCCCAGTTAGTTTTATGAGGATGGGGAACCTCAACTGCACCCTATTAAATATCCCCACTAGACTACTACACCAGTTCTTAACGATCTAGAGCACCCATAATGGACACAGGTAAGTGTAAAATACATTTATTTTATTTCCCCCCAATAACAGGGCAAACAATAGCAACAACAGAATACAGGTGCAAGGCACGGAGTCTGCGCTTAATACAATACACACAGAGGGACAAAACTAACTAGCCTAAAAGTGTTTATTTAATAAACTGCTAACATTTCCTTTATTAAACTTGGGGGTGAAACTATAACACTAGAGAATAAAAGCACAAGAAAAATAAAACTTTCCCTAATAGCTAAAACCATAAAAACGAACCTAAAGAATATATTAATTCCCCCTTTTAAAACCACAAGGACAACAGCAATTACAGTTCACAGAACACACAAACAGGGAAAATGAATCTTTTCTTATCCACTATACAATGTCCACACAGAATAGGTCCATGTGATTCTAATCGCAATCTCTGGTGGAAACAGGGGCTCCTCTGTTTGTCTCTCTCACCTGTGGTCTCCCTTTCTTTCATAGGGTCCCAGTGCAGCCCTCTCACTGTAGCAGAAAGTGAAAACCTCAGGGAGAGAGACTAGAGCAGGTGGCCTCAGCAGGACTACAGGTATGTATTTTTCCCATTCATGCTTTTTAACCCTGCCAGTGTTGCACCTTCCTCTCACCACACTGCACAGCTTTCTCTATCCACAGGTTACCTGCCAGAGTTGGATTCTGGGGCCATGGGAACTTGTTGCCACAGGTAGGACCTCACCACCAGGAGCTGCACATAGGTTAATAAAGAATACATTAGTTTATTAGCAAAACTATGCTTTACCATCTCTCTCCCTTGCTCTCTTGGATTCCAGATGCTTCAGCAAAGATCATATAGTTTTAAGCAGCATGAAAAGCTTCATAGCATATACAAGAAAGCAGAAAAATACTTCCTACTCGGTTTCATATCAGTGGACTAGTTCAGTGACCGTGACTGCATGCCTTTTTCTGCTGCCGTCATCTCTCTGGGTATACTCTGTTCTCTTTCTCCAGGTGGTAGGTGTAGTCGAGTGTATGTAGGGCTAGAAATCATACAGAAAGCAAACTTACATAAAAGCGAAAAGCCAAATATAAAATAAACCATAATTAGAAAGAATAAAACAAAACAAGGAAATAGACGTGATCAATAATTTAAACAGTATTAACCCCTAGTCACCTTCCATGAGAGAAACATTGATTGAACATTGTACAGTACTGTGAGTCTCACTGTAGTCCTCCACTGGGCATTTAGCAAATGTCATTGGTAATGGTGACACTCAGCTTTTAAATCACCGACTACGCCACACTTAGGCTTATTAAGGATGGGGAGCCTCAACATTCCTATGCCCCGCAAGCAGGTTCTGACCAGATGTCTGCATTTTTATTTATCCTTAAATAACAGTAGTGCCATCGACACACACAGGTAGGGCAAGAAGTCAGCACTCCACGGTTGCACAGGGGGAAGTTATCTAAAACTAGAAATTCTATACTACAATCGCCTTTAATCCTCAGTGTGATAAAACCCTGTAAAACTTTACACCAAAAACAAAAACAAAAGCAAATTATAAAAGCTACCTAAAGAGAATAATCATAACTCGCACCCCCCCCCCACCCCTTATACAGATTCAGAATTTGAAAACAGTCTTTGCATATCAGTCACTCTTCCTTTTCAGCACAGCCCTTGAAATCCATTGTCCTTGTAGCCAGATCAGGTAAGTATATTTTCCTGGGTGACCTCCAGCAAACCATCAGGGGGCACATGCCCTCAGATGCTGTCTTTCTTACCCCCCTACTCTGGGGAAAAGTCTGGCCTCATCAATGAAAAGTAACAAAAAGAAATATAAATTAACAAACACAATATAAACAATAAATAAGTGAAATCCACAAACACTCTGTGATGAAATTTGGAACAATGACAATTAAATTAAATTAAAATAATAATAAAAAATTCACCTATTTCACATGATAAGTGATATACACTCACCTAAAGGATTATTAGGAACACCTGTTCAATTTCTCATTAATGCAATTATCTAACCAACCAATCACATGGCAGTTGCTTCAATGCATTTAGGGGTGTGGTCCTGGTCAAGACAATCTCCTGAACTCCAAACTGAATGTCTGAATGGGAAAGAAAGGTGATTTAAGCAATTTTGAGCGTGGCATGGTTGTTGGTGCCAGACGGGCCGGTCTGAGTATTTCACAATCTGCTCAGTTACTGGGATTTTCATGCACAACCATTTCTAGGGTTTACAAAGAATGGTGTGAAAAGGGAAAAACATCCAGTATGCGGCAGTCCTGTGGGCAAAAATGCCTTGTTGATGCTAGAGGTCAGAGGAGAATGGGCCGACTGATTCAAGCTGATAGAAGAGCAACTTTGACCGAAATAACCACTCGTTACAACCAGGTATGCAGCAAAGCATTTGTGAAGCCACAACACGTACAACCTTGAGGCGGGTGGGCTACAACAGCAGAAGACCCCACCGGGTACCACTCATCTCCACTACAAATAGGAAAAAGAGGCTACAATTTGCACAAGCTCACCAAAATTGGACAGTTGAAGACTGGAAAAATGTTGCCTGGTCTGATGAGTCTCGATTTCTGTTGAGACATTCAGATGGTAGAGTCAGAATTTGGCGTAAACAGAATGAGAACATGGATCCATCATGCCTTGTTACCACTGTGCAGGCTGGTGGTGGTGGTGTAATGGTGTGGGGGATGTTTTCTTGGCACACTTTATGCCCCTTAGTACCAATTGGGCATCGTTTAAATGCCACGGCCTACCTGAGCATTGTTTCTGACCATGTCCATCCCTTTATGACCACCATGTACCCATCCTCTGATGGCTACTTCCAGCAGGATAATGCACCATGTCACAAAGGTCGAATCATTTCAAATTGGTTTCTTGAACATGACAATGAGTTCACTGTACTAAACTGGCCCCCACAGTCACCAGATCTCAACCCAATAGAGCATCTTTGGGATGTGGTGGAACGGGAGCTTCGTGCCCTGGATGTGCATCCCACAAATCTCCATCAACTGCAAGATGCTATCCTATCAATATGGGCCAATATTTCTAAAGAATGCTTTCAGCACCTTGTTGAATCAATGCCACATAGAATTAAGGCAGTTCTGAAGGCGAAAGGGGGTCAAACACAGTATTAGTATGGTGTTCCTAATAATCCTTTAGGTGAGTGTATATATATATATATATATATATTAAACTGTTGAATGAAAAAGCAATCGGCAAACATGGTACTTGAAGATGCTTGTCTGATACAAGTTGGCTTATTATTACATGGAGAGAAAACATTTTCAAAAATGCACCCAACATCAGTGAACTGAACTGTGGCTTTGTTTGCTTCCGTGGATGGAGAAGAAACCGATGTACTCTCATGCTTTTTTCAGCAGGGCAGAAAAAAACACATACCTCAGCAGCCTGTCTGACATGGTTAGTTATCCCTTGTTGGCCTTTTGAAAATAAACTTACCAAGCAAGAAAATCAGGGCTGAATAATATCTTACTATACAAGAATTCCCCCAGCATGGCTCCTGGATTCTGTCCTAGCATGTGTAATGTTCCTATTTGGGATACTGCCACTTTAACTAGGCAAAGTGGAGGTCAAAGGGGAAAAGTTAATAAGAAACGGAAGTTACGAATTCAACAGCAAACGAGACTCAGTGTTATTTATTTATCGCTCCTGACATTTTGTCCACATAAGTGTAATTTCAAGGAACATCACAACATGCTCCTTTCAAACAAGGCTAAGCAAAGGAAATCAAGTATTACCCCAGCATGGATTCAGACCACATGTCAAATAAACTGTTGTCTAGTCTAGGCCAGGTGTGAGCAGCTCCAAACCTTGAGGGACACAATGTCCTCTGGCTTTCATTCCACCTCCTCCAAATGTCCTTCAACTGCCTTTTGAAAAGCTTTAATATTAATAAATCATGCAAAGTTAACCAGGGGCAATATATTTAAACAGCACTGGAAATCCAATGGCAGCACAGCGTGAGAGGAATATGCATCATTGAAAACACTCCTCTGCAAATTCAGTTTGAATGGTGGCATGTGGTGATTTCAGTTATCTTTCAAGGGGAAAGTTGTTCCAAATCTGCCAAAGAAAAAGTCTCACCTGAGTCCATTCTAGGTGTCCGGAGATCTAAACTGAACCTATGCAGGGTAAAAAAGGGTCGTTGGAGGTTCCTCAAGCTTCATGGTAATATTAGGATGGCATAATTGGGGCAAACAAAGGAGACCAGTGCCACATTTAAGGGCTCCGGTCAAGCTGTGAAAGAAATTAATAGTTTGTGCTGATTCTCCCGTTCTTCCTTTCTCCCTCAGTAAATGCTGCAACTAAAAATAAAGTTCATAAAGCTTAATGACTCGCTCCACGGCACTTAACTTGTCCTTAATAAATTAATGTGATGCTATAATTCAATTTCATATCCGCCTGTGTTATGGAAGTCAGTAGCACAATAATAGTAACTGAAGCAAATTACTGCTCTTTCTCAGTGGCCGTAAATGATCAAATCCCTGCTGTTTTCATTCTAGCATGCCTGATGTTTGCCCACAAGATATGTCTCTGAACTGGCAAAACATCAACAGCATTTCTGGAGACATTTTGTGTACTTCACAGTATACAGAGAGAGTGTTTTACCCATATGGAACAAATTTATATTTAATTTATGGTTGAAATGTGCGATGTCACAATTGCCCCATTTTTATATATTTAAAACATATGGGATGTTTTTAAAGGCTTATGTTTTAGGCTGTTATCCATATGTTTAGTTTATAGATTGTAAAAATATGGTTAATGTCTGCAATATATTTAATATATTACATGACTTTTACATTTTAAATCAATTCCATAGATTTTAAAAATACAAAAAGGGAGCAATCTTGGCATATGAGAAATGTAAATATCAAAAATGTCCGCCATTTATAAAAAAAAAAAAAATTGTTCCGTAATGGTAGTTTTGCCTGTGATGAAGTTGCCTGGACAAAGAGAAGCATAGCACTAAAACATTTAGACATGATGTTCAAAAATAACTTCACCATGTGCCGTTCACAAAGGTCATGCAGATTACATTTCAAGGATTCAAGGAATAAGCTCAAGAATTTGTAAAGATCTACTGAAGTGAATTCCTCGCATAGACTACTGGAAACAACTTAACAGACAGTTGGACACTATATCATTTGTAATCATTAACAGCTGAGCTCCAGAACACAACAAAGCAAAATCATAAGGTGGGGAACAGAGGGGTTAATGTTACAGTTACATATTATTTATGTTATGGTTGCTCAACAGACCTTTATATGTAAGTTGGTGCATTTGGAGGCTTTGAGTGTTTAAAAGTTTAATGGTTTGGAGATAGATTCAGCAGTGCAGACTGCTACACTCTCTGATTGCTTTGCCATAGAGCAGATGGTGCAGAGATAAAAAAAAAAAAGAAAAATGAAAAAGGTACCTGCTGTTTACCACCAAATCCTAAACAAACGGCTTTTGGTTTTGATCCTGCCCTCAAATCCGGCCTCTTTTCCTTAGTCCTTAATTTTGATCTTCATCTCCAGGACTTCCTAAGTCACAATGTTGAATGGAAAATGCTTGTTTTTGTACCTTTAAAAAAACAAAAACAATGTTAGCCTTATTTTAAGTATACACTCACCTAAAGGATTATTAGGAACACCATACTAATACTGTGTTTGACCCCCTTTTGCCTTCAGAACTGCCTTAATTCTACGTGGCATTGATTCAACAAGGTGCTGAAAGCATTCTTTAGAAATGTTGGCCCATATTTATAGGATAGCATCTTGCAGTTGATGGAGATTTGTGGGATGCACATCCAGGGCACGAAGCTCCCGTTCCACCACATCCCAAAGATGGTCTATTGGGTTGAGATCTGGTGACTGTGGGGGCCAGTTTAGTACAGTGAACTCATTGTCATGTTCAAGAAACCAATTTGAAATTATTCGACCTTTGTGACATTGTGCATTATCCTGCTGGAAGTAGCCATCAGAGGATGGGTACATGGTGGTCATAAAGGGATGGACATGGTCAGAAACAATGCTAAGGTAGGCCGTGGCATTTAAACGATGCCCAATTGGCACTAAGGGGCCTAAAGTGTGCCAAGAAAACATCCCCCACACCATTACACCACCACCACCACCAGCCTGCACAGTGGTAACAAGGCATGATGGATCCATGTTCTCATTCTGTTTACGCCAAATTCTGACTCTACCATCTGAATGTCTCAACAGAAATCGAGACTCATCAGACCAGGCAACATTTTTCCAGTCTTCAACTGTCCAATTTTGGTGAGCTTGTGCAAATTGTAGCCTCTTTTTCCTATTTGTAGTGGAGATGCGTGGTACCCAGTGGGGTCTTCTGCTGTTGTAGCCCATCCGCCTCAAGGTTGTACGTGTTGTGGCTTCACAAATGCTTTGCTGCATACCTCGGTTGTAACGAGTGGTTATTTCAGTCAAAGTTGCTCTTCTATCAGCTTGAATCAGTCGGCCCATTCTCCTCTGACCTCTAGCATCAACAAGGCATTTTCGCCCACAGGACTGCCGCATACTGGATGTTTTTCCCTTTTCACACCATTCTTTGTAAACCCTAGAAATGGTTGTGCATGAAAATCCCAGTAACTGAGCAGATTGTGAAATACTCAGACCGGCCCGTCTGGCAGCAACAACCATGCCACGCTCAAAATTGCTTAAATCACCTTTCTTTCCCATTCAGACATTCAGTTTGGAGTTCAGGAGATTGTCTTGACCAGGACCACACCCCTAAATGCATTGAAGCAACTGCCATGTGATTGGTTGGTTAGATAATTCCATTAATGAGAAATTGAACAGGTGTTCCTAATAATCCTTTAGGTGAGTGTATATTACTCACTGACACATGACATTAAATGTGCGTGTCTGTAGAGTGTGTTTTTACTGATTCCCCCCAGAATCAGCTAATCTTACCTCGATGTCACAGATGTAGCTAAGGCTCAATGTAACTAAGTGTCTCCCAGTTTCTACTATATAACAGTGGCTTTCTTAAGCAGTATTTTTTAATATATAATTTTCTGTTCAGTTTATAAATATTCATGTATATGTAACAGTGTTCATATACTGTGTTAGACTCCCTTTGTTGGAGCACCAGACTATTGCTGTATCAGGTGTGTTGCTTGTATGGATTAGGTGCACAGAGGTGGCCCTGAGACAGAGGTTTAAATCCAAGAGTGGTTTGAACACTCATGCAGTATATGAATGAATGTGTGTATGTGTCTCTGTATTTATGCACAGTAGGTAGGATAATACACACTTTGACCTGCCAAGCTTTGTATCGGCATCGTGGTGGTGGTGGTTCTGTAGGAAACTATCACTGCCAGCCAGCAATTATTCTGCTCTGCTGGAGAAATAAGTCTTCTTAGTGGTTTTTTTTTTCCATCTTTTTCTCTGCTGAGATTTCAACACAAAAGTAAAAAGAGCAATGCATAGTTCCTGCTTTCAGATGTTAACATGGGAAATTATTTTGTGATCGAATGCTGCTGCTGCATTCAGAGCAAATCCTGGGCACCTTAAAGGCTTCTTAAGAAACAGCATTCCTTACTGCGGACAAAGCAACCCAACTACGACTTGTGTTCTCTAATCTCTGTTAATATGTGTTCAAGCAGTACAATGCTCTTGTGCATTGTTTTCATCCAGCACACAGAGATATTTGATCAGCGGTTCCGGGGCTTCTAATGAGATGTCACTAGTTGCAAACACAATCATTAAATGGAGAAACTTCCGTCTGTGACAGAATAGCAACCAATTTGTTATATCAAGAGCAGAGTGATAGATAGCACCCCCAATACCACACTAAGGACTGTCAAAGCAGCCAGGGGATCTTTATTTGTTTATTTTGAAGTGTTAATGCATGAATAAGTCTTGGTAAAGACCGGTTTTACACATTGTTCTAAGGCATGGAAACATACAGTATGCAAACAGGATGGTAAGTCAAATACTATAAACCCAAAAGACAATTATTCTTGTTGCAGTGCATGTTTGTCATAATCTTCACTATCATAATTAGCTACTATAAAAAAATATATCAAAAGATGGTTTTATTTAGACATGTAACTATAATTGAATTAATGCATCTGTTTGACTAAAAACAGTTCTGAAATAAACACCAGCTGAGACTATGACTAATACTACCACTGGTGTACTACCACTGATATTAATATTAATGATAATGATTACAATATCCAAATCATAAACATCAGGGTTTTAAATTGTTTTAATGCATTTTCTTTGTGTGTTAATACTGTGTACAAATGGCATTTCCAGTGACAATAAGAACAGCAGTGTCTTCAGGGCACTCCTATAAAGATTACCTATTCATCTGGGCATAACAAGGAAGTATTTTCTTGTAATGCATTTACCATTTCCAGCTGACAAGCTCCATAGTACAGCCATATTCGAAGAGGCTGCTGTACAATGTGACAATTTCAATTTAACAAAAAAATGTCAACAGCTGTTTAAACCACAAGTTCATTGGCACAGCAAAAGACATACATTTACTCTTGCTAACATTACCCATGTCCTCTGTTCTAACAAGCAAACAGACCCAAAATATATTAGCAAATAAATCAGGGCGTATTTCCATCTTGCTTGTCCACACAGTGTGAGGTGAAGGGGGCATTTTGGTATTGGCTAAATTTGGGATTCTGTGGCCAGTTGTGCAAATTTCTGTTTAGCTTTCCCCATCAGTGTTCCTTAAGTTTATGAGTGTTACGCAATATACTGGAAACATGGAATTGAATATGCTAGTATTTCAGTATTTTTGTTGTTGATCAAAATAATATTAGTCCTTTTTAATCCCTGTTAGATAGCACTTCACAGAGTTTTATTATGCTTCTTGCATTTTTGATAGTTTTCCTCCTTGCTCCCTTTCCCATAGCCCTTAACTGTGACCCTACATCTTGACAGCAGCTTTTACCCTCCAGGATGTATGCATCATGTTTCGTGGGACACGGGAACAAGGGACCCAATTGCAGTGTGTGGAAAGGGTGGTCGGACAGGCGTGGTTCAGGTGTTGGCAGATCAGGGCAATCAAGGGCTAGGCGAAGACGTTGTCGAGGTCACAGGCGAGGGTCTAGGAGGCTGCGAGACAGAGGAGAATGCTCAGAATTGCAGCCAAGGCTGACAAAACATCACCCAGACGGGCGAAGTGAGGGGAATATAAAGGGAACAGTAAACTAGGTAGGGAGGTGCAGGGCGAATGGGAGCAGAGGGTGAGAACAACAGTGCACAAGGGTGTGGAGGAATGTTAATAGGATAATAGAAAGATGAGGGCAGGGAGAAGAGAAAGAAAAGGCAGGGTAATGGCGGCCTCTATCGGGGATAGAGGGTAAGGGCATGGGAACCATGACAATATAACCTCACTTACTAAATGTATTATATTTTGAATTGCTATGTTTTATGTAAATTGAATTTGTAATGATTAATGCCTTTACTTAACTGTATTTTTGCACTTTGTTGTAAGTCACCCTGGATAAGATAATATTATTATTATTATTATTATTATTATTATTATTATTATTATTATTTTACTTTAATTTTAAAAAACTAATCCACTCATTAACTGCAAGTTGCATTCAATTACTTTTGCCTAGCAGCTTGACTGGTCTTTCATTCTGTTCTGCACTGGATGACTAATAGAAAGACCATACAGAAGCTAGTTGCTCTGCATCCCCCAATTGCATTTTGAACTGAACTCTTTACACAAATCCCAAATGAATCCCACTAATTAATTTCTTCATATATTTTTTTAGCGTCTGATATTTTTAGTTTAGTTTAACAAGGGTGTCTTCAAAGAAACAAACACCATGCCTTTTGTTTTGTGAGGCTGGCAGTGTTCAGCAGGTACCTCTGAGCCATAAAGCCATAATCAGCCTTGTTTCATTAGTGCTTGCCAGCAATACATTTAAGATTATATATAATATTATAATATTTTCCAATTATCTTCACCTTAATTAAGAACAAAAGATAATTAAATTAACAAAATTATACTTAGGCAGATTGACCAATCAGAGGAGAACATTAAAAAAAGAATATATATATATATATATATATATATATATATATATATATATATATATATATGAAGGTAGTGGACAATAAAATGGAAACACACAAAAAGTGTTGGGCCACCACATATGGTAAATATGGGCTGAATGCTCTGTGGCACAGAGTCTACCAGCATCTGGAATTCTGCAGGAGGGATGCGGTACTGTTTTCCACGACCAAGTCAATCAACTCACACCTGGTTGATGAAGGTGGATAATGCTGTCTCAGGCATCATTCCAGAATATTCCATAAATGCTTGTTTTGATTCAGATCTGGTGACTGAGAAGGTCATGACATATGGATAACATAAGTGTCATGCTCATCAAGGGGGAGGGCATTATCATTGACCTTGCCTTCTAAAGATATGAGTGCATCCAAACCATGCCAGAAAAATGCACCCCACAACAGAACCCTTCACTGTTGGAACCAAGCACTCAGGGCTGTATTGTTCTTTAGCTTGGCGCAACACATGCACTTGCCTGTTTGTCAAGAACATGGTAAAAGGATGATTGCATATCACATTTCTCCACTGTTTGGTGGTCCATTGCCTGTGCTCTTTGCACCACTGGACCCAAAAATGTAAATGTACAGGTGTAATATGTGGTTTGTGCAATACAACCTGACTATGGTATCCTGCTCTGTGGAGGTCTTGGTGGACCTTTTTTTTATGAAACTGGATGGAGTCAAATAATCTGCAGTTGTTTACCTGTTTTGCCTTGCACTCTGGATGATGCCAGAGTATGCGCTTCCAACCACTGTTGCCCTTTGCTTGTGATCTCTGAGTCCATCAGTTCAACTATCTTGGTCACTGAAGCTCCTGCCAGATGCACCCCAACAATCACCCCACTTTCAAAGTCATTGAGGTCTCCTCTTGCAGAAATGCTAGCCATAATTATAGGCAACCAGGCCTGTCCAGCATTTTTATACATGACCCTAAGCATGCTGCAGGGTTCTAAACTGTGACCAAAACACTAGCATTTTCAACCCTGCAGAAAAACCCAGTGGAAAAAAAAGATGTAATACGATTGACTAGGACTGTGCTGGTAAATGGTATACTGAAACACAATGTATTGTCAATACCATCTTTTTAATATAAAGCTTAATAACCTGCAGCTGCGATAGAAACTAAATCAATTTGTGTGAGACATTGGAATAGGTCTCTTTCAGGTTGTTCAACACTGTAGCATCAACACATTTCCATGAGAACTGTCTTTGAGCAGACCTGTTTGAAGACACAAGTGTCGCTGCAGTAACTCTAGCACTCCAATCAAGGTGGGGCAAAGCGGCTAAAACTCAGTCTCTTTATTCACATGCTTTCACATGCTTTCTTCTAATAGACTAATACATTATCCCATGATTTTCTTATGATGCCATTTTCTAAAACATTGAGTTGCAGACTATGTGGGACTACTTATTATTCAACATATCAAAAAATATTAAAAAAAACTTACATGGGTTAAGCTTTGTCTGTTAAATAAACTTATTGAGATGTGTAATTATGGTCAGTCCATGGGCAAGTGCTGCAAGACTAAAGTGTCATAGCCTATTAAACAGGAAATTAAATTTGGGCATTTTTCCCCCTATTATATTAATCTTATTTTCATCATTGATGGCGATTTTAGTTTTGTTTTAGAATTTTGTTTTGCTATGATAGGATGGGATGCATTTTTGGGCTCCAGTGCTTTGATAATGTGATCGGGTATTAAGCTCCCCTTGAAGAATTGTTTTTATAACAAGGAGCGAAACATTGCTGCTCCGATGCAATCAATGTTAAAGCCGCACAAAGTCAATATCAATGTAAATATGTTAGTGTTTTTGGCACAGAATCTCCACATCATAACTGAAAGCACATGTTTGTAATTTTAAAGAAAAAATGAAACTGTTCATTTAACTGTTCTTTTAAATATTTATTCAAATCTAAAAAGTTGCTTTTAAAGTCCAGATTTTAAGTCAGCAAGTTTATAAAACCTAAAACTATTTGCAACTTCATAACACTTAAAAAAAAACGATTTGGGTCATCATTGTTGTTTGGTTTCATCCTATTTATTCAATTTGATTGTGTTTTTGGTATGCATTTTGTTTTACTACCTCAACCAATTGCTGCTGAGAATCTACTGTTTAATATTATTTATGGATAACATGTATTTTATTTCACTAGTTAGAGTTCAGGAGAAATACCATGTCAGCCCATTTAATTAAATAACACATGCCAGACTGACACAATGACATTTGCAATAAATTCATTTTGCACTTTATTTTAACAGTCTCAGTATATCTATCTGAATCAATGTATACAATATGGTTTGTCATTCTCCTGGTTCTGTATGGAATGCAGATATATAATGGGACACTGCCGGTTCAGTTAATTATAGTCACACAGTGGTGAAAAAGTGGTGCAATCAAATCATGTGCTGGTGCCACCAACTAAAAATGTTAATTTCACCAGTGCCATTAGTGGAAACACATGAGCCACTGCTTCCAATTTACTTGATGTCCCTCATTTACCCAGGTGTTTCCATTTTCTTGTCCCCCACCTGCATATAGAGAGGAGAGAGAGAGAGAGAAATGTCAAACTTCTTATCCTTACACACTATTATGTTTGGTGAACAGAAGAAGACTCCATAAAGAAAATGTATATGTTCTGAAATGTATATATACACCAAAATATATATGCACTGTGGCTTACTTGCCATCTTCTGTTATAACAAGTATTGTCTGCTGTCAATTTCCATTTAGCTTCAGTTCAATACTAGACTGGCTATAAAAGCCGGGGTATGGGGCTGACCAAGACCAGGCACATTAGCCTATACCTGTCAGTCTGTATTGAAACATTATTTATTACTTTAAGCTTTACTTTCATTTCAATCTAATTACCATCTTTTTAATTATACTTTGTATTCATTTAAAATAAAATCATTTATATCTATTTCAATTAAACGTGTTCTCTATTTTTACTCTCGTTCGAGCCACATTAAGACAAACCTGGGTCATTGTTCTGTTTCCATGGTGAAAGTTTACTCTCTACAGTTGCACCAGACTTCACAATGATCACAATGTAATGCAAATCACTAAATAGAATCTCACGACAGAAACTACAGTTGTAAATACTACAGATGAAATAATGTAATTGGTGTCACAATGTTGGGTTCAAACTATAATACCATATCCCACGTACTTATTAGTTAATTATTTTTTTTTGGTTGTTCTTCACTTATTCTTCTTTTGTATTTTGTGCACTTTTATTCACTGGTTGTTTATTCTCTTATGTTTATTTTGTGTGGTTTTTATTATATTTATTTTAATTGGGTGATTGGGTTATTGTTTCTTTGTCTGTTGCACGCCACCAATCAACATTCCCACATGGACTTATGTGCACTGAAATCCTTCATAGTTTTCACCTGTGCCCCTGTTTCCCTAACTGCCTTTGAAGGCTTAAGGTTTGATCATTCAAGCAGAGCAACCGACTAAGACACACAGCACACACGGAGTGCATCGCGGGCGCTAAAGTGAAGCATTGGGCTGGAGGGAAAGGCAGCGATTGGAGCCTTTTGGCTGCCCCGAACAGCTACACAGTGATAGAGGGGCTAGTTTCGAATCAAAGTTAATGGCAGACTTAACCAATATGTATGGTGTGTGAAAAAGCTGGGCAACCCCATACCATCTGCAGGGGAATGGGGCCTGCAAGCGTATGAATCGGACCCTGCTCTCCCTGTTGGGGGCATTGGGGGAGGCCGAACAAAATAAGTGGCCCGACCAACTCCCCCAACTGATCCACTCTTATGCACGAAACTACTGGCTACTTGCCATTTTATTTGATGTTTAGTCGGCAAGCCCACCTCCCTGTGTATGTGGCCAAGGGGGCTTTACCATTGATGGCGCTGCAGACACTGGAGGGATGGGTCGCTGGCCATCATCGGCGGCTGAGTGCTGCCTATCGAAGTGCAGCCAGAAAAGTGGGCCAGTGACAAGAACAGGATGGGCGATGTCGGAATCAGGGAGTGGTGAATACCCCGTTTTTACCAGGAGAGAGGGTCTGTAGTTAAAAGTTTAGATGCAGGGACCAGGTTAATCTGGCACTGCATTGGGCTCCCGACCCGTTTGTGGTGGTGTCGTGCTTACGGGACAGGGGCCCAGTGTACCAACTTCGTTCAGAGGGTAGGGAAGGCCCATTATGTACATTCCATTGGCACCATTTGTGTTCTTGGGGGGAGGTGCCAGACGCAAATGTCTGTCAAGTGAGTGACACTGAAATAAGGGAAGATACGAGCCCTGGGCCGGCCTGGTGGGCCTTTCCCATGCAAGCTCATCTCACACTGACAGCTCTATTGCCAGGACCTGCTCCTCCTCCTCCTTCCCCAGACCTAGAGGTAGGTGGGGGGAAGAACTTGGGGAAGAGGTGGTTGAACCTGTTGACCTGCCTGCGGCCCCCATGGGAGTGGGAATGCGTAGATAGCGCAGCGGGCTAATATTGGGGTTAGGCCCCAGTGTTATAGGGAAAGGAGTGGATCATTGTAATCTCAAGGGATGTTCAGGAACGACCATTGGTCCAGTTGGGGAGAGTGTCACAGGCGGGGCATGACAGACTTAATTAATGCACTTATTAGTTAATTATCTAATTTGGTTTTTTCTTCACTTATTATTCTTTTGTATTTTGTGCACTTTGATTCACTGGTTATTTATTTATAATTAAGTGTTGTGCTTCTCTTATGTTTATTTTTTGTGGTTCTTATTTCATTTAATTGGGTGATTGGGTTATTGTTTCTTGGTCTGTTGCACTCCACCAATCAGTATTCCCACATGGACTTACCTGGACTGAAATCCTTGAGTGTTATCACCGGTGCTCCCTAACTGCCTCTAAAGGCTGAGGTTTTGATAATTCAAGTAGAGCAACTGACTGAGACACACAGTACACACGGAGCACAGCTTGGCACTAAACTAAAGCATCGGGCAGGAGGGAAAGGGAGCAATTGGAGACCGCAGGAGACAGGAAGAATGGCGAAGAGCTCCCCGAAAAGGCATACACATTGATAAATGAATGAAGTACTTTGGGCATTGTGCAATTTGGGAATTTAAACTAATGGTTATGTCTTATCTGCAGCTTGTTGGGGTCCAAGTTGGCTGACGGGATCCTGGTGTCATGCTGAAAGAAAGAGACAGTTTAACCTCCTTTGAGAGTTCACAAATTGTGCTTAGAGGGATATTGTTATACAGTTGGCGTTATTTTCTACTATTTTAGATTTAGGGGAAGTCGGTTTTATTTATTCTTAACTTGTGTATTATTCTATTATTTTCTTTGTTTCTTTGGTAGGGTTTTTACTAGTTGTATTGCCCCTTTTATTAAAGGCATTTTAGAAATAGGTTTAATATATTTAGTATTTCCCATATTCCCTTCTTGGTATTGTTTCCCTTGCTCTGGTACAGTCATGCCCTGTCCAGCGCTTTGTAAAATAAATTATTTACTGCAAACTTACCTTTTGTGTGGTGGTGTTCTCGGGTCTGGTTGAGCCTGCTCGGGGAGAGAGAGATAGTGGGTGAATGAGGTCCTCTTTCATGTATGAAAAGAGGTGGCATGGTCACGCAACATAGTCACCCCTAATCACCCACTAGGGCATGACACTATGTTTAAGGTTGTGTTTAATTGTGTCCTTTTCCAAAAGGGGGTTCAGACAGAAAAAAAGTCATAAGCCATGTGTTCAGTCCTTGGTTTCCTATTAGTTCCTCTAATTTAACTTTTGCTTGTCTTTAAACCCTCCTCACATTTCCTCTCAGCTACTTTGCCTCAATTGTTGTCTGCGGTCCACTGTCACAACCCACACCCCCAATGCATCAGTATTGGCATGTAGGGCTCTGTTCCAAGTTAAATGGCTTTAAGCTGAGAAACCACACAGAAATCCAGTGCCTGTAGGATGGGTTGATGTCAGAATGACATCTTTTAAAAGGCATTAAGCTGTTTCAGCCTCAGAATTCCACTTCACTACAAATAGCTATTTGTTGTGAGTCAGGTCTGCTAAAGGGAAGGCTAAAGTGGCGAAGTCTAGAATGGAATGCGAAATCTTAAAATTGAGGTTAATTTGAGATATCTCAAATTCAACTTGAGATATCTCATTTAAAGCTCCAATTTGAGATATCTTGAAATGGAGCGTTAAACGATATCTCAAATTGAAGTTGTCCTATTTCAGATATCTTAAAATAGACAAGATGTTCATACAAAACATACAGCATTTTCACAGGAAGTCAATTTGAGATATCTCGAATTGAATTTGAGATATCTTGAAATGGAGTTAGTTTGAGATATCTGCAATTCACTTTAAGATATCGTGAATTGTATTTTGAGATATCTCTAAATAACAATTTGGCTTGCCATACATCACCTGCTATAAAGTGGAGGATTTGAAAAATGTCATCAATGGATACCATCGCAAGCTATGTGGCATGGAAGAATGAACAAAGAAGAAATGTACCTGGGAATCTTCCAGAGTGTGCTCGAAAAAACTACATAAAACTATTAATGACTTAAAAGAAAGCCTTGAATTTAGTCAGAGATAAATCAAAGATCTACACCAAAACAATGAGGCACTACAAAGCATTGTCAAAACACTGTCTGTGCAGAAAGAAATCTCAATACTTAAAGGAACAATGCTGGACATACAATCTCGTAGCATGGGAGTACCAGAATACCAGAAATCTCATCTGGCAAACCCAGAAAACACCATCAAGGACTTGAAACTGCCACCAGACACCATCTGTAAAATAACTTTCCACCGTGTTCACTGCTTAGGTTACAAAAACAACAACTCTGACTGTGGACTAAGACTGATTGTTGCCAAATTTGAACATTACAAACATAAAGAACTGGTAAAAAGCAGAGGGAGGGAGCTTAGAGGAACAAAATGTGGTGTGAAAGATCAGTTCCCATGAGAAATACAAGAGAGCTGGAAAAAAACTGCTCCCTATCCTAAAACAATCTAGAGAGAAAGGAAGACTCGCTGCCCTCACAGTTGACAGACTCTATATCGATGACCAGCTATACGGCGATAGCACTATTACACCATGGCTTTACTAAATATCTGGATTTAAATAATAGATTTTTCTCACCTGGTTAAAGAGAAATAGACAACTTCAGTGTCATTCCCCTTTTTGAGTTATGCACTTTGACATATCCTGTATATGTGTTTTTCGTTTTATGTTGGTATGTCTTATGTATATGTGTTTGTTTTTATGTATTTATTTATGTATCTATTTATGTAAGGATATGGAAAAACATACATTTACACAATATACAAACTATATTTAAATCAGAATCAAAGTACATAAAAAACTAATATTTTATACACCAAAAAATATTACACCACACACACACCTATCATATTACACATAGTTGCCTTGCTTCCACTATACACAAAAACCTCACACACAGCTGCTATATAGGCTACACATCTAAATCGAGTCAATAAATTGTCTTTTAGATTTGTTAGTTGGAATATTCATGGCATTAATTTACTATCCAAAAGAGCAGCAGTCATGAACTGCCTTGAAAATCTCAAAACAGATATGTCTTTTACAGGAAACACACTTATTCGATTCTGATCTCTCAAAATTAAAAAAAAACATATATATATATTTAACCAGGTATACTCAACATCATGTAACTCAAGAAAAATAGGTGTTTCTGTAATTATCACAAAAATGTACCACTGAAATATAATTCCTCCATTGTAGACTCTGAAGGATGCTATATTTTAGTGAAAGGGTCTATTAATAATACTGTTATCACCATATCAAATGGCTATGGTCCAAATAAAGATGACCATCATTTTTCACAATTTGTTCATATTACTGCTAGACTTTACTAACACAACATTAATTATTGGGGGTGATTTCAATACAGTCATTAATACTCTAATAGACAGATCAAATAACACAAATAATTATAGAACCTGGAACTCCAGTGAAACCATTAAACAATACATGAATGACTTTGGTCTTGGTGATAGTTGGAGACTTCAAAACCCATCAGCCAGAGAATACACATATTTCTCACCTCTGCATCACTCTTTCTCACTAATTGATTACTTTCTCACAACAGACTCCACCTTCTCTAAAATATGTAATACAAAAATTCACCATAGTATTTTATCCGACCATGCACCAATTAGCTTGATTTATCAGACTGTCACGAAAAAAGACCTAACACCAGATGGCATTTCAATGACACTGACTTCAACACATTTAAAGTAGTACCAAGAGGAAAGATAATATCGTTTTCATCATAAAAAAAGAAAAAAAGATCGAGACAGAACGTAATTTGGAACAAAAGATAAAATATCTAAGTACATTATAAGCAAAAAATCCAACAGAACACATTAATAGAGACTTAAGAGAAACAACTTTCCAATTCAGCAACATAATAAATTAAAAAACTATTTTTTTAATTAAAAGATCAAAATATAATCAATTTGAACATAGTAATAAATCTGTTACATTTCTGGCTAACCTACCTTAATGAGACAAAGAGAAATCAATGATACCCATTATAAATGAGAAGGTCATGTCAAGATGTTTTATAATAAATTATATACACCAGATTTCTCACCTAGTGCATTAGCCATTCAGTCTTTTAGATAGTATTAAACTTCTACAGTTAAACCAAAGAACAATCAACTTTACTTGATAGACCACTCAAAAACATTGAAGTAGAAGATGCAATAAAGTCAATGCAAAATAGTCAAGTCAAGTCAAGTAGCCAGGCTCTGATGGTTATCCTGCTGCATTTTACAAGCACTTCAGGGACATATTATCACCTCTATTTATGAAAATGACACACATAAAAAATAATTCAATTATTCCACCTCACATGAATACAGCTCTAATCTCAGTACTACTGAAGCCTCATAAAAGACCCAACTCTTTGCTCCAGCTACCGCCCCCTATCACTTATTAACTAATCTAAAAATAATCAGTAAAGCACTGGCAACCCGAATAGAATAAATTATTCAATTACTTATTCATCCCAATCAAACAGGCTTCATCAAAAGCAGACATTCATCCAGTAACACCTGTCATCCTTTCAATCTTATAGATATAACACAATGAAACAATATAAATGCAATCATTGTATCACTGGATGCCAAAAAAAGCCTTTGATCAAGTCAGTTGGCCTTTTCTATTCTCAATACTACATAAATTTGGGTTTGGGGAATTATTCATTCACTGGATCAAAATACTGTACACAACACCTATGACCGCAGTCAAACACTTAACTCAACTCATAAAATCAGCCTATATGCTGATGATATATTACTTTACCTTCAAAACCGCCCTTCCTCTCTGCAGGAAGTTTCTAATGTTATTAATACATTCTCCCTTATTTCTGAGTTTTCTATTAACTGGACTAAATCAACCATTTTACCCATGAGCAGTCAGAGTTGGAGTCATACACTTCAGACACAACTCACAGTCCCTTTATCCTCTGGTAATGTCACATATCTCGGTATCAATATTTTAACCAAGCTATCAGACCTCTTTCATCTCAATTTTATACCACTGTTAAAGTCCATAGAAGAAGAACTAAAATGCTGGATGAATCATCCCATTTCCCTTATTGGATGTATAGCTACCATTAAAATGAACATACTCCCTGAAGTAAACTACTTGTTTCAAATGACCCCGGTACACCCAGCATCAAACTGGTTTCCAATCTAGATTCCATCATTAGAAAATTCTACTGGAAAAATAAATCTCACTGTATCAAATTGGTAACATTACAAAAACACAAATCCTGTGGAGGACTTGATGCACTATTTTCTTCTTCTTATTATCTAGCAACACAACTACAGTTCATTATCAAATGGATCAACCACAACCACCATCACGATTCATGGATATACAGACGGGTGACAAATTAAAGGAAAAACCAACATAAAGTGTCTCAGTAAGGTGTTGGGCCACCACGAGCCACCAGAACAGCTTCAGTGCTCTTGGCACAGATTATCTGGAACTCTACTGGAGGGATGGAACACCATTCTTCCAAAAGATATTCCCTCACTTGGTGTTTTGATGATGGTGGTGGAGAGCGCTGTCTAACACGTCGGTCCAAAATCTCCTATAGGTGTTCAACTGGGTTGAGCTCTGTGACTGTGAAGGCCATAGCATTTGATTCACATAATTTTCATACTCATCAAACCATTAAGTGAGCCCTCGTGCCCTGTGGATGGGGCATTGTCATCCTGGAAGAGACCACTCCCATCAGTCAACCTTTATTTATAGAGCACATTTATAAACAACAAATAAAAAAAATAAAAAAAAATCAACCCTAAATTTCAATGGAAGCCAGTGTAGAGATGCTAAAACAGGGGAAATGTGGTCCCTCTTTCTTGACCCTATTAAAAGCCTAGCTGCCGCATTTTGAACTAGCTGTAGGCTGGATAATGCAGTTTGGGGCACACCAATGTACAATTAATTGCATGGAGGAACCTAAAATCAAAACCTCAGTTTTGGTTTCATTTAATTGTAAGAAATTATTTGCCAGCCAATTATTCATATCTTTGAAACAATTTAGGGCATTCTCAGATGAACAATTCTTGTCTACACTCACTGGGAAATAAAACGGGGAATTGTCCACATAACAGGAAAATTCAGCTCAAAGGAAGCATATACAGTGAAAATAACAAGGGTCCTAAAATCAAACCTTGAGGAACACCACACATTAATTGAGCCAACGTAGAAAAAGAATGACCTAAATTTACAGAGAACGTCCTATCTTTTTGATAGGAGAAAAACCACTGAAGAGCCATACCCTGGATGCCAACCATACATTCTAAACGATTGAGGAGAATATTATGGTTGATTGTGTCGAATGCTGCACTAAGATCTAATAAAACTAAGACGACAGGTGTACCTGAATCGATGGAGAGAAAAATATAATTAGAGTCCTTCAACAATGCAGATTCAGTACTGTGCAGGGGTCTGAAACCAGACTGAAATGTATCTAAAAGATTGGTAAAATATCAGGATAGAAATGATAAAGGTGATTACTCAGAATAATAATAAGTGGACCGAAACCATGCCAGGAAAATGCCCCCCACAGCATAACAGAGCCTCCAGATCCCCTCACTGTAGGGGTCAAGCAGTCAGGCCTGTACCATTCATGGTGTCGCCACACATGCAATCACCCACTTGTCGAGAACACTAGCCGGTTCAGCGGTCTTTGTGACTGAAGCTCCTGCCATTTGTGCCGCATTAATGACCCCTCTTTCAAAGTCACTTAGATCCTTTCCTCTTGCCATCTTGCAAATTCTTGCATTAAAAATATACCTATCTCTACAACTCTGATAGATTGGTGGAAAATAAATAAACTTACAAATTATAACATGACACCCTGCAGATTTACACCTATTTTTTCAAATCCAGAATTCTTGATAAATAAAACACCCATTTCTTCTACAATATGGAACCAAAAGGTCATCACTCACTTACATCACATTTTTGAAAATGGGAAGTACAGGATCAGTAAAGAGCATATTGAACATATTTACAAATAAGAAGTATTTTGATAACTAATAACAACCTGTCAGACATCGACATTCAATCACATAATACCAATCTCATTCTTGTCACTCTAACGCCAAGAAATCAATCCTCCTGAACTGGAAAATGAGAAAAAAAGTACCCCACATTCCCTCATATATTTTGAAATTGTATCTATTTCTTGTTATCCATTTATATTGCTAGATTTTTTGAGTTGCAAATGTTATATGTTGTATCCATGTATGATTAAATAAATTAATTAAAAAGAAGAAGAAAACCAGAGGTAAGCTGCTTCATGGAGTCCTAGCTTACATTTTAGGGTGTTTGGGGTAAGTCCTGCTTCCTGGATGGCAGATAAAACTGTTTGGCCTTTAGTCAGGTGAGTGCCCCAATCCTCACTATGTATAATGAGATCATCAAGATAGGTCACTGCATTTTTGCCATCAGATGCTGGAAAATAGCTGGTACCCTATGGAGACTGAAAGGGAGCATGTTAAAATGAAAAAACCCTTATGCTGTAGAAAAAGCAGTTTTGTCCCTTGAGCTGAGAGAGAGAGAGGAACTCGCCAGTATCCTTGGATAAGATCTAAGGTGCTGATGAATCACGCCTTTCCCAATCTGTTGATCAGTTCATCGATCTGGGGCATATAGGATAGGCATCAAAATATTTAATATAACTTGCAGAAGTCATTGCAGAACCGGAGAGAACCATCTGGCTTTGGTACAAGGTGGAGCAGGTCTTCTACTGATTGCAGATTGCTCTGGCTAGCAATCAATTTCATGTCATATGGCAAATCTCGGAGAAACCTGTCTACCACCAGCCACTGACGGCTTAATTTCCTAGGATTTGTTGTTGCATGTTTTTTGTCAAATTGGAGCACTTGTGGAGAAAATCCAGTTATGGAATTGCTGAGTATGGACAAATGTGGTGGCCCCTATGCGGCTGAGGATTTCCAGAATATTTTTGAGTCTGGTTCTCATCTACACCACATGTATAAAAGTATGTGGACACCTATGTATTTTAAACATCTAATTCCAAAATCAGGGGCATTAATATGGAGTTGGTCCCCTCTTTGCTGCTATAACAGCTATAACTCTTCTGGGAAGGCTTTCCACTAGATGTTGGAACATTGCTGTGGAGATTTGCTTCCATTCAGTCACAAGAGCATTAGTGAGGTCAGGCACTGAGGTTGGGCAATGAGGTCAGGGCTCTGTGCAGGCCAGTCAAGTTCTTCCACAACGATCTCGACAAACCATTTCTGTATGGACCTCGTTTAGTGCACGGGGGCATTGTCATGCTGAAACAGGAAAGGGCCTGCCCAAACTGTTACCACAAAGTTGAAAGTGCAAAATCTTCTAGAATGTCATTGTATGCTGTAACATTAAGATTTCCCTTCAGTGTAACAGATTTCCTTTTATAGTTGGCACTTTGCATTTGGGCAGGTAGCATTCTCCTGGCATCCACTAAACCCAGATTTGTCCGTTGGACTGCCAGATGGTGAAGTTTGATTCATCACTCCAGAGAACGCGTTTCCACAACTCCAGAGTCCAATGGTGGCAAACTCTACACCATTCCAGCCAACGCTAGCCATAGTGCATAGTGCATAGTGCTTCTATGTGGCTGCTCGGCCATGCAAACCCATTTCATGAAGCTCCCAATAAACACTTATTGTGCTGATGTTGCTATCAGAGGCAGTTTGGAACTCGGTAGTGATTGTTGCAACCAAGGACAGATGATTTTTATGTGCTATGCACTTCAGCACTTGGCAGTCACATTCTGTGAGCTTGTGTGGCCTGTCACTTTGCGGCTGACCTGTTGCTGCTTCTAGACATTTCCACTTTATAAAAACAGCACTTACATTTGACCGGAGCAGCTATAGCAAGGCAGAAATTTGACAAACTGACTTGTTGGAAAGGTGGCATCCTATGACGGTGCCATGTTGTAAGTCACTGAGCTCCTCAGTATGGCCCATTCTACTGCCAATGTTTGTCTAAGGATTGCATGGCAATCCTGTCAGCAATGGATGTGGCTGAAATAGCGAAATCCAATAATTAGAAGGGGTGTCCACATACTTTTAGCCATGTATTGTTAGTCGCTAAGTTGCTGTGCCACACTGGAGGTATGGATGTCCATCCAATTGACCTTCATCCAGTTCTCTTGTTGAGCTATGCATTTGAAGGTGGTCAGGTAAGCTTCCACGTCATCTTGTCAGGTATTTTGGTGAGTTGTGTCCTGGCTAGCCAGTTTGGGCTCTAGGATACTACGACTATGGCGCCACTGAGAATGCACAGTTCCTGATGCAAACCGTCATTGCTGACACGGTGTTCTACCAGCATTGCCTGGTACATTTCTTGCTGAGTGATATTAGACTCAACCAACTGCCAGATGAAGTCCTCCTTGATTTGTATACGTCGTAAGTTGGAAGTAGCAAAGTGCAAAGCAATGCCTGCATTCTCTACCACCTGTGGCATGGCGTGGGGATGAAACTGTATCAGTTTGGGGCCGTGACTTTGAAGTGATGTGGTACACGACCATCGTGCAATGTCGTTGTCAATGTCTTGTCCATGTCCCTTTACAAAATGGGGTTGTCAGCCAGGAAGAAGTCGTATGCCATGTGGTCAGTCCATAGTTTCCTCTTCTTTCACTCTTCTATACATTCTCCTTGCATTTCCCCTCAGGTACAATCAAGGCAGTTCTGACAGCAGGGTGAAGAGAGTTTGTTTCAGTTGCGCACTCAAAATTATCAAATCTGCAGCCTGGTTGGTTTGTTTCTCCTTAAATTGTTGTTTCTTAGGATAAATTGGCAAGGTCTAGAAAATGGAGGAACAAACATTGTTTTTTTCAATCAGTCCTAATCATCTCCAGGAGTATATGCATGGATGGATGCATTCCATTCCCCTGTGAAGTCATAATACTTCATCAAGGTTAAAGTCAGAAGAGTGAATTGGAACTTGCACATCAATTCCCAGACCTTCCTGGCACTCATTAGGTAATTTATTTATAGTGTGGCCCTTATGTTTATTATTTGGCAGGAAACAAGCCTTTCGCTGTCAGAAGCCTTTCAGAAGAACAGAATTATGGTGTGTGTTTACATAAGACTGAATCTCTTCTTTGTGCATCAGTAAAACAGCAGCTTTATTCTCACATTATGTCAAACAAGACTAAGGTAAAAAAAAAAATCCATTCTGCAATCTTTACAACATCTTCCTCTGTATCTCAGAACCAAAATTTCAAGCTCATTGAGTAAGCCTGTGCTTTCAAACATCTCTTTATATGCAAATTTGAGCTTTAAACAGCACAATGTAGAAGTTTGGATTTTTGGCTCCTTTTTTTTAATACTTCTTAGGGATATGTATTCCAGTTCTTATATTTCAAGGCTGTTTTGTTTCTACTAATAATAATCTTCCTTAAGATCTCTCAATAAGATACACTTCTTGTTTAAGTGTGTAAAGTTGCATAGTCCAGAGACTTGGCATCAGTCTGATATATTCTCAGGCCAGCTTTGTCTTGTGAGGAGGCTAGAAAAGCTAGTAATTAGAATTAATTAAATTATTGATTATAATGCTATCTTAAACACCTGGAAGCTTCAGCATTATTGAAAGAACACATTGCAATGAAATCCCACAGCAACATGACAGGTAAAACATGTAAAATTAGTATTTTATTTTCCAAATAATGAGTTTGACAAATACACCTCAACTACAGATGAGGATGATCTAAATCACAGGAAACATCATCATGTCACATCACTTCTATACACTGTTCAGTTTTTTCATGTCAAAGGTTTCTAACAGCCGACAAAGGCGGAGTTTACATGTGTGTTTTAACCTTACTCCAGACAATATACTTGAGTCACAGATTAAATTACCTTCTTACTCTCGGGGTTTACATAGTTTTCAGATTATTGCTGTTTACCCAATAATATGCAAATTAAGGGCAAAGGAGTTAATTAATATGTAAAGTAACTATGTACAGCTCTTGTGCTGTTTTTGGGTGGTTTACAAACATACTCAAGACACTTAGATCATGGAATCCATAGCTGTCATGTGACAATGCATTCAAATGAAACAGTTTACAGCTATGTCATGTGTGTCCACGTAACGCTTATCAATTCATTTTTCTGAAAGTTAAAAAAATATTTTTCATTTTTAGAAAAATAAATATATGTATAAATGTTCATATTTAATTTTTTTTATTTTCTATAAAAAAAAAAATTCAGTATGTGGTGTGCAATTTCGATATTTTCACTGTTTTCACTTCTACTGAAATAATGAAAAACTGTAACAGTGGTCGACAGGTGACATCTCTGTCCATCTGAGAAACAAAAGGCTCAGAAACAATCTGTACCATAGCGGCAGGGGTGGACACTGCAGACAGCCTTTACTAAGCATGCAATTCCTCTGCTTAACAGTTTTCACACTTCAACCACTGTTCTGTTTCTCATTATTTCAGTAGAAGTGAAAACAATGACAAAATAGAAATTGCACACCACATACTGATTTTTCAATTTTATTACAGTTTTCGTTATTTTTATGTAATTTACTTGAGTATTTGGGATTGATATTGCCCTTCCCTGTCGCCATTTTTTTTGTCCACAAACCTGATTCTCCCGAGTTCTCAAGCCAAACGCGCATGCGCATCATCATTTAAAAACACTGCATGTAAACTCCTCCTAATTTCTCACAGAACAATATCTCAATTCTTCAACACCCTGCTTAACAGATATGCTTTTCACCAATAGCAGGGATCTTCTGTTTGATGTCATCAGGCATGGAGGAGAACTAAATATAGGACCCTTCCTCTATTGTTTAGAAGGACAAAGAAAAAGAGAGAATGTTTGGAGGCTCATCCCTTCATAGAAAATCAGGTATCAGTATCATATCAGGTGAATAGCCCTGTTATCTGACCACTTTGAAAACATTGAAAACTTAGAAAGGTGTAGTGAACCCTTGCAGACATTCAACCAAAACGATTTTAAAATAGGGGATACGAAAACTATCCCTATTGGCAGTTCCCATAGTCACAGGAGAACACTATATAACTGGTCCTGACTGTGTGAATGAGACCTTGGAGATCATCAACCTGTCAACATATAGGACTCAGTATAAACCATAGCAAATAAAACAGCACTGTGAAAATAAATATATATATTTCAAGGGATTTTTTTCAGAACAATTTCTAGGTGAGTGTTATCATCAACTTTGAAAACAGGATGATATGTGTGCCGATTTCAACTGCTTCCAGTATTAAAGTTTTTGTTCAGCAAAAGCTGCTCCCTGGTTTCAAACTTGAACCTGTGTCAAGCTGTGATCAGTGGCATTTTTATACACCTTTTGGGAGGAAATGCATATATGTATGCATTTATGTATGTACATATTGTTCTTTTATTTTATTTTAAAATAAGAAAAATACCAGTTTTGTGCAGGTAATTTATGTAACTTCAGAATTCACTGTCAGAAAGTGACAGCATTGCCTTAGTATGGTTTCCAAAAATACATCTTAGGGGCACATTACACTACACTTCAGTAGTGTAACAATCTACTTGCGCGTTACCACCAGCTGCTTTGAGAAGCCTTGAAGATCTGACACTGAAAGGAGAAGGAGTTTTATAAAGACGTGGTTTGCATTTCAAAGGCAGGTGGAGATGGAAGACAGATGTCTCTTGTGTGAAAACTTCAAATGAAGCAGAGAGTTCTCACCTGAGATTTTCACAGCTCAGGTAGATGCAGTGCTCTACACAGCGAGCGTCAGCCATTGCCACTGAGATAAGCTATTTTTGTATCTCCCAAACTTTGCTGATGTTTGCACTGAGTGACAGTGACAGACTGGGGAGCATGTATCCATTTTTTGTTTGCTGCTGTCTTTCTATACATGATGTTTCTATTTCTCTCCCTGTAATCTCTGCTATTATTATTACTAATCTTCAGATGGATGGGTGGCACAGTGGTTAGTGTTGCTTTCACATAGCTCCTGTGACCCAGATTCAATGATACACCTTAGATATGTGGAGTTGGCATGGTCTCAGTCTTCATATACAATTTTCAGAAACTTCCAAATACTCCATATGTCAATGGAGGTGTTTTTGTCAAGGAAGCACCACAATCCAGTGCAACTTCAAGATTTTCATCCAATGTTTCTTGGAACGTTCAAGACACAAGCGTCTGTTTCTTGCTTCTTGAGTTGGCTATGTTTGCAGACAGAGACAGAGATGAGACAGGAAGTGGCACAGGTTCATGTCTGCTGTATCACAGTGTCACAGTGATGCTCTTCAGCCAGAGCCCCTGTCAGATGTGGGAAGACATTGTGGTTTACATGTTATTCCGACAAACAATCTCAGGGTGTCTGAGATGTTAGCTACCAAACACAATAATACAAAGAAATAGCAGACAGAGAGATGGAGAGTGTGTGTGTCTGAGAGAGAGAGAGATGTAATTTAGTACAGGATTTATTATTCCCTATTGCACTGTTACTTATCACCAGAATTGTAAGTGAATGCTTTGCCAAGACCTATGTAACCTTGTCATGCCAATAAAGCTGTTATTTGTAATTATTTAATTTTAAAATTTGGGAAAGATCGTGTAAATGATAGAGAGGAGAGAGAGGCGTCATTTTGGACAGGGAAGCAAACAAACATACACAAAATTGAAATCCCTTATCTCAGTTCCAAGTACTTGGTTTTAATTTTGAAGCCAGAATAATAATTTTGGATTCATAATGAAATAAATTATATTCATTAAAAAGAAAAAAGTTTGTTCATAAGCAGCTGCACAAAAAAATAGATCTGGTAAAGTATTTGAACAAAATGGCATTTGATGCACATAATCAGTTGTATTGCTTCTAGTGAGGTCAGATCAGTCCTGCTGAACATTTCCTAGAGCCTGACTTCCCAGAACAGTAATTTGATCGTAATAAGCTTCAATGAACAGATTATTTGCACACGCTGAGGAGTCTATAAATATTCCTGATGAATCAGAATGGATGGTGCAGAGTCATGGTGGAGCTGCTGGAAATTCAGGCAGTGCAAGCATTCTGTAGCACAAATCACAACATTTTTTCTAATTTTGACTGATGCCACAGATATGAATTAACTGCCCTGGTACATTCAGAGTACTGGATTAAGTCATGTTTTTGTATGCCTCAGAGGGAAATCAATTTTGCATTGAAGGTGTTTCACAGGACTTCGTTATAGCCTTCTCTGGCTTTCTTTTTCCACACTCTGATAATTCTAATAAGTTAAGATGTACAGGAGCACATTTTGAATCTTTCAAGCCATCATCAGACAAATGTGACTCATTCAGTGACCTCCCTATTTTCTTACCAGAAACCTTGGCACTTTTTTGATGTATTTATTGTTTATTAATGTATTTATTTGGTATGTCACAAATTAAAGGCAGGTGCAACATTCCCATGCACATGCAGAATCTAGTTATAGATAAAGGTTTCAGCATTCATGTTATTAAATCTAAAATGCCTGGCAAAATGGGTTAGTAGCCTGAATTCAATGCCTCTAGAATAGTACACACCGAACAGGATCAGGACATAGAAAAGTCCAGTTGCAGTATTTGTAGGTTTGACCCAGGGAGGCTCCAGATGGCACCTTGGATGATAATGGGCTCCGCTTATTGGAGTTGAGCTCAGGATTCTCTGTCTGATTTAGTGTTGCTCATTAGAGGGTGCTGTAGTACAATGTATTTCCTGCCACATACCATGGGGACACCATTGAAGACCAATGTGCTGCTCTCTCTGGTTCCCAAGAAAAGCTGGAGAAACTCAGAACTAGCAGCTTTTACTGTCGCTTCACTTTGCACTGTTATGCAACACCCCAATGTTTTTTTGTGACTCAGTAACCTCCCTTTTTTTCTTCCAGCAGTACCAGGCACTGCAATGTTCACAACAGCCCATCTTGATCAGAAACAGAGAACCAGGTGGCATGCAAACTGGATACAGAGCACTGGCAAATAAATTTTTGGACCAGCAAGGTAATGACAAAGGAGTACCGAAGGACTTAGGCAAGGCATGTCCGATGGAAATGAAGGAAACAAGTTGATATTCCTGGAAAATTATTATTCTAGCATGGAGAACATATGGTAACTTAAAAAGACTGGTACATAAAAGACGTGTTCAAACACAAAATGCTTGTGAGTAAATAGACCTTATGGGAAAACCACATTTAACAATAATTCCTAAGAAGGAATATATACCTGATTCATTCTACTAGGCAATTATGAGTTTTGTTCTTCAAAAAAGTGGAATGCTTTTATAAAGTCAATACTAGTAGAGGACATTATATATGCATGATATGTCCGTAAGTGATTTACATAATCTACAGATGTTGATTTTATTTTAAACACATATTTAATACACAGTCATTATATATTTAATCAACACTCTATTCCTCACTGTTTAACAACATTTTAGTTTGTTTTAAAATGATAGATTTACATTGTCAAAACCTCATTGATGTACAGTGTTAGAACCTTATAGTAATGTCAGTGAACGGATGCAGAAATGTTACAGTTGCCCTGCTATTCCCTTTCCACTCTCCTAACACAACATTGTATTGATGTTGAATGAATTAACATTGTCCAAACATAATTTCTCGTAAGCTAAAATGTTGTGACATTGTATAATTTGTTATCTGGGAAGTTAAGGGTGCCAACAACTGTCAAGCAATTTGACAGGGGATACGTGGGAATTTAAAAATAATTTCCTTTTTATCTCCCTGAACTAAATGTAAACAATCTGCATATAAAACAACTCATTTACAAATTTCAGCGAGAGATGGCACTTTGTCTGTGACTGATTGTACGTGTATGGACTGAAAAGTGGGCAAAATGAGTGTAACCACATCTTGCAATTAGTGAATTATTATGAACACATCCTGTCCCATTTTAAAGTGACATATAAGTGAAAGGGGAAAATATTTAAACATTCCTTCACTACAAATCAAACTTTACAGGCCTTTACTGGCACCAAGACATTTGTCTTATACTGTAACCTCAATACTACAGAAATACTAGTGCCAATAGCTGGCTCAAGACTAGATGTGTTTCTCCTGTTCAGTTATTGCTAAGTCACTGTATATTGGAGGCTTTTGACAGCATGTCAATACAGTCTGTTACTCCATGCTGATTAGGCAGCTTATTCCAGAAACCTCCACTTCAGCAGTTTAATTTGTATACAGCACTAGAAAGATCTTCCTATATATATATACACTCACCTAAAGGATTATTAGGAACACCTGTTCAATTTCTCATTAATGCAATTATCTAACCAACCAATCACATGGCAGTTGCTTCAATGCATTTAGGGGTGTGGTCCTGGTCAAGACAATCTCCTGAACTCCAAACTGAATGTCTGAATGGGAAAGAAAGGTGATTTAAGCAATTTTGAGCGTGGCATGGTTGTTGGTGCCAGACGGGCCGGTCTGAGTATTTCACAATCTGCTCAGTTACTGGGATTTTCACGCACAACCATTTCTAGGGTTTACAAAGAATGGTGTGAAAAGGGAAAAACATCCAGTATGCGGCAGTCCTGTGGGCGAAAATGCCTTGTTGATGCTAGAGGTCAGAGGAGAATGGGCCGACTGATTCAAGCTGATAGAAGAGCAACTTTGACTGAAATAACCACTCGTTACAACCAGGTATGCAGCAAAGCATTTTTGAAGCCACAACACGTACAACCTTGAGGCGGATGGGCTACAACAGCAGAAGACCCCACCGGGTACCACTCATCTCCACTACAAATAGGAAAACGAGGCTACAATTTGCACAAGCTCACCAAAATTGGACAGTTGAAGACTGGAAAAATGTTGCCTGGTCTGATGAGTCTCGATTTCTGTTGAGACATTCAGTCAGAATTTGGCGTAAACAGAATGAGAACATGGATCCATCATGCCTTGTTACCACTGTGCAAGGCTGGTGGTGGTGGTGTAATGGTGTTGGGGATGTTTTCTTGGCACACTTTAGGCCCCTTAGTGCCAATTGGGCATCGTTTAAATGCCACGGCCTACCTGAGCATTGTTTCTGACCATGTCCATCCCTGTATGACCACCATGTACCCATCCTCTGATGGCTACTTCCAGCAGGATAATGCACCATGTCACAAAGGTCGAATCATTTCAAATTGGTTTCTTGAACATGACAATGAGTTCACTGTACTAAACTGGCCCCCACAGTCACCAGATCTCAACCCAATAGAGCATCTTTGGGATGTGGTGGAACGGGAGCTTCGTGCCCTGGATGTGCATCCCACAAATCTCCATCAACTGCAAGATGCTATCCTATCAATATGGGCCAACATTTCTAAAGAATGCTTTCAGCACCTTGTTGAATCAATGCCACGTAGAATTAAGGCAGTTCTGAAGGCGAAAGGGGGTCAAACACAGTATTAGTATGGTGTTCCTAATAATCCTTTAGGTGAGTGTATATATATATATATATATATATATATATATATAAACACACACTATCGGATACGGCTTCCCTACGACCCTCACCCGGCTAAGCGGTTTCGAAAATGGATGGATGGATGGATGGATGGATGGATGGATGGATATATATATATATATATATATATATATATATATATATATATATATATATACACATACACTGTATGAAGATAGTCTGAACTAGTGGTGAATGTAGATTTTGATTCTTATCGGTACGGTTTACTCACCCTATGCCCACACACAATTAAAAACGTTTTGTTGCCATCATCAAACATTAAAATCTCAATATATTATGTTGTCAGTCATCCATTTCTCAGGAGACATGCTCTATGATATCACCACAGACAGTTTTGCTTTGAAGCAATCACCACATCTCAACACCATTAATTCATTCCAGGTCAATCAGCTTCTCTTGCACTGTAAAAAAGATGATTCAGCCTTCCTGAACACAGGGACAGTGGTTTCAAGGCTCCTTTGTTTTTTGCATTAAGGTGTAACAAAATGTGTTTCTTAGCTGTTGCTTCAATTTTTGTACATTCAATGGTGCTAAATGGTGCTAAATTTGGGTTTCTCGCTAGATCGATTTATATTCCTCCTGTGCAAGTTTGTACGATACGTGCCACACAGGCGTGGAAGCACACAGTTGCGTTACTACGAGACAATTAGAATTCCTTTAAAGTGTACACACACGAGTCACTCACTCCCATACAAGACAACAATCAATATTGGAATGGATTTGATATAGAGTGCATTTCTACTTGATGCATATTAATTAAATGAATATATTAATAATAATAATAATAATAATAATAATAATAATATCATTCATACAATTATTTTTATGCAGTACCAACAGTACATTTCTTAACAGTACCGGACCGTACCAGCTTACTTTCACCACTGGTCTGAACTTTGGAAAAATACTGAAGAATTTAGATTTTTCCTCCCTGAAATTGTTGACAATGAATTGTATTATTTATTTGACAGTTCACAATCTCACAACAGTAAAGTGCAAAGTAACTTCAGTGCTATTGATGTGTTCCAAATGTTCCAAAAGGCAAATATTTTTTCCCCTCGACTTTGATATAAATGCACCTCTTGGTAGATATGCAGGTGTTACTTTGAGAAATAATGTATAGATAAACATCAGTTGGGACCAGTATATATCTAAATACAAGGTTATTTTAAAGCTGACATAGTCAGCTTTCTAAAGGACAGAATTTATATAATATAAACTTGGCAGGACCCTGTGCAAATGTCATTCACATGGTTTATGATACATTTTGCCTTAACAACATAGACAGGCCTGGGGGAGCTACATCGGGACGTTGTCTATGTTGTTAAGTCATGAGGTTACTGACCAAAAACAAACCTTACACACACTGAGTGGAACAGTAGTCTTCAATAATATCCTTCACCTCACCAAGAACAAATGAGAAACATCCATACCAGTGAAAACAATCAAAACATGCATACATCCCATATCGCTGCAGCAGGCTCTCATTACCAGAAGTGTACTGGCAACACACAGCTTCATTTGGGTTAATCGTCTGACTTTATCACTCTGCCTGGGTTTCTGTTATTTCAGATACTACGGTTTATTGGGTTGAAGTATTTTACATTGCATGAAATAAAAACAATTCAATATTTAATACTTATGATTAAAATCGTTAAAATACCAATCCTTAAAATCACTTAAAATTTTTAAAATCTTGTGATTTTTAACAAAACTAAAACAATTAACTTTAAAATAAACGTGCTCAAATCAAATAAACAAAACGTGATAAAAGCAAAAAAATTGCACACCAACAAAAAAGTCAGATACATTGAAAATAACTGAAAATGCATTGAACAAATTAAAAAAACAATTAAAAAGGAAAAAATAAAAAACAAACAAAAAAGGTCCAATGCATTTTAAATTAAACCCAAAACGGTCAATGTATCTGACAACAAAATATAACAAAACTATACCTAAAAAACCCTAAACAATGTGATTTAAAAACAACTAAATCTTTAAAAACAATTAAGATTCATTATTTAAAATCTTCTTTTAAAAACAATCATTCATAAAATCTTTAAAAGATCTTTAAAAGATCTTGGACTCGGGCTCCAGCAGGGGGAACTAACCGTCCCCGGAGGTGGGTCCCATCACGGGATCCTGAGCTCCCCCAGATCTTGTATGCGCCAGTTCTTAAAGGCTTCCTCCTTGCCCCTCTGATGGACCTCCAGATTGACGTAGTCTTTCACAAACACCATGCCCCTCCGCGCTATGACGATCGGGTCCAGCTCCTGCTTATTGAACAAACAGATGTTCCGTCCCTCCCACAGTGCCTGCTTCACTGCGCAGACGACACGCCACCAGCACCTCAAGGTAGATGTAGAGATTCCCTTGGCTGGACCGTATAGGATCTGCTGGGCGGTCGCCCGCGCAGGAACGGCGAACCTGTGGAGGAACGGAGAAAACAGGAGCCAGACCCTGTGGGCGGAGGGGCACTCACTAAAGATGTGAGCCTCCGTCTCCTTCCCCAAGCAACCCTTATAGGGGCAGGTGTCATAAGGAGCTATGCCCCTTCTGTGCATAAACACTCGGGTGGGGAGACACCGACTCACAGCCATCCAGGAGACATCTTTCTGCGTGTTCGTGAGGCAAACGTGCGTAGCGTTAGCCCAGATAAACCGGCAGGTTTCGGGAGGGAAATCTTCTATCCGGCTGGTCTCCTGGGCAGATCTCATCTGACTACAGATGGTCTTATAATCCCAGGAGGCCAGCACGACTTTATGGAGGCCTACTTCGAGCGCAAAGGCTCGGAGCGCCCTGTAGAACGGCGGGGGATCCCACGAGTGCGGCCTGGTGTTGTCCATGGCGCAGAGGCCGAATGGTCTCAGGCTGCTGGCAAAATAAAAGCGGTTCATGAAACTCACTTTCTTGCCAGCAGCCTGGATGTTCTTGACCACATAGGCCAGCCCCTGCGCCTTTATCAGCCGCACAACGTCCGGGACCCCCCTGCCTCCATCCAGGGTACCCTTCACCATCTGCACTCTTTTCAGCCTCTCCATTTTGCTCCCCCAGACAAACCGAAATATAATTCGGGTCACTAGTTTTGCGATACCCTTGTCTGGGGGGAAGATCATTCCTACGTAGAGGAGTATCGGGAAGAGGATGGCCTTTACGACCAGCACCTTACCAGCCATCGTCAAGGTCCTTGTGCTCCAGCCGTGGATCTTCCTTTGGACCTTTGCTATGGCCTCCTCCCAGCTCCGGGTGCCCGTGTTGGTCCCGTCGATCGTGATCCCCAGAACCTTGATAAACGGCTTCACAGGGAACACGGTCGGCGGGCCCCGGCCGACAGGCCATGCCCTGGAGAGGTAGACCTCGCTCTTAGCCTTATTCACAGCGGCCCCCGTCGCCCTGCAGAAGCCGTCCAGCAGTTCCTCGACCCTGGCCACGGACGGAGCGTCCGTGCAGACCACGGCCACGTCGTCCATATAGGCCAGGGCCTTCAGTTGCTCTCCGCCGGAACCCGGGTTTCTGTTATTTCAGTTATTATAAACAAAAACCCATTTCATTTCACTAATCAATCCAAGGTCTAAATTGATGTTCCATGTTGACATGGCAGTCTCACTAATACGGGGTTTCTCTTTGCTGCCAGCATTAAACCTATTGATTGTCTCTGTTGCATTTACCCAAGCCATTGCAGGAATAGTAATGTGACCTTCTCACTTCTGTTTCCAAAGAAACCTAAAGAATTGTCTGTGCTTGTATACACTGTACTGTATACAGTATGCATGAAGGGAACCATACTAAATACTTGATTGATTGTTTGATTATGGTAAATAGTTATTTCACAGACTGAGGATTTGTATTATTTTTCACTTGTTTGCTCTGAAAATTTAAATGCATGGTTATTCTTTGCTTCTCAAACCCTAACCACCTGGACACACCTGTGCCAAGAGGAAATCCTCCAATTGGATGCCTGAAAAATTAGATCTCTTGCAGGTGGCAGAGCAGGAAGTGGCCTTGGTTTAGAACACAGCTTGTAGTGGGGAGTGAAGGCTGGCCCGTGTGGTCCGATCTAACAGACGAGCTACTGTAGCTCAAATTGCTGAAAAAGTGAATGCTAGTTCTGATAGGAAGGTGTCAGAACACACAGTGCATCACAGTTTGTTGCGTATGGGGCTGCGTAGCCGCAGACCAATCAGGGTGCCCATGCTGACCCCTGTCCACTGCCGAAAGTGCCTACAATGAGCACGTGAGCATCAGAACTGGACCACGGAGCAATGGAAGAAGGTGGCCTGGTCTGATGAATCACAAGTTCAAGGTGTTGACTTGGCCTCCAAATTCCCCAGATCTCAATCCAATCAAGCATCTGTGGTATTGTCCGGACAAACAAGTCCGATCCATGGAGGCCCCACCTCACAACTTACAGGACTTAAAGGATCTGCTACTAACGTCTTGTTGCCAGATACCACAGCACACCTTCAGAGGTCTAGTGGAGTCCATGCCTAGGGGACCTACACAATATTAGGCAGGTGGTCATAATGTTATGGCTGATCGGTGTATGTACATATTGTATATTGTTGTTCAGCTTGGCTACTCTGACTAGCCGGCTATGTATTATGTTGTGTTTTTCATTGGGTCTGTGGCCCCATTCCTATTGATCAGGGGTCCACTGCCATGATAATGTGCGGAGGCTGTACAGATTGTTTGACTGCCCGCACCATATATTGTGCAAGTAGATACGGCCTCGCTCCTAGCTGCACTAGTAGAGCAGCAGGCCTTGCTATTGTTTGCGGAGGGCGAAGAGTTGACACTCCATAGCCCTGGTTTGTATATGCTGATTCTAGACAGTTCCTGGTAAGAACGTGACTATGGTCCTCACTCCTGGGCGGCTCAGGCCTTATGGGGCCCCTGAGGTTACTGCCTGGAGATGTGTTGCAGAGGCCCCATAGTGGTACACCTCGGGGCAGGCTCCCTTATCAACTCGCTGCCTCCTCCCTTGTGACGGTTTTGTTATACAGTAACCACTTGGGCAGTGCTTCCGACTTGAAAAATAACGATAGGTTGCGAATGCAACCCCGGTTATCTGAAAAAGGAAGCACTGCCCAAGGGTTGCAAGGTCGTGCAGGAGTCCTGCTCCCAGAAAAGAGGACGAACCTGTGCTGATGTCACGTTTTATAGAACAGGAAGTGGGTGACGGGCACAGGGGCCAATGGCAGCTTTAGAGTGATGTTTCGATCCGGTTCCTACGGACGTGCGCAGAAACGTTTCCCCCTTGGACAGTGCTTCCTTTTTCAGATAACCGGGGTTGCATTCACAACCTATCGTTATCTGCTTCGGCTCTTTACAGTCCTTGTGGTGTGGATTTGTGCCCGTGGAATAGAAGGAGAAAGATAGTGAACAATCACGTTTGGGTTTGTGCAATCTGAGACTTGATATTAATACTTGTTTCTTACCTGTAGTCTGGTTGGGGTCCCAGTTGGCTGACGGGGTCCCGGCATGGCTGAAAAGAGACTTGTTTATATCCTCTGAGGGGGGGGGGAGATTTTCCCGGCGCTATTGCACTTTCCTGTGAATGAAAGAGACTGTACATTTTTTTGGTTGCTGCTATCTGTATTTTAGATAAGAAAATTGGGTTTTATTTATTCTTAGTCAGCTCCCTTTCTTATTATTTCTTTTGTGTTAATTTTGGGTAGGGTTTTTAGTAGTTTTATGAAAGTCAATTTTATGATTCCTTATTGTATTTGCACTGGTACAGTCTTCATGCCCTGTCCTAGCTGAGTAAAAATAAATTGTTACTTTCTGAAAAACTTGCCTTCTGTGTGGTGGTGTTCTGGGGTCCAGTTGAGCCTGTATATTTTGTTTAGATTTTATTCATTTAACTTAAAATAAGTTTTTCCTCCGTGAATATTGTTTTTCTGGAATAGTAGTTTTCTACAGTAAGTGTAATTTAATGTTATTTTACAATGTTTTGTCAACATCGTCTTGAGTCTATAAAATTGTATGACCACTTTACGACAATGCTGCCGCAATGATATTCAGATAGCAGGGAATAGCATATAAAAATATGCTGTAAATTAAGATTTAATCACACAGGTCTGTGGCTGGTTTTCAGCGGCATTTCCTAAGGCACAGAGTTCAGAAAATTCAACTCAGATTCTGAGATTCAATAGAAAAATCTCCTGAAATATTTTTCTTCATAAGAATTGGATATAGCTTGTCCTGCATAGACTACCGTGCGTCCAGATAAGATATGCCTCGAGTAATAATAAACACGTTAATAAATCCATTCCTACCTGCAGAGTTTTTAATACAATGGGTCTGTAAGGCACTAAGCAGGTTTAAGCAGACATCTAATGCTGCATATGGACGCTGACATTTTAAAATTACCCATACTACATACATTACAATGCTATATTGGAAACAAGAACAGAATCGAGACCACTCAAATGTGGGAGTGGATGATTTCCCAGACATGCAACTACTGTACAGGCAATGATTTTTCCCTTATCTGCTTTACTCTTGCTTCAGAGTCTTATGAGTGAGTTAATCATTGCAACTTTTTAGAATCCATTTACCCCCTGCAGGCTAGAAGCTAGGCAATGGCTAAAGAGTAATACAATAAAAAAGTCACAGCTGATGTCAATGTTTATCATTTACCACAAGACAAGAATGGAAGAGAGAGGAATCAACACTTTAAAGCTGTACCATAGTCTTAATTAAATGTCATTCAGCATTAAAGCAACTCTCTGGACTCATGGTGTCAAGTATTACCGAGAGGCACAAGTCTAAGTCTTTGAATAGATTTTGAATGACATATCACATGAGATTAAAAGGGGAACCTTAGGCTTTTTATTATTATTTACAATCTACCCTTACTATAATCTGGTTGCGGACTTTATTGTGCACAATTTATGACATATGGTTCAATCTATCTGTATAGGGAAGTCAGAGTTGTAAGTAAACACCAGCTTTGCCACTTCTGGTAGGATTTAGGGCAGATTGTATCATGTGATAGAAGGGCTTTATGGTCCTTTGCAAGGACCCATGGTATCTGTTGTATTCATTGATTTCATTATAGTGGATTTCAGTGTCAAACTGAATAAACTGGCTTAAATAACGTAATAGCTAGAACCGCAATCCTAGACAACACCAAGACGTGAAGCTACCCCAATATGAAACAGTATGAATCATAAACTTTACTTTAACCATTCCTAATCGGATCAAATTGTAATTCTAATTTCATTCCGAAAATGTGGCTCATTTCATTAAAATGGTACTCAAAAATTTACCTAATTATAATTGTAAGACAATTTCCTACCTTTCTCTGTGTCCCTACACCTAAAGGGAGCTCCTCGACCATCAAAAGCCCTTCAAATACAGTTGGAGAAATGCGGGTACATTTTATTTGAAGTTAGGTCACGTTGGGTTAAATTATGATTTGACCTTCAGATCTGAAATGCAGCTTTCCATTTCTCACCCTCAGTCTGTCACTTGAAAAATGAAACACGTGAGTCATTAGATATTCCATTAAAGAAATAAAATATCATATTGAAAATATTACAGAGCATACTTTCACCTTGACTGCTGTAAAGCCCCCATGAAGAACAGCCTGAAATTTATTTTCCCTTATGGAGGAATAATTGTGAAGGGTTTGATTATTTTTTTATGGGAGCATTTTATATGAGTAATGAGGATATTTTGCACTGTGCTTTTAAAACGGAAGAGGCGCAAAGACCCAAGCGATGCATGTTTTTTCAGTTATTGGCATCACGTTATGCATTTTCTCAGCTATAGTTATCATGTCTGTCCAGCTCTCATCACACACCGGCAGCTAACTGGCAAATGTCATTTCTAAGTATTGAAGTTTACGTCTACTAAACTGTGACATCAAAGGAGTATTACCACACTGATATAATTTGGAATTCATACAGTATGTTTACCAAGCTTCAACAATAGCTGGTTGACATCAAATGGGGATATCTAAGGTATTTCCTTATATACTTTTTAAATAGAAATGATCACTACACAGACCAAAAGTAATAAGTGGGTTACTTCACCTATGACTCATCAGTGTCTGAGTGGCATCTTCCCAGCCACTGTTGTTTGAAACAGACACTATGGTCTTTTCCATCAGCAAATGTTCATTTCCGTCACTGAGCTGCAAGACACTTTTCAGTGCACTTTCCATCCTACTCCCAGTTCATTTGAATGTTTTAAATGTTGACCGAAACGTCTAAATTATTGATTTGCTTAAATAGATCTTTTGAATCCACTAAGCTGCTCAGTGGTGACTCTAATGCATACAACTTTCTACACCCACCTACAACCTGAAAGCCGTTTTTAGAACATGAGGTCGTGTATGGACACCCGTCTTCAATATCTGTCTTCCTTAACCACTCGAATCTAAAGCCATTCTATTTAAGGTGATCAAATTGTACACCAAGTGTACAACTATTGTGACTGCTAAGTTGTACAGTGTGCTTTACTGAGGGTTGTGAAAACCTATTTCATTTTTTGAGGCAAGATGGGGCCGGTGTGTTTAAATTGATACATATGTGTGTTCATCTTATGAGAATGACAGTTTAACAGTTTAATTTAAACAGTGCTCAAATCAGAAAAAAGATGGAAGCAGAGGGGAAGTGAAGGCAAATGCATGCAAGCAGAAATCAGACCTCAGTTTTCCTGGCTGTTTTATGTTTCCTAACGCGACTTGTGTTCTGACCTTTGCAGGATAAAGTTTAGGTTCTCACTCTGTCTCCTATGCTTTCTGAACCTGGCTGGCAGAAGCCCTGGCTCTGTTCACCTTGCCTTGTTTCCTATCACACTCTAATGCTCTACAGCACCAAGGAAAATAATTTGTAACCCCTTTTTATCATTCTGCATCAGATCAAAATCAAACAGGCTGTGCTTCAGCAATGCCCTGCCTCACAGGGCTTCCTTCTCCTCAAGGAGCAAAAGCAACCCTCTGTATTTAATCTCAAATGCTTCTTACTTTGCTTTTTTAATTTTCTTGAAAGTTTGAGGGTTAAAACATTTGTTAATTTTTCTTATGTTGTATTAGCTTCTTTATACGTGTGTATGTTTATGCATATATCCAATACTTTTCATCCCACCTATGTTATGATTTGTTGTATAATCTTTAAATCAGTTTATAGATTTGTAATAGGTATGATTAGGAAGTGCTGCAATTCTATTGCTTTTAATAAGGTCATGCATTCTTTTTACATAATCGCTGAACAATGAGGTGATAATTATTCAGACAGAATGTTCATGTTAGGATGTAGAACCATGAGCACATGAGAAAAATAAATATTGTATTTATTTTGTTACACATCCCTTCATGCAAAAGTGAGATTACACTACTATTTTCTTCCATTTTATATATTTTACTCATAATGGGGGGTCTTTTTGAACCAATTACCCATTCCCATTTTCCCATCAGTTGAAACAATTTCCCCTTTACACTAGAGAATAAAATCAGAACTTGAGTAAACAAGCACATAAACCAATATCTCATATCAAGAAATCATGTGTATTGTGGACTAACCCTGCTCAAACAGACCAAACAAACAAACTTGATTTTCATTGCAATCATTCTTATAAATATCACAGATATCACATTTCAATAGTAACAATATATACACCTCTACCCTGATAGTGATCAGATATAAAGTGAAATTGGACATAATGCGTTTTTTTTTTTTTTATATAAATAAAGCAAAAATGGTTTTGTAGAAACAAAGCCAAACACATGTACAGCATTCTGAAACTTTCACTCCAACTTGTCTGCAAGTGTTAATTAAAGTTGTAAAGTAATCACTGGATTAAAACCTGTCCATTTTTTTAGCTTAATTGTAACCCATTCTATAAGGAAAAACACCCATCTCCAAAATGTTTTCAAACTATTTAATAGGCTAGTTAACAGTTCATATTATGTAAAAATCTACATATAACATAGTTGCTAAGTGGCCCATGCTCCTATTTGCTAAAATACCCAAATACTTTTTTTTTTTCAATTATTTGTAAGGATGTTTAATTAAAAGCATTTTATGTGAATTTATCATTTTCCTAAGCATTACACACAGATCAATCTATTGATGTATAATGAAACCTAGCCCACATGGTTGCATTTAGCAGTGTTTAGTACCAGTGTTGTTAAAATGAGTTTTGTAATTAAAGAAAGGAGATACAAGTTGAACAGATACCATTGTTGAACAGATTTATTTCACCTCTAACAAAAATGATTTGCTGACTATTAATAAGGAAAATGCTTGAGGCTAAAGCAAGTTTGATATAACTTGGTTTCACACAGGAAGAGCTTTTTGGCTCCCGGGGACCAAGTTATATCGAGGTAGAGGCATTTATATGAGTAATCCAATTCTATTACCAATGAACCTCCGTTTGACCAAAAAATAATAGAAACAATCCATATTATTTTTCTTTCCAGTCTTAGTGTTTTTTAGTCTTTGCACAATCCCCTAATCCAAAAAAACTATTGAAAAAATAAAATCCAGCCATGGACTAATATCACACAGGCATAGTTATATTTCCCAAGATGTGCAAGGGAAATGGCCAGCACAGGAATTCCACCAGAAGTTCCAGGAACATAATCCACAAGAATAGGGAAGAAGAAATGCCTTATGACCTACAGTGAGGGAAAAAAGTATTTGATCCCCTGCTGATTTTGTATGTTTGCCCACTGACAAAGAAATGATCAGTCTATATTTTTAATGGTAGGTGTATTTTAACAGTGAGAGACAGAATAACAACAAAAAAATCCAGAAAAACGCATTTCAAAAAAGTTATAAATTGATTTGCATGTTAATGAGGGAAATAAGTATTTGATCCCCTATCAATCAGCAAGATTTCTGGCTCCCAGGTGTGTTCTATACAGGTAACAAGCTGAGATTAGGAGCACTCTCTTAAAGGGAGTGCTCCTAATCTCAGCTCGTTACCTGTATAAAAGACACCTGTCCACAGAAGCAATCAATCAGATTCCAAACTCTCCACCATGGCCAAGACCAAAGAGCTGTCGAAGGATGTCAAGGACAAGATTGTAGACTGGAATGGGCTACAAGATCATCACCAAGCAGCTTGGTGAGAAGGTGATAAAAATTGGTGCGATTATTCAGAAATGGAAGAAACACAAAATAACTGTCAGTCTCCCTCGGTCTGGGGCTCCATGCAAGATCTCACCTCGTGGAATTTCAATGATCATGAGAATGGTGAGAAATCAGCCCAGAACTACACGGGAGGATCTTGTTAATGATCTCAAGGCAGCTGGGACCATAGTCACCAAGAAAACAATTGGTAACACACTACGCCGTGAAGGACTGAAATCCTGCAGCGCTCGCTAGGTCCCCCTGCTCAAGAAAGCACATGTACAGGCCTGTCTGAAGTTTGCCAATGAACATCTGAATGATTCAGAGGAGAACTGGGCGAAAGTGTTGTGGTCAGACCAAAATCGAGCTCTTTGGCATCAACTCAACTGGCCGTGTTTGGAGGAGGAGGAATGACCCCAAGAACACCATCCCCACTGTCAAACATGGAAACATTATGCTTTGGGGGTGTTTTTCTGCTAAGGGGACAGGACAACTGCACTGCATGAAAGGGACGATGGACGGGGCCATGTACCGTCAAATCTTGGGTGAGAACCTCCTTCCCTCAGCCAGGGCATTGAAAATGGGTCGTGGATGGGTATTCCAGCATGACAATGACCCAAAACACACTGCCAAGGCAACAAAGGAGTGGCTCAAGAAGAAGCACATTAAGGTCCTGGAGTGGCCTAGCCAGTCTCCAGACCTTAATCCCATAGAAAATCTGTGGAGGGAGCTGAAGGTTCAAGTTGCCAAACGTCAGCCTCGAAACCTTAATGACTTGGAGAGGATCTGCAAAGAGGAGTGGGACAAAATCCCTCCTGAGATGTGTGCAAACCTGGTGGCCAACTACAAGAAACGTCTGACCTCTGTGATTGCCAACAAGGGTTTTGCCACCAAGTACTAAGTCGAAGGGGTCAAATACTTATTTCCCTCATTAACATGCAAATCAATTTATAACTTTGTTGAAATGCATTTTTCTGGATTTTTTTGTTGTTATTCTGTCTCACTGTTAAAATACACCTACCATTAAAATTATAGACTGATCATTTCTTTGTCAGTGGGCAAACGTACAAAATCAGCAGGGGATCAAATACTTTTTTCCCTCACTGTACAGGCTGACACACGTTTCATGGAAAATAACTGGCTAGTGTCATAGTTACCAGGAGTTTAAGGTGTGGCTATCTTTCTTTGTGTGTCATCCTGTCGGTCATAAGGCCACCAGAAGAGGGAAAGAAAGAGAGCCTGGCCAAGTCTTAAAATGTTGTACATTTATTCTGACAACTAATAAATGTAAGTAGGTTTGCACAGTACTATTCACTACATGATGTAAAAGAAACCTAATGAGGGAAAACTAAGTGCAAACTAAAAATGTGTTAATTTTATCCTTACATAACTATCTAGCCCTTACCCCATATTGCAGTGTTTCTCAAATCCTGTCCTTGAGGACCAGGGCTGGGATTAAATCAAAAGTTTGACCCACCCGCTAATAGAAAACTAGAGAACTGTACTCAGTTGCGGCTTCATTTTCAGTAAGATGCCACTTTCTTCTAATCATAAATAGAACTGCTATAATGTACAGGTTTGTAGTTTGCTATTAGTGGGTGGGTCAAAGTTTTGATTTAATCCGGCCCCAGAACTTTATTGGTATTCATTCCACCTCAGCTCTTAATTAGTTAATTAAGCAATTTGTTCACTTAACAGAACCAGTTTAACCCATTTTAAACAGTTTAAAGACTTGTATATAAAACCTGCCAGATTGCAGTCTTCAAGGGCTAGATTTGAAGAACATTGCTGTATTGAATTACTGTAAGGAGATATGTCTTAAAATCTGGACACATTTTAAAGAGCGAGAAGAGCCACATTTTCTCATTATTGTACACAGCCCCCTTCCCAATCTGCATTGTCCCACAGGGATAGTCTGATATGCATAGACACGATAGAAGTCCAGAAGATTCCACTACAGATAATGGTTTCCTCTATTTGGAACTGTGCCTCACACTGCATGTTTAACCTTGACATTATTACATTAGGGTATTGTATAATCCCAAACTGTTTACTTGGACATTATGGTGAGGGACAATAATTTGATGTTGCTGGCTACCAGTGCCCCAGTTTGCTCCTTGCTCCTGACATAGGCAGTAAAATAATATGGGTGCCTTGCAAGAGATGACAATGTTGAAGACAGACCAGTGTTTATCTCAAATTACAAAAGACAAGCAAATAAAATTCCACAGAGCAAAAAGTTATTTATTCTGCCTCAAATAAAAAAGAAAGGAAAATAATGAAAATTGTGCACTTGACCTCACACTAGCAGAATAAAATATTGATGTGAGACTTTGAGGTACTGTTAACACAGTCAGACCACAAGTAAAAAAAAAAAAAAAACAGCTTGAGTTTGTAAACATGCCAAGTGCACGGGGGAGGGGGAGATTACACAAGGTCTTCAAATCAACAGCTGGCCTAATACTGTCAGTTCTCATTTTTTTCTACCTGTAGGCAGGTCTCAAGCATTCATCTCAGATCATACCACTCTTCAGATTACAATGTCTGTCACTGACAATAACACAGCCAGCTTTTACATTTTTCAAGACACGAAACACAACAGTGAAGTAGTAATGTGAGCAGTGATTGATTTGGTCCTTTAATAAATAATTGCCCTTGAATCCATTAACTTTAACTTTGCTGATGTCTTAAGACAAATAATATAATACTGCTTCACAAGCCATCTGTTTGCTGACCAAGTGATTCATACAAACGATAACAAAGAAGAAGAATCACAGCAACTTTTAAAATTGTATCTTATAGTATGCGCTATGGGAGTCTGACGTCCAGAGTTAACCGAATGTATGGCTTGCACGGAACTCTTGCACTGGTCATATTATTTAATTGCAAAATAAAAAAGATGGATGTCTTTACAGAAAAATGACAGATATTGTTTTACATCCTATTGCTGTTGCCAAACAATGTCCTCTTTGATTCCCAATTGCAAGGGCATTGTGTGGCCACAGAGAAAACCATCCACTACTGAGCTCCTTTCGGTCACAAAGAGAAAAGCTTTCTTTTCTGCAGGCGAATAATAACTGGGGTGCCCCTGGGTCTCCAAACAATTATCTTTGCATTGGAATTAAGTCTATTTCAAAGGCTCTGTATGTTGTCCCTTTTGCAATACATCGTTATGCAGTCTAAAAAGCAAAAGCATAAGAAGTCTGAAAAGGGAAAAAGTAAGGAATCTCTCTCTCTTTGACAAGTTTAAAGAGGAATGTAAATTTGGTACAATTAATTAAATTGAGTATTTAATGTATATGTTGCTGTGCATGTTTGTTGTTTTGTTTGGTTGATTACCATTACCAAGTTATAAACTATTATGTATAACACTAGGTTGTGTATGCAACCCTGGTTATTTGAAAAAATAAAATACCCCCCAAAGGGACTAGGGGACAGATTTTCGACGTGAAATAACTTTTCATTCAGCACAAACTCATTTAAATCCAAAGCAACAATAAAAAGAAAACAACAGCAGCATAATAACTATAGGGGAAATCTCTTGATACATCCACCACTCCATTTAGAATCCTTGTGCTAATGGAAGTTTGTCAAATTGCAGGTATTTTTTTTTTATCAAACACTTTGGGCCTTTCAAAAAATATAAAACAATGAGTTCTAGAAAGGATATGTCTGGCATTTATGGGGTAGATGGTGCTGGCACTGGTCTTTTATAGTTGAATATTATTATTATTAATAATAATAATAATAATAATAATAGTAATAATAATAATAATAATAAATTACAGATTTACAGGCCTCCATACTTATTCCTAAGTAAAACAATGTAACCAAAAATTGATTCATTGAAAAAATGCTTAATTGAAAAAAATGCCAGTGTGCCATGATTTTAAATTAACACCACTGACCCTTACAGAAATGGGTATAAAGGTCAGCCTTAAAAGGGTTTGTTTGTCTGGTTGATTGATCAATTTATTGATTTGTTTTTGACCAAAATTCAAGAGTTATACTGAAAACACTGGGAATAAGAATTGATTGCAATTATCAAGACAAAAAAGAGCTCAAGAGAAACTGATACTTCCTTTCATCATCCATTTTTGAAACTGCTTAACCTGGTGAGGGTCATGGGGAAGCTAGAGCTGATCCTGGCAGTCATAGGGTGCAAGGTAGGAATACACTGAGGATGAGACACCAGGCCATTGCTGGGCAACACACATACCTACAGGGCAATTTAGCATGGCCCATTAACCTAACCTGCATGTTATTGGAAGGTGGGAGGAAACTAGAGTACCCAGAGGAAACCCACACAGACACAGGGAGAACATGCAAACTCCTCACAAACAGGCCCCTGAGCTGAGACTTGATCCCAGGACCCCTGGAGCTGTAAGGCAGCAGCGCTAACCACCGCTCCACCATGCTGCCCATCAATACATAAATAAATGATAGAAGGAAATTGAACAGCTAGCAGTGTATGCAAGTCACCCAGTCATAAAGTCAAAGCACGATGCTTCCCCAGTGGTGGGAGTGCATAATTACCTAAATTACTTCATTTAGAAATCAGGTAGAATAAAAACTGGAAAGACGCCCTGTCCCTCATTGAAATGCTGATCCCTGCCTTGCTCAGAAATCCCATAGTTAAAAAAGTAGTTTTTATTTTTTTAAATATCTGTAGGTGTATTACCCAGTCTTCTGCAACTGTTACTCCAGAGTCCTTTGAGAATTTGTATCCTGAAATGATTTATCTTTAGGGGTCCTTGTGAGGGAAAGAACAACCAGAGATGGTTAAGCAAACAAACAAATACATAAATTAATAAACAAAAAGATGAAGAAGAAGAGCACATATCTAAGAAAGGTGCAAGGGACACAGAGTGTTTTTCCCCAGTGGAGGCTCAGAGAATTAGAAAACGCCAAAACACAACACATTTCTGGAGAGTATGCAGCCTTCTGTTCAGTCCCCTGTGTCATGTTCCACCAGGCTATGAGCTAAGGCTTACACTTTCTGAATGCTAAAACTGGCTAATTTAATCTGCCAGGCACCCCGGCTGTCAACTGGAAGAATCTATCACTTGGTAATGTCCCTGTTTATTCTACACAGTTGACTCAGGCACAGAATAGCCACAGATGCTGTTTATCACCTGGCAAAGTGCTTTCTAGCTGGCATGACATCAAGCTCAATCAGGTCCTAAGGTTCAGCTCCTGGCCCTCACAGGTTCCAAGGAATGGCTGACGGTGAAGAGAAACCTACCCCCATTTGTTCCCCAAGACTCAAACTTCCATACCATACCTTTTCATAAATAAATAAAAAACACCCAAAGATACAAAATAACAACAACAATAGTCATACTAAGATCACCACCATCATCATCATAAATAAAGCATTTTTTCATTTTGTTAAAAGAAATACATTTTAAATTATTTATTTTTTTATGAGATATTTTCTCCACTTCTTTGTCATACGCATAGTCTTTCTTTCGGAAATACTGTGCTGTGCTAAAGAATGTCTCTTGCTAAAATGCCGGTTAGCTGCAATAAGCTAAAAATGTACAAGTTCTGCTCTGTTTTATTTTGTATACAGCAGTGACAATCAAGTCAATTGCTTCCATTAGAGTCTAGAGACATGACATGATTCTTGTCCATTGTTTGAAAGAATAATAATAATAACATAAAAAATGTACTAAGAAGTATACAGGATTTATTCTGTTGTAAGCACCCACTGACAGAGGAATGTGTTGTGGATTAAATAAACCCTTTCTTATGATTAATTCGTCAACACAAACCAGAAGCTATTACTCTGCAATACTGTTGGGGGAGGGCACACAATGATAGGCTATACAGAATTGTAAGTGGCATTTTGGAATATTTGGACATTTTGACATTTGGAGACTAAACAGAAGCTGAAAAGACTTAATTTGAAATAACAAAGTGTTATTGTTATTTAAAACAGGTGACATTTGTTGTAATTAAAATTCCCTGAACCGTTACGTGGAAAGAAATGAGCAAACATCACCCAGATTAGCAAGGAAAGATTCTGACTCATTTTTAACCAGTATTGGAAACTAACTGTTATTTCACCTCTCTCTTGTGAATGCAATTTTTTGATTGGTATTCCTCAATTCCATAAAAAAAGAAAACCACTTAAAAAAATCACAGTAAAATACATAAATACAACAATTGTATTTTTGATTTCAGAAATGCATACTAATCTGGTGACGTGCAACTTAATGCTTTAAACTCCTACCACTATTTTCAGATCATCCAGGATCATAGAAATAAATTGTATTTTTATCAAAACTAGCAACCAAGAGTTTTCAAACAACATTTCACTCATGTATTCACTCATGTAGGGTCTTCCTAGCCTGAGCTACAAGCTTGCGAAATCGTCCATTTCTCATAGTGTACAGGACTAATTTGCATATGCTGGAGTTTTCTTTTGTTTTTTTATTGTCAGCCGATTAACCCTTATAATACAAAAGGCCACAACATTTTGTTGCATTTGATATAAGATAAATGCTTATGGCACAAACTATTAAAGAGCTACACACAAATAAATCAACAGGAAAATAACAGGAAAAATACCAGTAGAGAGTGGCAATACCACTGAGGTTGTTCAATAATGAACAGGGCGATGTCAGATATTAACAACCTTAGAAATGGGCATTCTGAGTGCTCTGAAGAAGGGGAGCAACTACAACACAGCAAACAGCCGAACTTGCTGTAGCTGTTTACCCGCACTTTCAAGTTCCAAAGCTCATCTGACAGCAGGACATTATCTATGTATTGCTCAAAAATAATGAAACCAGATATTCATTTGTATGCATTTTTGATATCAAAAATAAGAACCAGATGTTATCTTTCAAGTCGGAAGCACTGCCCAAGGGGGAGGGGTTTCAGCACACTTCCATTGCTTCAAACTTGCCCTCAAACAAGTAACTGTATCTTTATGATATTCTACTTGTTGAATCATCCATCCATCCATCCATCCATTTTCGAAAGCTTATCCTGGTGAGGGTCGCAGGGCAAGCCGGAGCCAATCCCGGCAGGCATAGGGCACAAGGCAGGAATACACCCAGGACAGGATGCCAGTCCATCACTGACTTCTTGAATCAATTTCATTAAATTAGTGTGGTCCCATTGGGTAGGGTGACCAGATTCTCAAAACTGGGACATATTGAAAACCTATTTATAAAACAAATGTCATACATTAAAAATATGGTATTTCTTAGAAAAAAAGGGTTAATTTCCACTGCACATTTACAAAAAGAATGTGTATGATTTCTCCCTGCATTATGATCCAATTAACATTGACAATATAACTTAAGTACCCCAGATATTTTCCCATATTATTTCTCTGAGGGAGAATTAAACTGCCTTACATTATTAACTAAAGTGCACATTTGTGTTGTTAAAATCTGTCCTGTGAAGCCTGGGCTAGCATACTGTATCAGAATGAAATATACGGTTGTATATACAATGCGACAGAATAAAAAAAAAAAAAAAAATCACACAGCCACTACTAGAAAACTACACAACTACTCAGTTGCACTTTCATGTTTAGTTAGATGCTACTCTCTTCTATTTTTAAATGTAAACCCCATGATGTACAGTTGTGTAGTTTGCTATTACCGGCTGGGGAAAATTGTAGTTAATCCCGCCCAACAATACAGTGGGAGTGGTTACATTTTCACTGTATTAAATCAAGAAAATATCTGTGAGAACACAACCTGAAAATGCACTCACAGGTCCCCTAGTTGTAGACAACTTCGGCGTTGTCTAAAGCCTCTCGCGGTTGTGGCGAAAACGAGTAGGGTATTGCTGCAGACCTGGGCTGGGATTAAATCAAAACTTTGACCGACCCACTAATAGAAATCTACAACTGTACTCAGTTGTGGCTGTATTTTTATTAAGTTGCCACTTTCTCCTAATCAAAAATGTAACCGCTATGATGTACAGGTTTTTAGTTTGCTATTAGCGGGTGGGTCAAAGTTTTGATTTAATCTGGCCCCTGAAGACATTGGAATGTGGGAGGAGTAACTGTCAATCATTTTGTATGCAGCCAATCTCTTTGCAGAAAATGCTTCTCAATTAAAATGTTTTGCGGCTAATCATCTGGAGAAGACACTTATCTTTATGTGGTCAATCACCTTCTTCATTTCTTTGTAAGCGCTTCAAGGAGGAGAGAGAGAAATCTTCCTCGTGTCAGATCAAATTACATGTTTACACTCCGTGGAGCTGAATGTCCTTTGCCAATATAATGTAATATGATATACAATTACGATAAAGATGCACCACTCGCTTTTTTTAAATTAATTTTGTATTATTATTATTTTTAAAAAGCATTAGCTTTGGTAAGACAGAAGTTAACTTTCTTAAGTCAGGATGCATATGATGACCTGTAACTAGCCAGTTAGCTAACATTAAACTTGTTAACGTTACTTTGATGAGTTTAGTGTCACAGACGTGACAGAGGTTCATTTATATATGATCACTGTGTGGGTTTAATTTGTTTATCACTAATTATTTGATTATCACTGATTATTCTTTATATTGATGTATTGGTTTGTTATATGGTTTCTTTTGTTTTGATGTATTTTTTTTTTTAACTTTATTTTCACTGGTTATTGTGTGGAGCATGTTATTGTTTTTTTGTGAGCTTCTTAACCGACGGACATCCAGTTGGACAATGAAGCATGTCACCTGTACTCTCCTGCCAATTACTTGTTTCCACCTGCTCCCCAGTACTAATTATCCACCCCTGAGTGCTTTAAAAGGGGGTGTGGTGCAGAGAGAGGGGAGCTCAGTACTGCTTGAGACGTGGATGAGAGAGGAGGACGGTGAGCCAGCCGGGTACAGGGAGCTGGCCGTGAGAGAGACGCTGAATAAAGGAAGCTGCGAGACCGTGCAAGTGGAGAGACTGAGCAGTGCACGTCCAGCCATGAGAGAAACCGGGAGACGTGCCTGAGTCAGGAGGCACACGTAGGAAAGGTAAGTGCATCGCTTGTTATTGCTTTGCAGTAGTAAAGACAGACTGTGATGAGAGAGTAACTAGTGCATAAAGTGTGATAGAAAACTTTATGGTACTGACGTCTGTGTTGCAACCCTCCCTGCTCCCCGCTGCCAGAGTCTAATTCTGTTTAATGTCAACAAAGAGAGAAGAGATAACTAAGATTATTTGTAGGAATTATAGCCTGCTCTATTTATTTAGTTTTGCCCCGTAGTGCTGTGTTTCCCGATTGGATACCGTTCCCACTTACGCCTTGAGCGCTGCTTCGCCCCTGAAGGGAATAGAGACGAGACAGAGCAATGTGTGGCGACAAATGGATAGAGATCTCCTAGAGGGACATAACGGGACTTACTTTTCCATTTCACCATACAATGGACAGCCTGTGACAGCGCCCTAGAACTGGGTTTTTTGAAGTCGTTTTTTTTCAAGAGTTTGGACTAGTGTTTTGCTTCTTTTTTCCTTTTCTTATTTTATGGTTAGTCATATTTTTAGGGAGGAGCTCTCTGTAGCATAGGCACAGAGTGTTAGGATATTTATTTTATTAGTTTTAGGATAATTTTAGCCCTTGTTATTAAAGGCATTTTAATTAGTCGTTTTAATTGTACTTTTAGCAGTTCTCCTATAGGTTTATCTTGGTTGAGTTTGTATTTTTGGTCAATCGGTTTCACTTGTAGTGCCACCACCCTGTGACACTTACAAAATGTTGGCGTAGCTGGCAGCACGTATACACCCAGCATGGAGGCATCAGATGTTCAGGCTCCCCCAATTACCACGACAATGGCTATGCCATGGTTCTTGGGGGTGCCTTTAGTCCCCAAGTTTGGAGGGGAGGGACAAACGTATGGGGAATGGAAGGCTCAGTTCAGGCGAGGTAGACTATTTGTGGGGCTTTGAAGGGGCAGGCTAGATGGGAGATCTTGGTATTAGAAGCCAGGGAGCGGGGGACTAGTAGACAGATCTTTGCTATTCTTGATCTATTATATCAAGAGATTTCATCAAAAGAGGTGCTGAGGTCAAGGTTTTTCCAGCTGCGACAGGAAAGGGGGGAGACCATGGGGGGCTTATGCTCTGAGGCTGCGTGAACTCTTCTACAGATGGTGGAAGGAGGAGCTAGAGGGTTCAGCCAAAGAGGAAGAGACATTGCACGAACAGTTCATCGCTGGACTACAGCTGGGCCCACTGAAACAGGAGCTTCAACAACAGCTGCGTCGGACCCCGGGACAGAGTTTCAATGGGCGTTGGAATAGGAGGGATGGAACTGGCCAGAAAAGGCCTCTGCCTAGTCAGTGGCCTCGTCTGCCACCGAGAAAGGTACCCCTCGTAACACTACCGATTGGAGGGAAGCTTTTAAAAGCGAGCTCCGAGTAGAAACACAACAATAGAACTGGGCAAAATGTTAAGAGAAGAGATGCGAGGGCTACCATTAGAGAGGCTGCCTGTTCTGGACCCAGAGGTCAGTGCACCCGAGGTTCCAAGGGGGACAGGTCATAACCGGCCCCGTTGGGATGAGTTTGGACAACCTATTTGTATACAGTGTGGGATGGGGGCATATGTGGTGCCACTGCCCCCAGAGGAGGCCGTGTGAACCAGCTTTAAACTACCGCCCCTGACCACAGTAGGGCGCGTGGGAGTGGGGCAGGTACAAGCAGCAGCTGTGACAGATGGGATGGGAGACTGCCCAGGGACAGAAATAGTAGTGCAGGGGTTAAGATTACCCTGCATTTTAGAGACTGGGTCATCTTATTTAGTGAGTCATTCTTTAAAAAAAAATCTAGGACACCAGACAGCTTGGGATAGGGAAGAGGTCCCGTGGCTTAAGCTCCGGGTGGTAGATGGGCCAAGGATCCCGTATGTAGGATACGTGTTCTTAGATTTTATTGTAGGGGGAGTTACAGTATTGAATAAAGGAGTAGTTATTGTCGCTGATCATGATATGAATATAAAAGAAGGCATTCTGGGAATGAGTGTGATTGGGGCAGAATGGGAACGACTTTTTAGACAAGACATTGGGAGCTTGGTTAACTTTCGGAGGGCAGCTGGGGCGCCGAGGTCGGGCCCTGGGAGCAGGCGTTTGCCATTTGCCGGAAGATGGAGGTAGAGAAAGAGACCCTCCACCAGCGTGGGATGGCCCGACTAACCAAGCAGTCTCCAGTACAGATTCCAGCCTACAGTGAGGTGGTCCTGTGGACACAGGTGCCTGAACTTCCATTTACAAAGACTCACTGTGTGTTGATAGAGGCCATGGAAGAATAGCTGGACTGGCAAGTGGTGCGCTCTGTGGCCTGGGTGCAGCAAGGTAGGGTCCCTATCAATTTCTTAAATGTTGCAGTACCCCAGCACCGCCCCTTGGCGAGCATGACTTCAATTAGCCCAGGGGATGTGTATACTGACCAGGATCTGGCTTCGCAGTACTGCCCACCTAATGTGGTAGAAGTGGGGGTCCACCCGGTCCACCCGATGTGACGAATTGGGATGGAGGAGCAGAGGGCTTGACGCCCACACAATAGAGGCAGCTGGAGGCCCTGTTGCAGCAGTGGAAGGATGTCTTTTCCAGTCATGAGGAAGATTTTGGCTGGATGAGTGCTGTGTTCCATCATATTCCTACTGGGACCACCCCACCCCCTCATGAACGATATCGTCTGGAGCTGCGGGGACTACTCCAACAGATGAAGGAACAAGGAGTCATCACCAAGAGCAGTAGTCCCTGGGCAGCACCTGTAGTACTGGTACAAAAGACAGATGGCTGCTGGAGGTTCTGCGTGGATTACAGGAAGCTAAATGCTGTGACACACAAGGAAGCATATCCTTTACCTCGCATTGAGGAGACGCTGACGGGCATGACTGGAGCCGAGTGGTACTCCACCCTGGACCTGGCCAGTGGGTTCTGGCAAGTGGAAGTTGATCCTCGGGACAAGGAGAAAACTGCGTTTACTACTCCTCTCGTGCTCTATGAATTTGAGTGGATGCCGTTCGGGTTGTGCAATGCGCCAGCGACATTCCAGCAACTCATGCAGCGTTGCCTAGGGGACCAGGTAAATAAGTCTTTGTTGATTTATCTGGATGATGTAATCATCTATTCCCCTAGCTTTTCAGCCTATTTACAACATCTGGAGCAGACGTTCTGCACGCTGCATGAGTATGGCCTAAAACTACAGCCCCGAAAGTGCCTGTTGTTCCAGAAGGAAGTGGGGTACCTGGGACATAGAGTGAGCCCTGCGGGAGTGGCCCCCGACCCTGAGAAGATCACTGCTGGCCACAATTGGCCAGCCCCCTCCACAGTATGCCAGGTATGCTCCTTTTTAGGTTTCGTAGGCTACTATCGACAGTTCATCCCCAAGTTCTCAAAGGTTGCTGGTCCCTTACACGGATTGCTGGTGGGCACCATGGTGACTGCCCCCATCCAGTGGACGGCGGAGTGCCAACAGGCATTCAATCAATTAAAGACTGCGCTGGTGAGTGCCTCGATTCTTGCCTATGCAAATTTCAGAACCATTTAGTCTATACACTGATGCCAGTTTGGATGGGCTTGACGCAGTGTTGTATCAAACCTAGGGGGGGCAAGAAGGGGTAATTGCCTACGCAGGTCATAGCTTACACCTCCCTGAGCATAACGACCAGAATTACAGCTCATTCAACCTCGAGCTGTTGGCTTAAAAGTGGGCGGTTACGTAAAAATTCCAGGACGATTTGTGGGGGACCAAGTTTGTGGTGTTCACTGATAATAAACCATTTGTACACCTACAGGCAGCTAATTTAGGAGCCACAGAGCAGAGGTGGGTGGTTCAGTTGGCAAATTTAGATTTTGATATTAAATATCAACCCGGTAGAAACAGATGCAGATGTGCCGTCTAGGTTACCGGGAGACCTTGTAGAGGAGATAATAATAATAATAATAATAATAATTATTATTATTATTTTTATTTCTTGGCAGACGCCCTTATCCAGGGCGACTTACAACATAAGTGCAAACAAAGTGCATCAATCATTACAAATTCAATTTAGCTAAAACAGTAATTCAAAATACATTTTATAAGTTCCAATTTACAATTTACACAAGTACAGTAAGTGACTTCCTTACCCGTCGGGTGGGAACTGTGACTGAAGCCACGGAATTAAGGGATGAGGGAGTACTGAAGAATCTTCATGGGTTCGATGGCAGCAGGAAGATCTGGTCATTCAACAGATCTGTAAATGGGTGAAGGGGGGCGGGCCAGAAGACATGTCCTTGGAGGGGAGACGGATTCTGCAAGAGTGGCCAAAACTGCGGATACACGGGGAGCTGCTAATTAGGGGGTGGCTACTGGCCCCCAGAGAAGAAGAGGTGGAGAAGATAGTGGTGCCCCGGTCCCGAGGGAAGCAGCTATTGGAGGAGTACCACAAGGCTACCAGTCATGCGAGTGGGACACGGACTTTGTCAGGGTTGCGTCAGCCGTACTTCTGGTACGGTATGGGGCAAGACGTGAAGAGGTGGGCCACGTATTGTACATAGTGTTCCTGGACTAAGGCACAAGTGGGAGTGGGAGCCCCCTTGGTCTCAGTGACAACTTCGTACCCCCTTGAGGTAATAGCTGTCAATCACCTGTCGCTATATAGACCCAGTGATTATTTTCCATATATTTTAGTAATTTTTGACCTATTTTCTACATTTGCATTGGCAGTACCCATAAGAGAACAGACAGCCCCCACTACAGTACGGACCATCTGGAAGGCGTGATGCAGCCCTTTGGGTGCCCCGAGAGGATCCATAGTGATCGGGGGGCTGCATTCGAGTCTGACTGCGGATGATAGGGAGATGAACGGGTTTTATTAATCTCAAATAATTTACACACCTCACTAAACAGTGTGGATTCAAAAGTTCCTACCTTGATCAGTATGAATGGATTGAGGGGCTCCAAACCGGCAAAAGAACTGTTCAACAGCTACTTCAGCCACTGTTTTTACCTCTTGATTCGGCAGTGGAAAAGCTTCAGCCCACTTAGAGAAATAGTCAGCAATGACTAGAACAAAACGGTTACCTCGTGATGTAAAAGGGGACCCAAAATATCCATGGCATCCCTCTCTTTCCGTCTGGAAATGGAAGGACAAAGGGGGGCTCTTGGGGTTGAACAAAGATCCTTATGAGAACCACAAACTTCACATTGTCTACACCAGTCTTGAACATCTTTCACCCAACCCGGCCAATAAAACAGAGACTTCACCTTCTCCATAAGCTTTTCTACCCCCAGATGTCCGCCAGTAAGGCAATTATGAAGAGCCTTACACAAGTGATATAAATGACCTAGGTAATACTACCTGCAACTTTGGCAACTTGATGCTGGTCATCGTGCACTTGTAGCTCGTCCCACACACCAGTGATCTTGCGGAGGACAGGATGCTCTCGCAGCCGCTTCAACTCATCTAATCAGGGATCCTACCTCCACTTCTTAAGGCAGGCGATATCTGGGCCTTCTGCCTGGATTTGCTTTAAGTTCACATCTACAAACATTATCTGGCTCCCCACAATTTAACTGTAGTACTGCCTCTGCATTAACACTCTGAGTAGCATCTTTACATACAGCCCACGCAGGATGGCGAGATTTAATAGATGATCTGCATTCATATGCACTTTTCCAGGAAGGTGAACAATTTTATACTGAAAAGGAGCCAGCTGACCCTCAGGCCCCAAAAAATAGTGGCAAAAGTGACACAAACACAACTAGTGCCAAAAGTTCCTTTTTTGTTGTTGCATAGTTCTTCTCTTGCCGAGTCAAAGCCCAGCTAGCATAAGCAACAACTTGTTCTCCTTGAGGTCCCTCCTGGGACAATACTGCTCCTATGCCCCAGTCACTTGCATCAGTATCCAAAATAAATGATAACTTTGGCTCTGGATACATTAACACAGGAGCAGTGGTTAAAAGCAGCAGAAGGGAATCCCCTTCTCAGTCAGCTTATGTAGAGGGTGAACGATTGTAGCAAAATTGGCAATAAATCTCAGATAATATGAAAACAAACCTACAAAACTACGGACATCTGTAGGGGTCCGAGGAGTAGGCCACGTTAGAATAGCATCAGCCAGGACAACAGCAATTCCCTCAGCAGAAATAACATGCTCAAGATATTTAGCCTCCTTAGTAAATAAATTACATTTACTAGGCTTCACTTTCAGCCCTGCAGCCTCCAGATTTTGAAAAACCTGCTCTAATCTTGCCATATGTTCATCAAAGGACCTCCCAAATACAATTAAATCATCCAAATAGATCAAACATGTGGACCACTGCAGGCCAGCCAACACCAGTTCCATTAAGCTTTGGAAGGTCCCAGGGGCATTACAAAGTCCAAAGGGTAAAACATTGAACTCAAAAAGCCCCTGTCTAGTGACAAATGCAGTCTTTTCAAAATGTTCTGGAGCAATCTCTACCTGTCAGTATCCACTGGCAAGATCGAGTGTAGAGAACCACTGTGCAGTAGCTAAGGCATCCAAAGTGTCATCAATGCGGGGAAGAGGGTAGGCATCTTTAATAGTTACCTCATTTAGGTGTCGATAATCCACACAGAATCTTATTCCGCCATCCTTCGTTCTAATTAAAACCACTGGAGCAGCCCATGGGCTACAAGATGGTTTAACAACTCCATTTGCCAACATCAGTTTCAATTGGTGATCTGCCTGCTTCTGAAAGTGGACTGGTACACGACGAGGACCCATCTTCACCGGTGGTGCAAAGCCAGTATCAATTCGGTGATTAATAAGATGAGTGCTGCCCAGGTCATGATCACTGGTGCTAAAAAGAGAGAAGTGTTTCTTTACCAGCTCTACAACTCCAGTATGCATCTGCTGTGCAGTTAACGCTTTCTCAGCTAAGCCCAACTCCCCAGTAACCTTACCAATTACATTTTCCTGTAGGTCTTTGTCCGCAAGGACAAAGAACCAACAGAGACAAAATCACCCAAAATAACATGTTTCTTCAAATCTTAGGGTTCTAGGGCTAAATTAACCACCCTTATTGGCATGAACCCAGATGCAACACAAGCAACATCCCTGGCCACTAATACATTGTACCTTTGAAGTACACTCTCAGCAGGTTCCACCATTCCCTCAGCACTAAGCCCTTGCAAGCCCTCCAACTGTCCCTGTATAATCAATTCACTATGGGGGGGAATGGTGACATCATTTTGCTCCCTGATATGACAGACCTCTTGCGCACTATACAAACAAATTAATTTAAATTTACGTTCCAGAATGGTACAACTTTTACTATTCAAATCAATAATATTACCATATTGTGCTACATTCCAAGGAGCACGGTCTGACTAAGGCCACGGGATATTAAAAATGTTAAGGGTAGAACCAACCCGTCAAAATTACAAGTCAGCTCACTAATTCCCACAATTTCTAAAAATCCACCATTAGTGGTCCAAACCTGCCCTGGCCGTATAAGGTTCTAAATTGCCCTTCTGATCAGTGTGCAACTGTTCCCAAAATTGTACATTTACAAGGGAAACCTGTGTACCTGTATGCAATAAAAACTGGCAAGATTTCCTACCAATCTCCCCTTCTAAAAACACTCCAACACCTGGGGTTCTTAACTGCATAGATACATGGGATTGTTCTGAACAAGCAAAAGGGGCAGGGGTACAATCCCCTTCACCTGCCCACTTTAGTTTCCCGATACATAAGGGCAATTCCTTTTGCAAATGGCGATTACAGCCGCATTCCCAAAAAACTTTACTTTGAGTTCTGCCCTAGGATGTAAAACTAATGTTAGAACCAAAGCTTTGTCCTCTAGGGGGTGGTCTCCTAAACTGTGAGGCCTGAATATCCTCATTACCGCCTGAAAAGCTTTTCAACTGCCAAACCTTTTCTCAGAGGGCTTCTACTGCATGAATGATTTCTGATGGTATATGCTCTGCTGCTCTAGGCACGATAGTATCGGACAAATCAACAGCTCTCAACAACTCATCAACATTGGGTTTCTCTCCTTCTAGTCCCTGGATCATTTCCACTTCAGCAGCTAAAGCAATAGCAGCTTCTAAATCTTTAGGTTTAGCACAACGTATTTGTACTCTCAGATCTCCCCTTCCTACATGTGAAATAAAATGATCCCGGGGTGAGTATGTCCTGAGTAGCAGAGCCTATACTAGGATATGCTTTAATTACCAATCTACGTACTGCATTTACAAAGTATCTAACAGATTCATTATCTTTTCGTTTACGATTATTAAACTCGACTCTACAACAAGATTCAGTTTCATCAGACACCAAATATTTACCCTTTGCCTAATTTAACTTTTTATAATCAATACGTGCATCGGCAGGGAGCCCCCGATAATTTATCTGGCATGGCCTGACAATAAATTGAAGTCTTAACGCATCATCCCACTTATTAATCTTGGCTGCTAGCTCACATTGATCACCCCAATCCTGCCATTGTCTTCCATTGCCAGAGAAAGTCTCAGGCATGTACAGTGGACGATTATTAGACTATTAGAAGCATTTGTGGAATGACCCTCATTACTCTCCATCCTTTTAAAACAATAATGTTTATCAAATTTAGATAGCAATCCCACTGCTGCCAACCAATGTAACAAATCTTTGTTACAGGGGGCTACAAATTAATACAATAAGTATCGTTCTGCTGCCACCACCTTTGTTCACCCGGCGGGTCCATAATAAATTAATAGGTAAAGGAGAGGAGGGGAATTTCACACCACAAAGGACACCAGCAGCATCAAGTCGTAGTAAATATTTTTTATCTCAAGAAATCAAGTATTAAAATCCAAGCCAAGCATTCAGCAAAGATATCAATTTCAGGAAGGAGCAAACACAATCACCCAAGTACATTCCTAAACCAAGAAAACATATTAAATCAAATGTCATCCAACAGATGCATAATAAAACAAATGCAATAATCACCCATATAAACAACCAATATGCACACAAACCAAGCAAGATAAATCAAATAAAGCCACAACAAATCAATATAAAAGAAACAAACCCCACCACAATCTGGATGTGTCTGCTCCTTCCTGATCAGCGCACAACACGACACTATAAATCGTAGAAGCTTTAAAATAGACAATACAAATAAACAATTAAGAATATAAAATGTTCTGGTTACTCTTTAATAATTTAAAAGAAAGAGAGACGCTTCCCTGGCGTCTACCCCTCTGTCAACCCCTTGTCAATGTCTCAAAGTGAGCGCCGTGGTCCCCTCGTCTTCACCGTTGCCCATCCTTTTAAAGTGCACATCAGTAATTGTGTCCAGCTGTCCCAATGTTTAATCAAGCACTTAAGGGGTTCAAAGTAGTCCATTACAATTTGTCCCCTGCAAACACACAATGGTGTAGCACTGTAATTTATGTTGGCAACGTTGTGTTAGCTGGGTTATAGGCAAATTTTCTATTCCAAATTAAACCTTCTGGTTAATATACATGAAAGTATTAAGTTTAAGCTCATGTGCCGGATTTACTTTTCACATACAGTATTGTGAATTGTAATGTTTTCATCTTCAGTTAATAAAAGTATGATCTTTGTTACACCCTGACTGTACGGTGGTATTAAATAAATACACTGGGAGTTGATATTCCAAGCAAATGGCTTTTATTCCTGAAAAAAAAAACAATAGAGCAGAACGAGTGAATGAGCACAGATTGCAGTCAGTCAGTCAACAACTGGTCAAATGCACTGATATGTTTTCTGAATTTTTGTGAATAAAAACAGAAACACAATTTGTACCTCATTCCAAAATAAACCACTGTAGAACTTTGTTTATTAAATCAACTTACAGTGATCTCCCCTTCTTTATTACCATATGTTGCCTTTTACTTCCTTTTCACAAGTCCTAGCCATCCACACCCAGTCACTAGCGATTTCCGTCTGCCTAAACTCCTCACTCCCGGCTGTTTCCATAGTACGGAAGAATGGCTACCATGCACGTTTGCCGTACTATGAGAGAATGGCCGTTAAATGCCCTGTGAACGTAATTGCCTAATTTATTTCACAACAACGCTGTTTCTTTCTCTCTGTACTTCCAAAGAAGGATTAATCCCAGTAACTTTTATAAACTCACAATATCTCTTAACTACCATATAAACCCTATTTTGAACATAACTGTCTCCTACCGTAACACTTGCTAGTTAACTCCGGTCCCATTCACTTTGCTAACTTCAGTTATATATTGCAAACCATCAATTACTTAGCTAATTAACCATAACATTATTTACATGTTAAACTAGTGAGGGAATTCATATTATTATCTCAACAGGGGGTCTTACCTGAAAAATAACAATAGAGCAGAATGAGTGAATGAGCACAGATGGCAGTCAGTCAGTCAACAACTGGTCAAATGCACTGATATGTTTTCTCTCAGTACCACTGCTGACGAGACGCGTTCTGCAACTGGGGCCCCCCCTAGTGACCGGAGGCCAACTCTCATTACATCTTCATTAATGTGAAGTCAGTCCTTATTTCTATGTTAACATTGGCCATCTGGGTTTATTTTCTGGTAACTATTTTCTATATTTACATTAGTTGTTGTTTCTATTATACATTAATACTCACAGTACACCTTGTAATATGTCCGTCTGTGTGTGTGTGCGATCCGACCGCACCGAGCCTGCTTCGTGTACTGTGTGTGTGTCATTGTAACATGTATAGTTATCACACTTTGTATATTGTGCCTGGGATAAGGCAAAACGTTGACCACGCCATACAAGATTATCTGTTCACATAATTCTTATTTTCTAAGATTGTATATTTTTTCTAATCTTAAATGTATCCGCTGCGTTTTGCAAATTTGCCTTTAGCTGATTAGTTATTGATATTTTTAATCCACCCAATGTGCAGTGCACAGACCTCATCTGGATGTGTTGGCTTGCAAATTACGCATCCATATATGCCTGTAACAGTATTCCATAAATATCATCCAGACGTCAAGTGTCACACTATATGGAGAGACGCATGAATTATTGAAAACCTGATCCGAACTTCGGTTACAAAATACATTAATTAGACTACACATTCAATCCGTGGTGAGTGCTTTACTTTACATGGTTCGGGTACAGATCCACTAAGAAAGTATACTTTCTATAATTTCTAGGCTGTATCTGGATGTGGCAACAGTGAATGCTCAACTCGAGTACTGCTGTTATGCAGATATATTTTAACAATAATATGTATGCTAACCTAATATAAACGGATCCTGGACAGCATTACCTTTGGTCTTCTGTTGGATACCCGTCTGCAATAAGCTGTTTCTCAATGGTGAGTGCATTTTCTCATTTTAAAATTGAAAGGAACACAGCCCACCTTTCTGTTATGTGTAAAACTGTAAACTAATGCCAAATGTATCATGCATGGAAACAGCCCCCTTATACATGATATAAGCTGAATATACATAACGTTGTAGTGAGTACGAGTGAGGATTAATATTTACTCGATAGTAGGCAATAGTCCCACGAAAGATGTGTTATAAAGGAAACCATTTTTAAGACATCAAATAGTTTTCAGAACAACGAACAAAGCAACAGCTGTAACTAATTTGCTTTTTTCATTCTGAAAAAGAAATTACAAGAACTTCAAACTAATTAATCTTAGTGACTTGCTGCCACACATATCATGCGTTATACTCCTATTGTCACACTTTCTCCAGTCTAAATGAGTCTCCAGTTTGTTCATGTCTCACAGGATGTCACACTGGTTTCATGAAGCAATTTCTCATCTCTTCATAAGTTGCCACTTACTGTTTTCCATTCAGGATACTGATGATTGAATATTTGGAGCAAAAAATAAATAAATTAACATGACTTGCCATGGCTTCCTACAGCTGTGTCAGTTACCATACAGACTTTTCAGATATCAGTGCTTGACCTCTTTGACAGACCGTGTCACAAATTGTATGCCTCTTCTGCTGTGAATCCTGATCAGACACAAAAGTAATCAACATTCAAAGCTGAATAAAGTTTGTATACAGTATATAGTTTGTGATAGTGCCTCTGATTTGCAGTTACTCAGGATTGTTGGGAAGGTCTAATGGATATTGATTTGAAAAGTGAAGAAAAAATCAGATTGTTTTGGAATAAAACTGCTTTTCTAGGTTGCTCCTCCCACATGTTAATTCTGTCTGGCTGACATCAAAATGCTTGGTTGAGGGCACAGAAACTCAGCTTTTAATACAGCTTTATCAACATGGTTTGTCAGAGAAGGCAGAAAGACCCCTTATCTTTTGGGTTAAGCTAGTTAACACACACACATACTGGCATGGTATGCCTCCGATGTCACAAACAAACAAAGGCCTGGTACACACATCTATACTGCCAAAGCCTGGGGTAAAATGCACTTAGCATGCAGATGAAATGCACTAGAAAACATTGCTATTGGAATTCATTTTCAGAGATGTTATGCTTAAAATCAGCCTCCTAAGAATAGTATAACCATATCATTTAAAGTAAACTAAGCCACTTTCATTAAAAGCAAAAGCATTGATGTGCACTATACTCATGATTTCACTGCAACTTAATGTTACAATTATTAAGCAGAAGGTAGATTGGATCAAATATAATATATACAAATAAATCACCTTCCAATATTGTTTATAACAATCAATTATCCTGCAAAATAACACTGATGTTATTCCATAACTTATAAAGGGGAAAAATACAGGGCTTCTTATTTGACTGCTTTGACATCGATGAAATGTTTAATATATATATATATATATATATATATATATATATATATATATATATATATATATATATATATATATATATATTATTAAGCTGCTGGCATTTTGTTATCTCAGGGAAACAGGCAAGGCTTTGATTAAAGTGCAACAGTTCGAATTTAAACACGATTCTGTTGTAAAATATCTGCCTCCGCTTGCATCTGAATAGGTAATCAACATCAGAGCCACTCAGTGCCACCAACCTGCATGTCACAAGGTTTACCTGAATATGATATTAACATAAATAATAAATACAAATAACCTTCAGGAAACCACTTATATAGTGCTTCATGAATGTCTAATGCTCTATTTTATTATGCTTTCTTCATAAAAACATAGTACCCAGCCTGGTACCCTTTTTGTTCTGTTCAGTGTAAAGTGAGCATGCAAAATATGTTTCCAAACCATAGTGCTTATTTGCTGTACAAGACCACTGTGATGCTTTCAGAGGATACTCTTTAAACAGATGTATTATTTTCCTTATTTTTCAAATCATTCAAAATTGAGCTCTAACATGTAAAGTAAACAAAGGGCATAGGACAACAATAAAACGATGTTTACAATAGTGATGTTTAAGTATTCTAGAGCCAGGCATAATCAGACTGCCCAAGAATGTATCTGTGTCTGTCCATTCTCAATTCATATTCATCTATCCATCCAGTTTGATGCCGAGGAGGAAGGAATAATTGACTGATCACTAGTTCTGTTGACAGCCACTGCAAGTTGCCAACAGCATTACTATAAATCCAGGACATTTACACAGTGGCTTACAACAGTTATATATTGGTGATACTGTTATACATGTGATTAACATCAGAACTCAGATGAAGTGCATGACATATTCATGTGCTTATTCTGTGGAATTCATATATTAATTCATGAGGAATTACAGCACCTTATTATAAAGTGTGACCTATATATTGTATACATACAGTGCATCCAGAAAGTATTCACAGCACTTCACTTTTTCCACATTTTGTTATGTTACAGCCTTATTCCAAAATTGATTAAATTCATTATTTACCTCAAAATTCTACAAACAATACCCCGTAATGACAACAGAAGTTTGTTTGAAATCTTTGCAAATAACAAATAAAACACAAAAAAAGCACATTTACATAAGTATTCACAGCCTTTGCTCAATACTTTGTTGAAGCACCTTTGGCACCAATTACAGCCTCAAGTCTTTTTGAGTATGATGCTACAAGCTTGGCACACCTATTTTTGGGCAGTTTCTCCCATTTTTCTTTGCAGGACCTCTCAAGCTCCATCAGGTTGGATGGGGAGCGTCGGTGCACAGCCGTTTTCAGATCTCTCCAGAGATGTTCAATCGGGTTCAAGTCTGGGCTCTGGCTGCGCCGCTCAAGGACATTCACAGAGTTGTCCTGTAGCCACTCTTTGTTATCTTGGCTGTGTGCTTAGGGTCATTGTCCTGTTGGAAGATGAACCTTTGCCCCAGTCTGAGGTCCAGAGCGCTCTGGAGCAGGTTTTCATCACAGATGTCTCTGTACATTGCTGCATTCATCTTTCCCTCGATCCTGGCTAGTCTCCCAGTTCTGCCGCTGAAAAACATTCCCACAGCATGATGCTGCCACCACCATGCTTCACTGTAGGGATGGTATTGGCCAGGTTCAATCTTTGTTTCTCATGGTCTGAGAGTCCTTCAGGTGCCTTTTGCAAACTCCAGGCGGGCTGTCATGTGCCTTTTACTGAGGAGTGGCTTCCGTCTGGCCACTCTACCATACAGGCCTGATTGGTGGAGTGCTGCAGAGATGGCTGTTCTTCTGGAAGGTTCTCCTCTCTCCACAGAGACACGCTGGAGCTCTGTCAGAGTGACCATCGGGTTCTTGGTCACCTCCCTGACTAAGGCCCTTCTCCCCCGATCGCTCAGTTTGGCCAGGTGGCCAGCTCTAGGAAGAGTCCTGGTGGTTCCAAACTTCTTCCATTTACGGATGATGGAGGCCACTGTGCCATTGGGACCTTCAATGCTGCAGAAATTTTTCTGTACCCTTCCCCACATCTGTGCCTCGATACAATCCTGTCTCAGAGGTATACAGACAATTCCTTGGACTTCATGGCTTGGTTTGTGCTCTGACATGCACTGTTTACTGTGGGACCTTCCAAATCATGTCCAATCAACTGAATTTACCACAGGTGGACTCCAATCAAGTTGTAGAAACATCTCAAGGATGATCAGTGGAAACAGGATGCACCTGAGCTCAATTTTGAGTGTCATGGCAATGGCTGTGAATACTTATGTACATGTGCTTTTTTTGTTTTTTATTTTTAATACATTTGCAAAGATTTCAAATAACTTCTTTCACATTGTCATTATGGGGTATTGTTTGTAGAATTTTGAGGAAAGTAATGAATTTAATCCATTTTGGAATAAGGCTGTAACATAACAAAATGTGGAAAAAGTGAAGCTCTGTGAATACTTTCCGGATGCACTGTATATACACATTTAAATATATCTATATATATATATATATAATATATCTCACATAATTAAATAGATCAATATTGTGGACAAAAATAGTGCATACTTTCAGATGTAATTAATTAATCTGAACATAATTAATTTCAATGTTTAAATCAAGCGACTAAATTAATGTAATATACAATTTCTAAATCACTTTTCTTCTTAGCACTAATTTATTTATGTATTTACAATCTGAAGTTCAAGATTTAGCTGAATATTTGTTACATGCAAGTGTGTGCTTGCAACTGTTTTCTTTTTAACTAAAATAAAAATCTGTTTTCAAAATAAACATTAATTTTTTGAGTTAAATCATAAGTTACCATTAGCATTCTTTGCAAAGGGGAGGTGGGAAGTTGTGAACAATCACACATCTTAACTGAAATTATACAGTTCACTCTGCAGAGTGTCAGGAAAGAATGCATATGTTTCTTCTTCAGTTGCCTTTTAAAGAGCTTTCACTGTCACCTACTCATGAATATAGACTCTCCCAAACCTAATTCTGGCTGCTGTAAAACTGATTGTCCTTGACTTCATGAATAAAGAAAATATTAGTATCCATTATAGTCAAATGAATAAAAAAGCAATGTCTGTATATACAGTCACAGACACCTACGAATGTATTCATACCCTCAATGCAGTGCAACTAAGGACTGTTTTAAAATGAAAAGGTGGATTAAAAATCTGTATTATTTATGCAAATAAAACAAAACAAGGACTTGTATGACTATCACAATTGTATGCATCAATTCCATTAATGTCAAAAAATATGACCTACATTTTTATAAACACAGCTTTCAAGTGTATTTATATCTTGACAAGCAATATTTTGCGAATCCTCCTTTGCCATTGATTACATCTAGAAGTGCTTCCTTTAGCCTTTTAAATGGTTCATCAACATCTTAGAAGGAAAATTCAAGCACTGCTCAACGCTGAACCTCTCTAACTCCTCCGGGCTGCCCTGCTTGCTTTTTTCAGTTCATTGTACACCTGCATTTTTCTTTTGCTAAACCTACTTCTCGTTACACTTCATCAAGGGTATGCATATTCTTGGAGGTTTCTGTATCCCTACAGGGTGAGTGTCAATTCTGGAACTGCAAAGACATTACATTGAGTGTCTTTAAATTATTCTAAACTGTAGCTATTCCAGAAACTGTAAGAAAGACACACAGACAGATGGCAATGTCTTTCTCGGCTCCATTCCTTCAAGGAGTGACAAGCCAAGGAACTTTATTGTGAGCTGTGAAAAATACATTTTCACATTCACTGGCAACCAGTGTATTCTTCATTTTTTTACATACTTTTGGAAAAAATATTTAATTGTTTATTGCTTTGTTTAAAAATATTATTTGAGAGCTGTCTGTAGTAGTTGTAGTAGTAGTGACAGTAGAAGAAGAATAAATATTTATAACTGTGTATTCATTAGTACTCTTCACAAGGCAGGGTAATCCCATAACATAAACTACGTTTTCCTATGTGGTTTGAATTCACTTAAGACATTTAACTTGAGCTAAATAAAAAATAATAATTACAAATAAATAAATAATTTACCACTTTGGTATTACAATACTATACACTACTGTTAAACCTAAAAACATGTCCCACTTACTTGTTTTGTCATCTTCTGGTACACATTAGCCGATCAATTTCCCGGTATTTGTTTCTGTGGTCATTTCTTTCTGCCATGAATAGTATTTTGTTTAATTGTTTTTCCAAATGTGAGCGTACATTACTCTGCAAAACCACACATGGAAAAATGGGACAAATTGCTGGAGTCTTGATGTTTCACATAACAGAGGACAGTTCGGGCCACAATCAGCATATACAGAAAAGTTGGTAGTTATGCAAACCGAATTGATCATTAACTTATAAATATGGCATAGTCTTAAAAATGGTGTCCTCAGATTCTGAAACTGTTATACTGCAAAAGGTTTAATACCCCTCTGTAACTCATAAACACTTAATCAATTTCCTTTATTCTATACCTTTCACACCAGTATACATTGTCTTTTGAATCATATGGAGAGCCGTTTAATAAGCTTTGAGATAAAAACATATTTACTTGATTACTACAAACTGAATATAATCAGTCTCAGCTTCAAGGAATAATGGAGGAAAAGTCACCCTTGATTAAATGGATTTCAATTGTGTTGTCATGCACAATTACAGCTATGGCATCAAAGGAAGGTGTATAATTACACTGTGACAACATTTAGATTAAAAAAATGATTGCTGTTTGTATTTTTCTACCCTAATTTCAAGGAAGATCACTGCCTAGACTAAAATATCTTCTGTCCTTAAAAAAATTAATTATATATATAAGGAAGTAATATAATAGGTCACAAATGCCATATGACATTTAAATATCTTCAGATTCTTTATCCTTGGATGAATTGTAGATTGCAGGTTAAGGAACTGAATTTGGTATTTGATTAAATATAGATTTACAAAGGTCACAGTGCCGTTTCCTATCTACGTATGCTACTTTTACATTCAAAGCAACAGAAGGGTTGCAGAGAGAAGCCTTCTGTTAACATTTTAAATCAGATTGAATCATACCTAAAATAGTCAGAAAATATAATTTTATAATTATTGTGCTGTACACGAACTAAGGTTCAGACTTAACATTTACCTGGTATTTATTTGCTAGACAAACCCTTAAAAAACAGGAATGCTCCAGTTCTGTAGCTGTAGTGCATCATTTAGTTATATCTTTTTTTGTTTTGTTTTGTTTTTATGATTGTTTATTTGTTTATTTATTAATTTAAAATATTTGAAAAACATTACTATCACATAAATGACACCAAAGCATCAGAAATACAAAAACTCTTATCACTGAAATTGAGAGAATGGTGTACAAGACACCATTATTCACTGGGTTAACTGAGAACAACTTGTCTAATATTAATTCAGAAGCCTTGAGTTGTCAATCAAAGCATGCCATGTGACTGTTCTGGAGAATAATTAGATGAAGTTGAAGTAATCAACTACTGGCTAATTATATAATGTCTCCTGATAAATATGCACAATTATAGCAGTTCTACAATAGAGTTATTAGGGTTAAGATTAACTATGTTAGAGAGCTACTTAATATGACAAGAACAAAAACAAGAGGCATATGGTGTCTCTTGTAAATACATACATACAGTGAGGGAAAAAAGTATTTGATCCCCTGCTGATTTTGTACGTTTGCCCACTGACAAAGAAATGAACAGTCTATAATTTTAATGGTAGGTGTATTTTAACAGTGAGAGACAGAATAACAACAAAAAAATCCAGAAAAACACATTTCAAAAAAGTTATATATTGATTTGCATGTTAATGTGGGAAATAAGTATTTGACCCCTTCGACTTAGTACTTGGTGGCAAAACCCTTGTTGGCAATCACAGAGGTCAGACGTTTCTTGTAGTTGGCCACTAGGTTTGCACACATCTCAGGAGGGATTTTGTCCCACTCCTCTTTGCAGATCCTCTCCAAGTCATTAAGGTTTCGAGGCTGACGTTTGGCAACTCGAACCTTCAGCTCCCTCCACAGATTTTCTATGGGATTAAGGTCTGGAGACTGGCTAGGCCACTCCAGAACCTTAATGTGCTTCTTCTTGAGCCACTCCTTTGTTGCCTTGGCTGTGTGTTTTGGGTCATTGTCATGCTGGCATACCCATCCACGACCCATTTTCAATGCCCTGGCTGAGGGAAGGAGGTTCTCACCCAAGATTTGACGGTACATGGCCCCATCCATCGTCCCTTTGATGCAGTGCAGTTGTCCTGTCCCCTTAGCAGAAAAACACCCTCAAAGCATAATGTTTCCACCTCCATGTTTGACGGTGGGGATGGTGTTCCTGGGGTCATTCCTCCTCCTCCAAGCACGGCGAGTTGAGTTGATGCCAAAGAGCTTGATTTTGGTCTCATCTGAATACAACACTTTCACCCAGTTCTCCTCTGAATCATTCAGATGTTCATTGGCAAACTTCAGACGGGCCTGTACATGTGCTTTCTTGAGCAGGGGGACCTTGCGGGAGCTGCAGGATTTCAGTCCTTCATGGCGTAGTGTGTTATCAATTGTTTTCTTGGTGACTATGGTCCCAGCTGCCTTGAGACCATTAACAAAGATCCTCCCGTGTAGTTCTGGGCTGATTCCTCACCGTTCTCATGATCATTGAAACTCCACGAGGTGAGATCTTGCTTGGAGCCCCAGACCGAGGGAGACTGACAGTTATTTTGTGTTTCTTCCATTTGCGAATATTCGCACCAACTGTTGTCACCTTCTCACCAAGCTGCTTGGCGATGGTCTTGTAGCCCATTCCAGCCTTGTGTAGGTCTACAATCTTGTCCCTGACACCCTTTAAGAGAGTGCTCCTAATCTCAGCTCGTTACCTGTATAAATGACACCTGGGAGCCAGAAATCTTGATGATTGATAGGGGATCAAATACTTATTTCCCTCATTAACATGCAAATCAATTTATAACGTTTTGGAAATGCGTTTTTCTGGATTTTGTTGTTGTTATTCTGTCTCTCACTGTTAAAATACACCTACCATTAAAATTATAGACTGATCATTTCTTTGTCAGTGGGCAAACGTACAAAATCAGCAGGGGATCAAATACTTTTTTCCCTCACTGTACATAACAAAGAGGAAAAACACAGAGAAGCCAAGGATATTTATTTTGTTATTATTATTTTGCAGATTAATCTGTCTGTGATAATCTTCTTGAAAATGTGTATATAATGCAATACACACACGCACGCACGCACATACACACATACACACATACATGTTGCCAGTTGAATAATTGCTATTGAAAGAGAATGGGTGGAGAAGAGGGAAAGCGTTTTTTTTTGTCCCTGCAAAGGTAAGGATTATTACAAGGGTTCAACAGGTTTAGTATCTGAATGAAGCAATGTTCTTAAAATAGCTGTGGATCCGCACATCACAAAGCTAAGTGGAGCATGGCTTGTATTGGCCTTTATTCACTGGAAGAATTTCACTAACCTATACTTATCTGAGAAAGGAAGGTTGTCTGTGGAAAAAAATAAGTCTGTGAGGAAGCCTCTGGCTTATTCAAAGGGATATCAACAGTGACTGGAACTCACTATGATTGGTGTTTCTTATGTGTGATTGTATAGGATGCCCACAAAGTACAGATCAGTGCCAGAGTATATATCTTTCTTTACATATCTGACCATTGATTGCTTGCATAAACAGAATTCACCCCTTCAATGGCTTTAGCTTGTTATTTACTCTTTGCATTACAATGATTTATGATTAATCCCCATTTGAAATGCCAAAGGCCTGGAAACAGAAGCTCTGATTTGCTGAGTAGCAGCCAATGGTGTGACAAAACTCCTAGAAGCTGACAACAAATATTTTACTTAACCAAACCAAGACGAAGCACATCCCCATTATGTATATATTTTAGTAAGAATGTCAATAATGTACCCCACCTGCCTCATAATTGTGCAAAAGGATAACAATACATTATATTGATGTAAATTAGTGTATGTTTGTTTTTCTGTGATATATATATATAAGAATTCATGATCACATTGATATTTTACATGATATTTGATGATATCTGTTCACTTGCACTTAGAAAGACTGTCATTTGTCTATGGATGTTGTCATGTTTTGCAACGTAGTGTTTATTTTTTAATATATATACATAATTGTAAGTATTACTTGTATGTATTTGCATATTTGTTTATTAAAAATCTATAAATAGAATGTGATTTTAATGGTTTGACTAAATAAATCACATAAACCTCTAGGTAGCGCCATAATTCAGGAAAGATCCACTGTTATATCACATGCAATAAATGGGAGCTGCATTTCTAAATGGCTTTACATTTGTAATTGCAGGATCTGTTTATTTATTTTGTTCTTAGCAAAAATAAAGATTGTAATACTGCAGCTATCAAGCACTTCCAACCCCTCCCCATTTAGGACACAATACAAATTTGTATTTGATATAGGGAACAGATTATTTCTGTTTGCGTAATCCTTGGCATTTAGACCATCCTCAGAAGGGTCATTGGATCAAAAAGCATAGATTGTAGAGATTAGTGAGTACTTGATTGACAATTTGTATATTTCAGGATCAGTGCAAATGTCAGAAACAGCAACAGCTTAAACAACTCCTTTCAAATCCAGAGACCAGTAATAACACATCTGGCTGAGAGCATTTTAAATCCTTTCAATATTTTCCCAGCTGGAATCTGAAAGATGATTATAGCCCAAAACCTGTTCTGTAGAATACTGTCTATCTGAGTTATGGGGTTTATTTAGCCAATACTGTATTCCTTAATTGATGTATGCAGTCTCTATTTTCAGTGGAGATATCATGGACTCCACAAAACACTAATAAATAAAGAGGTAATGCTGGAAAATATTCCTTTTTGTTTGAAAAGTACATCTTTATATTTTATTCTGAAGATGAAAAGTGGCATTCAGATTCATCTCTGCATTTTTCATTTCTCTTTGACAAAAATCCCAACAGCTGTATTGCATTGTGTGTGGGGGTGGGGTGAACAAGAGAAGTGATGTTTAGAATCACACATACATACATTAATTATTTTGTTAATTATTACATCAAACCAACTTTATTCAGAGGTTTAATTAATAAATGGGATTTAAGATCCAGAATTCTGTATAATTTAAACTTTTTCAAAGTTATTTCCCTTTCCAAGTCTCAGTTGTTTTTAGGATGTATCTGCATATTGATTAAGAGAAAATGTTGTGTAATTTACAGTCAAGAACAATGCTTGATGAGAAATCTGAGGCTACACCATAAGAACGAGATGTTAGATAAAACTGTCAAACAATCCACTTTGGTCTTTGAGTTCAATTAAAAATTGAATCAGCTCCCGAGACATTTAAAGGGATGGAACAGGAACAAAAGTAAATGCAAAAAACAGAAAGCAAGTTATTTCAACCAAATTGTTACTCGATAAACTGGTAATTGAAGCACACCTGTGACCAGGCCAGCATTTATTATAATAGAAAGATGGGACATTTTAAAATGCAATGCAAATTACTCATAAGCACTTCATTTCGCTCACCATCCTTGGGTCAAATTATACTATTGATTTTATCAATAGACTCGGGTGACTTACAGTTTACATAAAATATACACTTCAAGAAGCGTAAGAGTAAGAGCACAAAAGTATAATATACCCATTTATTCCTAATCAGAGTTAGATGAACTAAAAGAGTGTATAAATACGTTACATGATTCTATTAAGGGGTAGGAATCAAAGGCAATCAAAAGTACAAGAGTGAATACAGATATAAAAAGGAGCAATTGTAAGGATCATCAAGTTTGAGAGCAGGTTAGTGCAAGTTAGTGCAGGGGAGGGTTGAACATATCAGAATTCAGTTCAAAATCCACATCTGTGCATCATAGCCTACCCACTATATTTTATAACCTTAAGCCTCAACAAATTCATGCCATTTCATAAGCATCCTTGATCCCATAAATCTCATAAACTGGTTTACCAGCAACATTGATAGCCCAGGCATTCTGTGCATTCATGTGACACAGCTGAGAGAGAGAGAAACATTGCAGACCCGGATCCTTCTTCTTTAGTGAGATTGTTCATGAGACAAACTCAGCATACGTGACCTAAAAATATATCCTTTTCTGTAGTTCAAAAGGACAATACCTCCCCCCACAATACGTCGAACAGTAGATATGAACACAAGAAATATGTAAACATGTAAGAAATACATAAAATAAATGATACGGCAGGTTTGTTAAATATTTTGTCATCTATACCTTGATACACAGCTGTCCTTGTGTATAATGCCTCCTTTATAGCCACACTTTTGCTTAATTTAGATTTTTAACAGAATATACCTGTATCTCTCTCTATATATACACAACTTTCTTTACCTCCACTCCATTTACTGCCAACTTCAATGCTTGCTCCAGAGTCAGTGGTATAAGACATCTGAATTTAGTATTTCAAGAAATCAGTCAATTTAATAGGCTAAATCTGAGAACAAGTCCAAGGCTGTACCGAGGAAGTAAATATATGCGAGAAAGGGACTGAGGTATATAATGGTATTTCACATAGAGTGTTGATGCGTTTATATTTTCAACCTAATTACTGATAGTCACTTCAATATATTGATATTTAGTTTTGCTTTCTCACTCACATTGCACCTGCAAGTCATATTTATATATTTATATATATATATAGTTTGTTGTCCTTCCTGTTTTCTGTGATATTCAGGATTGGTATGGTAGGAATTTAAGTACATTATGCTGCTTTCCCTATTAATTATTATAATTATATACAAGACTGTTTTGTGCCTGAAAAAAATATGTTAACATAATCAAACAAAGAAAAATGCAAAAATGGCTATTAAGACCATACCATGAAACAATGGGACTGTGAATGTCAAAATGAAATGTCAAAGTCACGGCTGTATTCATTACATTCATCATGATTCATGACTCATAAATATAAAATTATTTGTGTATATATATATATATATATATACAGTGAGGGAAAAAAGTATTTGATCCCCTGCTGATTTTGTACGTTTGCCCACTGACAAAGAAATGATCAGTCTATAATTTTAATGGTAGGTGTATTTTAACAGTGAGAGACAGAATAACAACAACAAAAATCCAGAAAAACGCATTTCAAAAAAGTTATAAATTGATTTGCATGTTAATGAGGGAAATAAGTATTTGATCCCCTATCAATCAGCAAGATTTCTGGCTCCCAGGTGTCTTTTATACAGGTAACGAGCTGAGATTAGGAGCACTCTCTTAAAGGGAGTGCTCCTAATCTCAGCTCGTTACCTGTATAAAAGACACCTGTCCACAGAAGCAATCAATCAATCAGATTCCAAACTGTCCACCATGGCCAAGACCAAAGAGCTGTCCAAGGATGTCAGGGACAAGATTGTAGACCTATACAAGGCTGGAATGGGCTACAAGACCTTCGCCAAGCAGCTTGGTGAGAAGGTGACAACAGTTGGTGCGAATATTCGCAAATGGAAGAAACACAAAATAACTGTCAGTCTCCCTCGGTCTGGGGCTCCATGCAAGATCTCACCTCATGGAGTTTCAGTGATCATGAGAACGGTGAGGAATCAGCCGAGAACTACACGGGAGGATCTTGTTAATGAGCTCAAGGCAGCTGGGACCATAGTCACCAAGAAAACAATTGATAACACACTACGCCGTGAAGGACTGAAATCCTGCAGCACCCGCAAGGTCCCCCTGCTCAAGAAAGCACATGTACAGGCCCGTCTGAAGTTTGCCAATGAACATCTGAATGATTCAGAGGAGAACTGGGTGAAAGTGTTGTATTCAGATGAGACCAAAATCAAGCTCTTTGGCATCAACTCAACTCGCCGTGTTTGGAGGAGGAGGAATGACCCCAAGAACACCATCCCCACCGTCAAACATGGAGGTGGAAACATTATGCTTTGGGGGTGATTTTCTCCTAAGGGGACAGGACAACTTCACCACATCAAAGGGACGATGGACGGGGCCATGTACCGTCAAATCTTGGGTGAGAACCTCCTTCCCTCAGCCAGGGCATTAAAAATGGGTCGTGGATGGGGATTCCAGTATGACAATGACCCAAAACACACAGCCAAGGCAACAATGGAGTGGCTCAAGAAGAAGCACATTAAGGTCCTGGAGTGGCCTAGCCAGTCTCCAGACCTTAATCCCATAGAAAATCTGTGGAAGGAGCTGAAGGTTCGAGTTGCCAAACGTCAGCCTCGAAACCTTAATGACTTGGAGAGGATCTGCAAAGAGGAGTGGGACAAAATCCCTCCTGAGATGTGTGCAAACCTGGTGGCCAACTACAAGAAACGTCTGACCTCTGTGATTGCCAACAAGGGTTTTGCCACCAAGTACTAAGTCGAAGGGGTCAAATACTTATTTCCCAAATTAACATGCAAATCAATATATAACTTTTTTGAAATGCGTTTTTCTGGATTTTGTTGTTGTTATTCTGTCTCTCACTGTTAAAATACACCTACCATTAAAATTATAGATGATTATTATGGGCAAACGTACAAAATCAGCAGGGGATCAAATACTTTTTTCCCTCACTGTATATATATAACCTGTTGTTTGCTGGCTCCAGAGGTTCAGCTCCAGCTCCAGGCTGGCTCCGGAGCTGTTGGAGACACCATGCTCCAGCTCCAGAGCCACAGAAGAACAGTGCAAACTAGGATGGGATCATTATTTATTACTTTTTTTAAGTTGTGTTGCTTTGCTATCCATTTCCCAAGATGATAACATATATTTGAATCTAGACATCTGGTTTTAACTTCAGTATTTAATGCACTAGGGTTTTTTTTTACTTTTATGTAAATAAAGGTTTAACAAAACAGTTGTGTTATAGCATAAACATCTGTTGAACCATTCAAACATCAAACAGTAGAAAATAGTCCAATAAACATGTCTGTGGCAATCCAGGCAGAAGGGGGCCCCCCATGTCTCCAGCATGTGACCTTTACTCCCTGGCAATCAACTTTTGGACAATCAAAGTCAGGACATTCCAGATAATGGTAACATAACAGTTGATCATGAGGATTTGCTTGGCCGTTTTGATAATCACTTAGGTATCTCTGGGATTGCAGTTCAATGGTTCCGATCAGGGGTGTCCTACCCTGGTCCTGGAGAGCCCCTATCCAGCAGGTTTTAGAGGTCACCCTTGTATCACCCCAGTCTTGGTCTCATTCTAAGAGTGCGGAGCATGATCAGACCAACAATACTGATTCCAAATTTGCCCAACATTTATTTTTTAAAATTTTCTGAGAGTTACAAGTAGACAGGGGGCTGGATTAAATCAAAATGTTGACCCACCCGCTAATAGCAAACTACAAACCTGTACATCATAGCAGTTACATTTATGATTAGAAGAAAGTGGCATCTTACTAAAAATTGTGCCGCAATGGAGTACAGTTGTGTAGTTTTCTATTAGCGAGTGGGTCAAAGTTTTGATTTCATCTGGCCCAGGGATTTGTTTATGTAGAAACAATTAAATATTTACAGATTAATTAAAAGTGTGGCTCCATGGTAAATTGAAAGAGAGGCAGCACCATTTCAAGAAAGATAATTGAATGAAAGGAAGGAGGATGATAGCTGAGCAGAGTGGTGGCTGGCTTCCAGTTTAAGGATACTGGAAGCTTACCATGTCAGTTAATTCAAATGTACAGTATTATTCCATTGTTGTCGAAGGTTAAGGTACAACGCTTCAGTTGAAGCAACCCTTCGGATCCCAGTGAATCAGGCAGTCAGGCCAGTCAGCGTTTCAGCTACAGGGGAGACTGTTCAGCAGGAGACGACAGACATACACAGACACAAAAGTAGTCTGTTTGTTTATCTTCCCTTTATTGAAAGTTTCACACAGCCTTTATACAGTCTAAAAAACAACTTCAACAACAGTTACGGGGCAGTCCCGATACGTAGTTACATAACATAATAGTAATGATTCATTGGCTAATGGGTTTGGGAAAGAAAAAGGTTTGCAGTGTTCCCACAAGCAGGTGCACATGTCATGCCTCGTGGGAATGTTATTGTCCGAGGATGTGCAACACATAATATATTTGTGGCAGGGAAGAGGGAGATAGTTTAGCACATACTGTGTGAATAACATGTTTTGTGTCTGCCACAGCTGCAGGGATTACAAGCAGTTCTGTGGGTTATAATAATAAGTACAAATATGAAAGCTAAAACCAGGCAGTACACAAGAACAAACCTTAAACTACTTCTATATATATACATACATCAGAAGCGGCACGTCAACACAGTTTACATAAAAATGAAACAAAAGAAATCCTCGCCGTTGCCCTCTTTAATGAGACGTGAAACACGTCACATTAAGGCTCTTGATTCTTTTGTTTCAGGAGCTGCGCTCGGTGTGCCCCAAGACATTTAGGATTTAGAGCGTCTATTGAGGATGACACAACTTTTGACACACAATGTTGCAGATAGGTACAGAGACAGGGACCGCACATAAGTATAAGAAGCATTACGATGATACACGGCATAGCCATAATTAGATAAGGTGCCACCCAGCCAAAAAGAAACCACCACCATCCCCAGGTCTTTTCCCCAAGTTCCTCATCTTTCAGTTTCTGAGCAACTGTCCTCATGTCTTGGAGGGCAGTGGTTATGTCCCCGTTCTCAGCATCATTGGGAGGAATATACGTGCAACAATGTTCCCCAACACGGTGCTCTTCAGGTATTTCAGATACAGACCTATCAACAGAGGCGGCCCTCTTGTGTTGCCTCATGTGCTTAGCTGGATTCAGTGGCCAAGTACCTGTAGTGTTATTCTTATGAACTACACTCACCTAAAGGATTATTAGGAACACCATACTAATACTGTGTTTGACCCCCTTTCACCTTCAGAACTGCCTTAATTCTACGTGGCATTGATTCAACAAGGTGCTGAAAGCATTCTTTAGAAATGTTGGCCCATATTGATAGGGTAGCATCTTGCAGTTGATGGAGATTTGTGGGATGCACATCCAGGGCACGAAGCTCCCGTTCCACCACATCCCAAAGATGCTCTATTGGGTTGAGATCTGGTGACTGTGGGGGCCAGTTTAGTACAGTGAACTCATTGTCATGTTCAAGAAACCAATTTGAAATTATTCGACCTTTGTGACATGGTGCATTATCCTGCTGGAAGTAGCCATCAGAGGATGGGTACATGGTGGTCATAAAGCGATGGACATGGTCAGAAACAATGCTCAGGTAGGCCGTGGCATTTAAACGATGCCCAATTGGCACTAAGGGGCCTAAAGTGTGCCAAGAAAACATCCCCCACACCATTACACCACCACCACCAGCCTGCACAGTGGTAACAAGGCATGATGGATCCATGTTCTCATACTGTTTACGCCAAATTCTGACTCTACCATCTGAATGTCTCAACAGAAATCGAGACTCATCAGACCAGGCAACATTTTTCCAGTCTTCAACTGTCCAATTTTGGTGAGCTTGTGCAAATTGTAGCCTCTTTTTCCTATTTGTAGTGGAGATGAGTGGTACCCAGTGGGGTCTTCTGCTGTTGTAGCCCATCCGCCTCAAGGTTGTACGTGTTGTGGCTTCACAAATGCTTTGCTGCATACCTCGGTTGTAACGAGTGGTTATTTCAGTCAAAGTTGCTCTTCTATCAGCTTGAATCAGTCGGCCCATTCTCCTCTGATCTCTAGCATCAACAAGGCATTTTCGCCCACAGGACTGCCGCATACTGGATGTTTTTCCCTTTTCACACCATTCTTTGTAAACCCTAGAAATGGTTGTGCGTGAAAATCCCAGTAACTGAGCAGATTGTGAAATACTCAGACCGGCCCGTTTGGCACCAACAACCATGCCACGCTCAAAATTGCTTAAATCACCTTTCTTTCCCATTCAGACATTCAGTTTGGAGTTCAGGAGATTGTCTTGACCAGGACCACACCCCTAAATGCATTGAAGCAATGCCATGTGATTGGTTGGTTAGATAATTGCATTAATGAGAAATTGAACAGGTGTTCCTAATAATCCTTTAGGTGAGTGTATGTATAGGCCATCTGTTAAGCGTGTAAAAGTAGACAATCCCACCCAGTCAGTAGGCAGGTGAGAGTATGTTTTGTTACCACAGACCCAATACCAACCTTAAATGATAAAAGTCCCCCAAAGTGGGAAGGTGGTGTTACAGGTATCGGGCTGTCTGGAACAAGTAAGCCTGGAACTGGTATTGTTGAGGACAGGAGGGGTGCGGGTGTGGTTACATAGGTTTGGGGGAAGATTTCCAACAGTGGTATAGGTGCCCTTGGTGTCGTTCAGTTTCGACCAACATAAGGGAAAAGGCGCAGGGAAGCTGGATTGACGCTGCGGAAGGCGCAACTGCTGTAAAAAAATAGAAAGGTCTGGTGCACTGCTAGTACTGACAGCAATGACATATGGACACAGTGTATGGTTTCTTAACACATCATCAACTTTCCCTGTTCCGGCCAGAACTAAACAGTCTACTACATTGTTATTAGAGGTGTGCAAAGTACTCAAAAGGAAAGGAGAGTCCGTTCCATGAGGCATCAGGGAGCACACGAAGCAGGGTGTGTTAATGTCGTTCTCCCTGGCGATGTCATGGGCATATTTCCAGAACAGGTTACTCTTGTGGAAGGAGAAGGCATTTGACGTCGTGGGCACTGGTGCAGCAGCGCTGTGTACAGCAGCCAGGGTCAAGAAGATGAGGATCCACATTGTGACCTGTATTCAAAGACAACTTTACCCAGAATTAGGCACGTGCTTTACTCTGGATGCATGGATCCACTGTGGAAATGAATCAGTTAATACCGCAGTTCTGGTTACTGCAATCACTGTGCAGGGTGCACTATAAGCAGCGTCTCCAAGTTTCCTAGGATTCAAAGTTTTGATTAGTACAATATCACCAGACATATAAGGGTGTGTCGGTAACCCATCACTCCTTGGGAGAGTGTGGTTAATGTTCTGGTGGATCTGGGCCAATTTGTCTGCCAACAAAATCACGTATTCAGCTCGAAGCACAGATAAATCAGGGGAGAGTGTAGGTGGTCTCCCCTGCTTCCTAACCCACGGGGTGGGAAAGGGAATCCCGAATACAGCCTCATAAGGAGATATCCCAGTATTTTTACTGGGAGTGAAGCGTATTTCAGCCAAAACCATAGGCAACAGTGTGACCCAGCCCTTTGTTTGCTTTTCCGTCATTGCTTTTGTCAGTTTCTTTTTAATAGTCTGATTCATCCTCTCAACTACCCCAGCAGACTGTGGGTGATAGGGGATGTGGAATTTCCAGTCGATGTTAAATTATTTCACCAGAGCCTCTGTGACTTTAGAAGTAAAAGGAGTCCCTTGATCGCTATCAATAGTCACAGGTATACCATATCGGGGTATGATTTCCTTAGCCAGAATTTTCACTACTGTATTTGCATTCTCTTTGGAACATGCAAAAGCCTCTGGCCATTTACTGAAAGGATCTTTAAATTCCAATGTTTCAGCCAACCTGGCCTTAGACGCTCCCATTCCAAACAACACTTTTTCATGTAATCATAATCCCATTCCGGGTCTCCCCAACCTTCAAACACCATCGCATGCATTTCTTTTACATAGTCATCGTCAAAACTACCCTCCCGAGGACATGGCATAACCTGTGGGGACATTCCTTCGGACCAGCCAGCCAATTGATCCACAAAAGGATTTACATAATAACCTGCAGAGACTCGGGAGACCCAAGACACGGGAGTTTCACCCGGTCTGGGGGGCTCCGGCTGTTTGCTTCCAGAACCTCCCATTGCTATACACCAGGATTACCAACACACCACAATAGACAAAACAGAAACAGACAATTTGTTCCCCTGCGTCAGGTCCCAACTGTTACACGTAAGATTCAGTATCGTATTTCGATACGGTCAGCCTTGGATTCACAACCAGTGAGCAGTTCTTAGGGTACAGCACAAAGGCAATAAAGAGACTACTCACAATTTGCAAGGATACAATCAGGGAGCAGTTCTTAGGGTACAGCACAAAGGCAATAAAGAGACCACTCACCTGATTGTAATCCCGGACGAGCCCCCAATTGTTAAGGTACAACACTTCAGTTGAAGCAACCCTTCGGATCCCAGTGAATCAGGCAGTCAGGCCAGTCAGCGTTTCAGCTACAGGGGAGACTGTTCAGCAGGAGACGACAGACATGCACAGACACAGAAGTAGTCTGTTCGTTTATCTTCCCTTTATTGAAAGTTTCACACAGCCTTTATACAGTCTAAAAAACAACTTCAGCAACAGTTACGGGGCAGTCCCGATACGTAGTTACATAACATAATAGTAATGATTCATTGGTTAATGGGTTTGGGAAAGAAAAAGGTTTGCAGTGTTCCCACAAGCAGGTGCACATGTCATGCCTTGTGGGAATGTTATTGTCCGAGGATGTGCAACACATAATATATTTGTGGCAGGGAAGGGGGAGATAGTTTAGCACATACTGTGCGAATAACATGTTTTGTGTCTGCCACAGCTGCAGGGATTACAAGCAGTTCTGTGGGTTATAATAATAAGTACAAATATGAAAGCTAAAACTAGGCAGTACACAAGAACAAACCTTACACCGTACATCAGAAGCGGCACGTCAACACAGTTTACATAAAAATGAAACAAAAGAAACCCTCACTGTCGAAAAGCTAAAATATTTACTTCTAATATTGGAGGATGAATACAATATTGAATACAATTAAAACCACATTTCATTGACCATCACAACCAACTTTAGCCAACTACAATTACTCAGTAAACTCAATAAACTCATAGGCGCTGACTACACAGGGGCTCAAGGGCTTTAGCCCCCACCAAACAGTAGAAAGCGGGGATCAGAGACCACCCCCCCCCGTGCAGCTCCTAACGGAGAAAACACCATCAGCCACCCCGCTCTTCCTAATTATTTTATCTGACAGTGGTCGTAGGGGTTTCGGCTTTGTAACCCCCCCCTATGCCTCACAACCATGTTTTCCTGAAGCCTCATAACAAACACATTTGACCCTCTCACTGCCACAGCTCAAGTTCAATGCATACAGTCTGCATTTCCTTTTTTGCTTGTAGACATATAGGCCTGCAGAGTGGCCTATTACTATTTTCTCTTTCAGACAACCAGGTTTGAATCGGCAAACCAACATCTTCTTTCAAGTAAAAAATATATCCTAATTGGGAGTATTGTGTATGTATTGTATATCCAAGCTGTTGTGAGGGAGGACTAACAGTAGACATGGTCACAGGAGAACACACCATGGAGTAGTTCAAGCACCACTTCCAAAGGAACAGGAAGTAAGCAAGAAAATGCAATGACTGAGAACATAAGACCTCAAGGACAAGTGTAGCAAGGTCAGGAAGTAGCGCAGAACCAAATCTCAGATCAGTGCTGATGATTCAGCCAAATCCTAGACAGGTGTTACAAGAAATGGTAAATTGTAAATTGCTCAAAATGTCGATTGTTATGCTTATGAAAACATGAAATCTCTAGCTTAAGGGCAACACAGCTTGAAATGTTGCCAAATAAACATTAAACATCAATGAAACAAGTTGAAAATCAATGGAGTGATGTTAAATGTTGATGAAAATGCATTGGGCATCCATTAGATGCGTCGCTGAAAAGATGTCGAGGAGCACCAAGCATCAAAATGCATCAATGAGCACTGAGTATTGAGGTACATTGCGTTGTGAGAGACTTGAAGCATTAACGGAGCATCAAGTTGTGCCTCGAGCCTCGAGACACATTGAGAGATTCAAAGCATCAACAAAATATGACGACTATCAACTTAATGTTGAGTTAAACATTAGCATTGATGGACATTGATGTCTGCTGATGCAGCATTGATGTCAAGGCCTTAAAGTCAATATCAACCACAATATCAAAATTGCATTGTTGAACTCTGACAGGATGCAAGAAGATAGCAGGAATTTTCCCCAGAGTCTGCAACAAATAAGAAATTAAGCAGAAAACTCCCAAAAATTCCCCAAAAAACTGCTAGAATGAGGCAGATACTGACAATCAGGTCTGAGAGAAATCACAATCAAAAAAGGTTTAGCGTAATCCAGTACAGAGGGTTCTCCTGCGCTCGTGAAAGGCAAAAGAGGAAATAGATTAGTAGTGTGCAGTGATCTTAAGCGGTGGCAGGGGGAGGATCAAGTTTGTTGCAGCACACAGGCCTATTGGTAGCTTTGAATGAGGCTTCAGCATTTCCTGGGTGTTAAGCAATATCCCATACTCCCTTCTGGGAACGATTTTCAACTTGAAAGACTATTATTGTTAGTCTTATGTTTCAGCGTACATACCATTATGGAATATATTCACAATTTGTTTAATTAATTCAGTGTATACCAAACCAAATAAAATTGATCAATTAATATCAGAGTCATGCTGAGCAGAAGCCTAACCTGGCAGGCACAGCGTGGAAGGAAAGTTACCCTTTGACAAGCTATTTTGTCTATTTACACTACTGGTCAAAAGTTTTAGAACACCCCTATTTTTCAAGTTTTTATTGAAATGTAAGCAGTTTAAGTCCAGTGAACAACCTGAAATGGTGCAAAGGTAAGCAGTAAACTGCCAGAGGTTAAAAAAAAAAAAGTTTAGCTTACCAAAAAGTGTTACACTGTATTCCTACAATGCCCACATCATTTGAAAGCTACCAGCACATTTCATTCTCAAACACATTCAATGTGCTATTTCCGTGTCGCCCACCATCATTCAGAGCCCGGGGGGTAAACGCGCAGTCTGCTCCTGGGGTGGGGGGTCTGATTCAGACAGTCACAGATCACTCAGTTTCGATTAATCCAGTATATATTATTTGATGTTCTATCAAACACAGAGAAGTTCTGATCATTGTGTATTAGTACACTGTAAACAGAGTTTTCCATCTTGACATTTTGAGCTCTCTACCGGTATGTGTTTCTTCTACCAAAACATGGATGGTCTTGGGGGGGGATATAAAAAACTTATTTTTCACATCAGAGAATGCTTCACATCATTAGAAATCAAACACTTGGCAAACAAAACAACACTGAAGAGTACACATGGGATTAAAGAGAAGCACATGGATTTGGTGCCCTTTTAAGGGTACCAGAGGGATTTGTCAGCTTTAAATTTATTTTTTTTAAATCAGGGTTAAATTTTGTTAAACAAAAGGATTCCATGATTTTGTTTGAATCTCCAATTGTTTATTTGTTCTATGCTTTAATTGCAGTGTACATTGAGACATTAAACTGTGTAAATTTCAATAAAAACTGAAAAAATTGAGGTGTTCTAAAACTTCTGACCAGTAGTGTATTTATTTACTTTTTCCTAAAAGTGAACAAAAGTAGGGTGGGGGGGACATAAGAACATGTAAATGATTCATTATAATATATTGTTTATTTATCCACATTTTATTTAAACCCTTTGAATGCCATAGAGCAGTGGTTCTTAAACCTGTCCTGGAGTACCACCTGCCCTGCTGGTTTTTGTTCCAAACGAGCTCTGAATTACTTAATTCAACCCTTAATTTAAGTAATTTGATTACATTTGACTCTTTAAATTGTGTAACTGATAAAAGTTGTCTCATTAATAATGTCCTTATACAATGTTTTACTTAACTTAAAACTCCTACTGTTAAAAATAATGAAAAGGCTCTGATTTAGGAAATGATTTGTTCAATTAAGGGTTCAATTAAGTAATTGAGAGTTCAGTTGGAACAAAAACCAGCAGGGTAGGTGATACTCCAGGACAGGTTTGAGAACCACTGTCATAGAGTTATAGATCCGAAGTTGGAATATCTAGTATCTATTTTTTTTATTTTTCCCCTGTTGAATATTGTACTGTTAGCCTGCCTTTAAATGTGAAGTGAAGTGACACAAGTGGTACAGTAGATAATCTAAAACTACCAGTGTATTCCGGATACAGAAATGATATAAGCCATAATCATTTGTACTTGTTTACAAGCTTCACACACGAGGGAGTCATACAGCAGGCCAGATTTTCCATGGCCTGTACTGTGCCACAGTATCCAAACTGACATCGGAAACACAGCAGGCAACATTAATAATAATGACACCAGAGGAAAAAACAAATTGGCTTTCCATACATTAAATATTTGTCACTGTATTAATTCCATAAGGGTTTCCTTGGATTTGTGTACTTAGTGGATTGATACAAATATTTAAGATAAATTCTCCTATGCCATCAGTTATTTTAGGAAATATTAAAATAACATTACATAACTGGGTATATCAGAGTGCTGATATTAGTCGTGACCATTTTAATGGAAAAATGAAAACTTTCTTTCATGTTTCTCAACTATATATAACAACTGTTTTTCCTATAACATGATTAATATTAAAGTAATCTATATATATATATATATATATATACACCGATCAGCCGTAACATTATGACCACTGACAGTTGAAGTGAATAACACTGATAATCTCGTTATCATGGCACCTGTCAGTGGGTGGGATATGTTAGGCTGCAAGTGAACATTTTGTCCTCAAAGTTGATGTGTTAGAAGCAGGAAAAATGGGAGAGCGTAAGGATCTGAGCAACTTTGACAAAGGCCAAATTGTGATGACTAGACGACTGGGTCAGAGCATCTCCAAAACTGCAGCTCTTGTGGGGTGTTCCCGGTCTGCAGTGGTCAGTACCTATCAAAAGTGGTCCAAGGAAGGAAAAGTGATGAACCGGTGGGCGGCCAAGGCTCACTGATGCACATGGGGAGCGAAGGCTGGCTCGCGAGGTCTGATCTAACAGACGAGCTACTGTTGCTCAAATTGCTGAAAAAGTTCATGCTGGTTCTGATAGAAAGGTGTCAGAACACACAGTGCATCGCAGTTTTTTGTGTTTGGGGTTGCGTAGCCACAGACCAGTCAGGGTGCCCATGCTGACCCCTGTCCACTGCCGAAAGCGCCTACAATGGGCACGTGAGCATCAGAACTGGACCACGGAGCAATGGAAGAAGGTGGGCTGGTCTGATGAATCACGAGTTCAAGGTGTTGACTTGGCCTCCAAATTCCCCAGATCTCAATCCAATTGAGCATCTGTGGGATTGTCTGGACAAACAAGTCTGATCCATGGAGGCCCCACCTCGCAACTTACAGGATCTGCTGCTAACGTCTTGGTGCCAGATACCACAGCACACCTTCAGAGGTCTAGTGGAGTGCATCCCACGATGGGTCAGGGCTGTTTTGGTGGGACCTACACAATATTAGGCAGGTGGTCATAGTGTTATGGCTGATCGGTGTATATATATAGTGTGTGTGGGTGTGCACAGAAATGTGAAAATGCCACAAGCGGCCACTCGACTACGTTTTAAAAGCACATTTATTAACCAAATAAAATCTCGCCAGGAAGCAGTGGGGTCGAGGGGAGCCAATGGGGATGACAGCCCAAGACTAAAAAAATGCATACCCAGAAAACTTGTTAATAAATGTTAATACAGTCCCAGGAAAAATGTCACGTCCTTTGATAAGGAAAGTAAAAAGTCTAAAAAGTCGTATTTAAAAAAAAAACAGTTGTGCTGTTTACTAAAAACAATGAGATGACTTTTTACTTTTTCATTTGTAAAAGTGTTGTTCCCTTCGGCTCACTGTAGCTGGGCATGGATCATTGCATTCGTTTTCGTTCTAGTTTAATCTTGGTCCATTTCACTGCCTAATGCCGCGGTCACACTACATGATTTTAAGCCCGATTTGAGCCCGATTTGGCCCTCACTACAGATCGGCACTGATCGTCACGACGTCCCCACTGCCAATGGTCGTGTAGTGTGAGACGGGCTGCAATGAGCTTGTCGTAGGCCTTACGATTTTATTAAACATGTTTAATATTTATGACTCGATCATCACCGATCGTGGACAGTGAAGTGATCAGCAGCCGATGAGAGCCGAGCTGACTGAAGAAGAGGAAAGAAACAGCAAGAATAAGCATGACAGGAGAATAAGATTGTCATACGTATTTAATAAAATACTTCAAATACCAATGGTTGTTTCGGGTCATGTTATTTTAAAATGCTATATGCTTTTTGTGTTTGTCCACGTTCTTTCCGTAGTTTTGCACAGATCTGCAGAAATCCACTGACCCCATTGGTGGAGCAGTGCAGATCTGTGCACGTCCGTGTTTGTTGACCTTTTTCGCTGTGTGGATCACACGTGTTTCTGCGAGATTTGGAGGCTGTGACGCAGATCGCCACGACAAGGATTTCAGATCCGTCGTGTAGTATGTGTTCCCCTGTACTTAACCGGTCATGTACTGTGCACTCCTTCACGACGCAAAAGACACAAATCCGGTGCAAAATAGTCATGTAGTGTGAACTGCGCTCTGTTCACAAAATCGGGTCGGATTGTAGAAATCATGTTGTGTGACCCCGGCATTAGCCAAGTCCGTGGCTGTGCCTTTGCTCAGCGGTCAATCACCAGCTCTCTCTCCAACCAGGAGTTGCTTCTCTTTTAAACAGTGAATAAAGTTAAAGAAAACAATGAACAGGTGCACAATTGAGACTTAATCTGTAAGTGATTAATCATTCGAGGTGAGAGTTGTATGAATTCGCACAACTGTCGGGTTGTTTTTTGTTTGGAAAAACAAAAACAAACCACATATATTTTTGACAATACCAAAGCGTTTAACGTTACACCAAGTACTGAATGTGTTTAACAAGTAAAACTAAGTGTAGTCACTTGTGACATATTTCAAGACCTGTCATTCATTGTGCTCTACACACACAAAACAATAGTAATTAGTAAAATACAGTACTGTGCAAAAGTTTTAGGCAGGTGTGAAAAAATGTAAGGTAAGGTAAGGTAAGAATGTTTTCAAATTTATTTTCATAATTTATCAATGAACTAAATGCAAATCTACATCAAATCCATATTTGGTGTGACCATCAATTCTTCTAGGTACACTTGCACAAAGTCAGGGATTTTGTAGGCATATAGTCAGGTGTATAATTAAACAATTATACCAAACAGGTGCTAATGATCATCAATTCAATATGTAGGTTGAAACAAAATCATTAACTGAAACAGACACAGCTGTATAGGAGGAATAAATCTGGGTGAGGAATAGCCAAACTCAGCTAACAAGGTGTTTACTGTCAAAAGTCATACACCATTGCAAGACTGAGCACAGCAACAAGACACAAGGTAGTTATACTGCATCAGCAAGGTCTCTCCCAGGCAGAAATTTCAAGGCAGACAGGGGTTTCCAGCTGTCCAAGCTCTTTTGAAGAAGCACAAAGAAACGGGCAACTTACTGCAGCAGATGAAAGACACATCATGCTTACTTCCCTTCGCAATCGGAAGATATCCAGCAGTGCCATCAGCTCAGAATTGGCAGAAAACAGAGGGACCCTGCTACACCCATCTATTGTCCGGAGACGTCTGGTCAGAAGTGGCCTTCATGGAAGACTTGCAGCCAAAAAGCCATACCTCCGACGAGGCAACAAGGCCAAGCGACGCAACAATGCACGAAAACACAGGGACTGAGGTGCAGAAAAATGGCAGCAAGTGCTATTGACTGGTGAGTCAAAATTTGAAATATTTGGCTGTAGCAGAAGACAGTTTGTTCACCTAAGGGCTGGAGAGCGGTACACAAATGAGTATCTGCAGGCAACAGTGAAGTATGGTGGATGTTTCTTGCAAGTTTGGGGCTGCATTTCTGCAAATGGAGTTGGGGATTTGGTTAGAATTAATGGTCTCCTCAATGCTGAGAAGTACAGGCAGATACTTATAAATCATGCAATACCATCAGGGAGGCATCTGATTGGCCCCAAATGTATGCTGCAGCATGACAACAACCCCAAACATACAGCCAAAGTTATTAAGAACTATCTTTAGCGTAAAGAAGAACAAGGAGTCCTGGAAGTGATGGTATGACCCCCACAGAGCCCTGATCTCAACATCGAGTCTGTCTGGGATTACATGAAGAGAGAGAAGCAACTGAGGCTGCCTAAATCCACAGAAGAACTGTGGTTAGTTCTCCAAGATGTTTGGGCCAACCTACCTGCCGAGTTCCTTCAAAAACTGTGTGCAAGTGTACCTAGAAGAATTGATGCTGTTTTGAAGGCAAAGGGTGGTCACACCAAATATTGATTTGATGTAGAGTTTTCTTCTGTTCTCTCACTTTGCATTTTGTTAATTGATAAATATAATCTGTTAACATGTCTATTTTTGAAAGCATTCTTACTTTACAGCATTTTTTCACACCTGCCTAAAACTTTTGCACAGTACTGTACATCAATGGGTGAAAGTATTGTTTAAGGGCAAACATTTTGCTTGTCCACATTTGACATCAGAAAACAGAGTAGAGACATGAAAACTCCTGAGTACACTGGCCCCCAAAGGACTATCTTTTCTTTTTTTTTGCTTATATTTCAAGGAAATTACAAATGTTTGCCAGCATAACCAATGCCAGTTTCTGAATGATTAACACGTTCTGACTTCACTAAACTGGGGTAATTATCAAGAAACTCAGCATCAAAATACTAAGATTACATGGACTGCATCGGTAAATATTTATGTTCAGAGTTGTTTCTACACAGCTTAAAATAAAATGGATGAATTCATGTTATTAAATATGAAAAACGTAACTTTTGATTTAATTGGCCTTGGTTTAAAAATAAAAGTGCAGCATGTAGGTGCCTAACAATGTACATGTGAATATTCAGTTTACTTCACTGATGCCCACATTAAACATTTAAAGCTACAGACTAATATGATCAAGGGCTCCTCTGAGCAGAGACAACAATTAAAATTAAAACAAAATTCAAAATCTAGGCTTTGAATATAGAACACAGTGATGAGGTAGTCTAGAGCAATGCAGAATCATGGTCCTCGAAGTCTGTGGTCCTGCATCCCTTCTGCTTTGTTCACAACCTGAAAAACATACTTAATTGGTGCAGTTTACCAATTAAATTGATCAATTAAGTATCTGGGAGTTCAGGCTACATAAATCTGTCATTAACTGAATGATTTCAACAATAATTGAATCAAGTACAATCAAGCACATGTAGCTCAGTGTTCAATCTAGTAATACAGAGCATCAGTTAAAAAAACAGAATACACAGTGATGCTTCAGGGACTGAGAACCTCTGTTCTAGACATCAGCAAGATACGCAAGTGAATATTTACCCTTACTCCAAATGCATTTGGAATTGAAATTTGGGTTTCCACATGTCGTTTTGGAACAGCTATGCAGCTAAATCATTAAATCATGCTACTGGTGTGTTCTGGCATTTATTTTAGCATTGCTGCTGTGTTTTATTTTTAATCATACCCTGGCTCAGCTCTCCTTAAGCAGACAGACTGGCTTGATGTTTTCTGACAGGGATGAAGGAAAAAATATATATTTTCAATCTAGCAGAGGATCTATTAATTATGTATTTGTTTGCCCACACACTGCTAGTACAGTCAAACACAAGACAATTTGTAAGGCAAGGGGGGCTCCCCTTTGGTTTTCCCATTTGAATATATATATATATATATATATATATATAGAGAGAGAGAGAGAGAGAGAGAGAGAGAGAGATTAATATGAATCATGTTATAGGAAAAACAGTTGTTTTATATAGTTGAGAGACATAGAAAGTTTTCTTTTTTCCCTAAAAATGGTCAGCACCCTGATATACCCAGTTATAATTTCCAGCAGCCAGCCACACCTAGTTTATGAACTAAAGTGTAAAAACTTTAGTAGGAGAGAAGAAAATCAATCAGTCATTTTTTTTTTAATAAGGGCCCTTTGCAGGGTAGCCACAGAGCGCTTTACAGAGTGGTTAACATACAACAAACATACAGCAAAATAAAAGAATACATAAATAATACAGTAAAGTAAATACAAATAGACCTTTAACAGTTTAAGTGATCTAAAATAAAGTAAATGAACATTTAAATAAATAAACCATTTAGGCACGGAGGACAAGACACCTCCTGTACTTTTCCCTGATGGGCTTTTAGGGCTTTCTTTGTCCGATAATCAATAATCAAATGAATGTTAACGACAAATAAGTCAAAATGATAAATATTTATGTTACATTGAGTAAGGTCAATATGTATATATATATATATATATATATATATATATATATATATATATATATATATATTTTTTTTTTTTTTTTTTGCTTGTATGTTTTTAAAATAGTCTTATAATAAAGAAAAATAGTATGATACTTCTTGAACCATGGAGAACCATGTGCTGAATCACAGGACAGAGCTGGTTCTCTCATTTAGGGGTTTTCCCACGTTGGAAGAAATTAGGGTATATTCATGAGTGAAGTAAAAGGCCAATGGATAATGGTGAAATTTATTCTGAGTACAGGTCTGGAATGTTTTTAACATCTTTTTTTATTTTCTCACCTCAATGCATTTCCAACAGTCTGCTATTTTTTAGAATAGATCCCATGTTCCCATTGCTTTAGAAGAAATCTAGAATCAGTTCCCACATTAACTATTTCAACTCTCCAGCCATTCTCTCTTTGTCCCCCGTGACACCTGTGGGACCATTTCCAATATTATGAATGTGCAATTTGATTTTATAATATGACCAAAAATCTACAACATATTGTTTATTAGAAATCTTTCCATTTATTTTCAGACTTTAATATTGTCCTGGGTATTTCCATATTAATTTAAAATCCAACTTATTAAATAAATTAGGGCATGTAAATTAGGGCAAGTGTTACAGTATACCGCTTTAAAACTATCCTTAAATAGAGACATAATTATACCCATGTGCATAATTTCCAATTACATACATGGCATGCTGCAATAAGTTATAAAGGTTTTCTTTTGTGTGCATAAACGTACAGGAATTTTCAAGATATTGGCTTTGGTAATGCTACATAATGAAGTGTTCGATAGATATTTAATTAACTAATTGAATAAACTGGCATCCTATGAGATTTAAAGTCAAAATCAATAGCAGTGCTGTAGTGGATGAATACTACCTTGACACTATGGGTTAAGAAAACATTATACTGATGGGTGATATATTTGCCTTAATGGGGGAAATGGTTAATTTATTTTTTTAATGTATAGGTTGCAGAATGTTACTTAATGGTAAATTAAGTATAACAAACCATTTAATTAACATTAAACCTTAATTTGTAAAATAAAGTGTTTTCCAAAATTGATCTGTCTCCAAATACAGTAGAAAGAAAACTGTATATGCACATGTAGTTTGGGAGGCTTACTTACTCCAAATGAGTAGTACATTCAGATTATGTTTAGATTTCTTTTGGAGTCCTTTAATTAAAAAAAAAACAACAATAAAAGTTTTTATTAAAGATGTGTCATGAGCGGGGCGTGATGGGCTTAATTTGCACCAATTAGTTATTCAATACCTCATGGGTTCTTTTAATTTTATGCTCTTAAATTTGTACACATATTGGTTTATTATCAATATTATCTTTTCATTATTGAAGTGGTTGCTTTTTTTCTTTGTTATGTTTTTATTATGACATATTTTAATTAATAAAATTGATTTAAAATTGCACTTGCAGAAAAAAACAAAAACACTGGCTTCTTCATGTACTTGTTGCACCATTTTTATCCCCCCTTGCTGAATCTTTTTTTCTTGTGTGGCAGTAATTGGCTTCTGTAGAAAGTGTATTAAAAACAACTTGCACTTTTATATTTTCATATTCTTTCATCCACCTTTATTAAAACATCATCAAGGGTTTTACACTTATTTCAAATGATCAATTATCTATTGCAAGTGTTTTGTGCGAGAGTTAGCTGTGTAAATGGTGTGAATCTAGCTGTGAAAAAACATAGTTTTTGCATAGTTTTCATATATTTTTTATAATTCCACTTATTCTGAAGGATGTTTAAATATAATAATTAGTGTAGCCTACTCGTTGAACACCTGATAATTGACCAGCCTCCTAGGTTTGCCAGTTCGTGAACTCTTCCACTTACATAAAATATATCCCCTGCGACTCTTGTCATGAAACAAAACACCTGTGTAAAGAGCACATTACATTTAGATTTAAAATAAATAAAAATGTTCCCATTGAGTCATGTCTGATTCTCTTCACTTAATAAAAATAAATAAGTGTGTACCCCCATGTGATGAGAGCAGAGTTCATGGCACTCTATTGCCTGCTGAATGCTGCTGAATCATATGCTTTTAGCTTGGCTGCATAATAATTGAAATAAAAATAAAAAGTGCTGTGAGGGTAATTAACTTACCTGTACAGGGTGGTGTAACGTTTCCTCCTTGCATTTGGCTGGAATTTTTGTTTTTTCTGTAGGTAGTGTTTTACAGGTTTTTGTCACCCTGAGTATTAAAGGTGATTTTTAAATTAGAAATGTATAGTTTTAAGTAGTTTCCCCCTGTTTAACAGTGAAGTGCAGAATTCTTGCCATGCCTCCATTTATAGATATCCTATTGTATTTAAGGAGAAATAAAATACTTCTGTACTTACCTGGTGTCTGTGGATTTAGATGTGCTTAGATCTGGTCAGAACCTGCTTGGGCGGCATAAGGGTGGCTTTGAGGCTCCCCATCCTCCATAATCTTCGAGGTGGTATAGACAGAAATTTAAGGGACTGAGTTTCCCTATCACCTGTGACATAGGCTCCCACACCTTTAGAGAATGTCTCACAGTATAAATACACATATACTGTATATAGTAGGGGAGGTTTAATCGATTAATTGTCCATATGGGCTAAATCAACCTTCTTAGACTAACTAAATGAAGGAAACAGTAAAAATGGCAGAAGGCACATTGAGAGATGGTTGCAAGTGAGCTACAGGGAGATATACCCAACTATTTACAATTGCTGAAAATAAAAGGAGAAGAATTTGCAAGATGTGCTTCTCTTTAATGGAAGTACAACAAGTTTATAATATCATTAGGACTCCTATTCTTTGGTGTTTACAATTTTATGATGTACTCCCCTTTTACATTTCTTGATTAAAATTGAGAAATGTGTCAACTGTGAAATTACACAAGTTAGTAACGCGTGTGATTCTCATTATTCACAGTCAAAACATAATTATTTTGTACTGATATATGCAGGAGAATTGAACAATGTTATTTTCAAAAAATGAAGGTAGGAAACGTGCACAGATAACATGATTTTGATTGTAATTAGTAGATGTTAATGAACAGATAGGGAACAATTTAATTCCTAAAGGGGAGGAACAGAACGTATATCTATCTGACGTATGTCACAAGTTAGTATGATCAATATGGAGTTCACTACTGTCAGACCACATTTGAAAAAAAAAAGATGTTTTACCTTTTGTTAGTTACAGTTTCATGAAATCCTGTAATTGCTATAAGGTGTGTCCTGCAACTGTTTTTAAATAATTGGAAATTGTATATTACAGTAAATTTAAGTTTAATCGATTCATCATTTATCCAGACTGTCTGATTATTCAATCAAATTAAATGCCATGATTAAATAGCCCTTATGTGTTTTAATCATGGCATTTTATGTATTTGTATATATATATATATATATATATATATATATACACTCACCTAAAGGATTATTCGGAACACCATACTAATACTGTGTTTGACCCCCTTTCGGTCATAAAGGGATGGACATGGTCAGAAACAATGCTCAGGTAGGCCGTGGCATTTAAACGATGCCCAATTGGCACTAAGGGGCCTAAAGTGTGCCAAGAAAACATCCCCCACACCATTACACCACCACCACCAGCCTGCACAGAGGTAACAAGGCATGATGGATCCATGTTCTCATTCTGTTTACGCCAAATTCTGACTCTACCATCTGAATGTCTCAACAGAAATCAAGACTCATCAGACCAGGCAACATTTTTCCAGTCTTCAACTGTCCAATTTTGGTGAGCTTGTGCAAATTGTAGCCTCTTTTTCTTATTTGTAGTGGAGATGAGTGGTACCCGGTGGGGTCTTCTGCTGTTGTAGCCCATCCGCCTCAAGGTTGTACATGTTGTGGCTTCACAAATGCTTTGCTGCATACCTCGATTGTAACGAGTGGTTATTTCAGTCAAAGTTGCTCTTTTATCAGCTTGAATCAGTCGGCCCATTCTCCTCTGACCTCTAGCATCAACAAGGCATTTTCGCCCACAGGACTGCCGCATACTGGATGTTTTTCCCTTTTCACACCATTCTTTGTAAACCCTAGAAATGGTTGTGCGTGAAAATCCCATTAACTGAGCAGATTGTGAAATACTCAGAGCGGCCCGTCTGGCACCAACAACCATGCCACGCTCAAAATTGCTTAAATCACCTTTCTTTCCCATTCAGACATTCAGTTTGGAGTTCAGGAGATTGTCTTGACCAGGACCACACCCCTAAATGCATTGAAGCAACTGCCATGTGATTGGTTGGTTAGATAATTGCATTAATGAGAAATTGAACAGGTGTTCCTAATAATCCTTTAGGTGAGTGTAAGTGTTTTGTAGTAACTGTATTTTAATACTAGCATTAGAAATAATAGCATACAGACTGAGCAAACTGGATCTATCAGGATAGTATAAGTCTGTTAGAAATTCCTCTCTATGATAAAAGGATCATACAGTGAATAGCTAGCCTGCAGCTGCTCGCCTGTTTGTGGACTTAAGTGTCTTTCCAAAGGAGTCCAGAGAAGTCACATCATAATGGTTGATTGAAAGTTGTTAGTGATGACCATAGACCCGGACTTCTCAGAGTACATCAAAGGAAGACATCTGGTTTCCGCATCCCACACCTCCCCCTGGTTTCCGCATCCCACACCTCCCCCCAGGAAGACAACTACAAACATTCCAAAGGCCAGAGACCTGACCCCAAGTCAACAATTCTTGGGAGCACGTGACTGGACCCTGCCCACAGCACCACATGTCATGCTTTCTATAAAGACTGTTACATTTTGTTGTTCGGAGAGACTCTGCTGAGGTTGGGGAGCTTCCATATCAGGGTCTTGCTAGCCGGGCATGTTAAATAAATATATTATTCTCTGTACTTCAGTTCTGCTGTTTTTAAAGAAGGGTTCAACACTGGTGTTCTTGCATTTTCACTCTGTTTCCCAGGTCTTGTCTTTCAGTTTCTCCAGCCTGACTCGCCGGAGTCCACACTCACGGGTGCAGAGGATTCATCATCTAAACCTTTCCTTGGGAGATCCCGTGGACCTGGCTCCTGCCTCCCATACAAGAGCTTGAATAGGGAGAAACCAGAACAGGCTTGTGGCTCTTCTTTGCAGGCATACAAGAGAAAGCAGTTGTCCCAGTCTCTAACTGTATCAGTAGTACATTTTCAAAGCATGGACAGTGTTTTATTGAACCTTTCAACTAAGCCATGTGTGGGGGTGTGGGGGTGTTATGGTGTAGTTTGAATGCCTTTGATGCCTAATTCCATGTAAAGCTGAGTCATGAGTTTGGAGATTAAGTTTGTGCCTTGATCGGTAAGTATTTTGACAGGGATTCCCTCCCTGGAGAATAACGAGTGAGCGGATGATGCCGGAAGTTGTTAGAGTGCATAGTGGAATTGCTTTGGGGAATCTGATGGTGTAATCACAAATGACAAGTATGTATTTATGTCCTGCACTGGTTCTCTCCAGAGGACCTACAGTATCCATTGCGATTCTCTGGAATGGTGTTCTTATGGTTGGGAGTGAATACAGATGAGATCTGTCTTTCTCTAACAGAGAACTTGTACTTTCTGGCTTTGAGGGCAAGTTCTACAATAATCCTGTACATCTTTGAATAGATTAGGCCAGTCAAAACAGGAACACAGGTGGAAGTATGTCCCATCCCATGTCTTGTAGAAATATATAGTGTGCGAATGACTACCTGTCTGCTTGAGGTGGGTACAATTAATTGTCTTCCTGTTACATAGCAAATGTTATTACGCAGCTCATACAGCTCCTCTCAAAGTCCCTTTAATTGGTACTCTAAACCTGTATTCATCTGTGACCTTGTTATGGCAATACAAGCCAGTTCCTTTGCTTTGAGTAGAACATCCATTAGAACAGAAAAATCCCTTCCCAGAATAAACTCAATACGCAAACGAGTTACCACCCAGACCCTTAATAGAAAAGCTTGATCATTTTAGATTAACATAACTTCTCCCTGACACATACTTTCTACTTTCTCCATGCATACATTGTACATTTACCCTCGGCTGATAATCAATACAGGCTTCAAGTATATTACTTACATTTATTAATCAATGAGAAAGAACTTCCCGTATCAATCAAAGCTTTTAAAGGCTTCCCTACCTTCCCTACATTTCTGGTTACCTATGTTAACATACAGTGTTTTACTTCATCCCCAGCCTCCCCTCTAGGTACATAGTAATAACCAGACAATGTTTTTAAATGGCCTTTTAAATGGGCAAATAGCATCTGCTCCAGAATGAACACTTTTGCTATCTCCTCCTTGTAGTTCTGGTTCAGCCTAATCCACCTTCTGTATAGATCTTCCAGCCAGTGGTAGGTCTGTAGCGGTATAATCGTTGATCTGCTGTGTAGATGGTAGGTTTCTGTGAAATATCTGAACTTGGCCAGAAGAGAATTCTTTTGATGGCCGTAGGAGCTTGTTTGATCCTCATCCATGAGCCACTTCCAGGTTTTGGCCAGGCACTCGAAACAGACCAAGTAGTTTATGATGTCCCCTCCCTCTTGGTACAAAGACATTTTTGTATCTCTGCTCATCAGTGATCTGCTGTCTGTTACAAGCACTGGCTATTGGCTGGCAGACATGTCAGATTCCTGTGATGGGCAGCGTCATGGAGCTGAAGTGGGCAGCTTCTGCCTGGGGCTAGTGTCGTCACTGTCCAGAAGCATCATGGGAGCTGGTATGGGCTGTAATGCTTGTCTCAGCCCTCTTACTTCCTGCAGGCCTTCCTCATGCTTTTGCTGAGCAATCAGGATGTCTTGAAATAAGGAAACCATCTCACTAGTCTCAGAAACAGACTTTTTCTTTCTTTTCTATCATCACAAGATTTTGGAAGCACTAGTTCCTCCTCTGCCTCAGAACGGGACACTGAGGTTGCACTTTTCTAACACCTCATTGTCCTTCCTCCACCTACCATGTTGGGTTTCTCTAACAAAACCTACAAAACATTCTGGACATTCTGTATCTATTGTGTGGGTAATGTGCTGACAAGAATTGTAAAAATAGAATTCAGATGAATACAGAGTCTGATGGTAAGTTAAAAAGGAAGGTGCAAATGATTTAGTGTCCCAAACATAAAATACATACAAGGACAAATGATGCCAAAAATATACAGTGAACAAAGAATAAATCATGTTGAATGTAAATGCCCATTAAGCAAATCCCACAAAAATAGCAAAAGAAGAAACACAAACAAAATAAAGAGAAAAAAATTGAAAAGAAAACAAGAAAGTAGTCCACTACACTTACTCAAGGATTCTCCAAACAATACTTCTACTAATAGTTATGATGTAATGACGAATAGCTTAGGTGTAACGATTCAGTAACAGGAAACAAATATAAGCGAATGACAGATCCAAATTTTGAGATTAAATCAAGTTCAGATTTATTTAAGCCAACAATGTTCTCCAATTATTATATTACAATTGGATTCTGTGGACATATACGTTTCTATTTCTGTTCACACAAGTTTTGGGGGGGCGTATTAAATAAATAGATTTTTGTCAAGGATGGGGAACCTCTACACCACCCTAATGTTCTCCCCCCGGGCTGGTTAAAACCAAACCCCAATGCACCCAACACACAACAACGTCTGTCTGACGAACACAATGTATTATTTTTTACCAAAGGATGGCTGCTTTGTAATCACAGACAACATTAACTTGGTATGTGATTGTTCATGGAAAATGTGGAAGTAATATAATAAAGATGGATAAATACAGTGAGGGAAAAAAGTATTTGATCCCCTGCTGATTTTGTAAGTTTGCCCACTGACAAAGAAATGATCAGTCTATAATTTTAATGGTAGGTGTATTTTAACAGTGAGAGACAGAAAAACAACAACAAAAATCCAGAAAAACGCATTTCAAGAAAGTTATACATTGATTTGCATGTTAATCAGGGAAATAAGTATTTGATCCCCTATCAATCAGCAAGATGTCTGGCTCCCAGGTGTCTTTTATACAGGTAACGAACTGAGATTAGGAGCACTCTCTTAAAGGGACTGCTCCTAATCTCAGCTCGTTACCTGTATAAAAGACACCTGTCCACAGAAGCAATCAATCAATCAATCAGATTCCAAACTGTCCACCATGGCCAAGACCAAAGAGCTGTCCAAGGATGTCAGGGACAAGATTGTAGACCTACACAAGGCTGGAATGGGCTACAAGACCATCGCAAAGCAGCTTGGTGAGAAGGTGACAAAAGTTGGTGCGATTATTCGCAAATGGAAGAAACACAAAATAACTGTCAGTCTCCCTCGGTCTGGGGCTCCATGCAAGATCTCACCTTGTGGAGTTTCAATGATCATGAGAACGGTGAGGAATCAGCCCAGAACTACACGGGAGGATCTTGTTAATGATCTCAAGGCAGCTGGGACCATAGTCACCAAGAAAACAATTGGTAACACACTACGCCATGAAGGACTGAAATCCTGCAGCGCCCGCAAGGTCCCCCTGCTCAAGAAAGCACATGTACAGGCCTGTCTGAAGTTTGCCAACATCTGAATGATTCAGAGGAGAACTGGGTGAAAGTGCTGTGGTCAGATGGTGGTCAGTTATGCTTTGGGGGTGTTTTTCTGCTAAGGGGACAGGACAACTGCACCGCATCAAAGGGACGATGGACTGGGCCATGTACCGTCAAATCTTGGGTGAGAACCTCCTTCCCTCAGCCAGGGCATTGAAAATGGGTCGTGGATAGGTATTCCAGCATGACAATGACCCAAAACACACAGCCAAGGCAACAAAGGAGTGGCTCAAGAAGAAGGACATTAAGGTCCTGGAGTGGCCTAGCCAGTCTCCAGACCTTAATCCCACAGAAAATCTGTGGAAGGAGCTGAAGGTTAGAGTTGCCAAACGTCAGCCTTGAAACCTTAATGACTTGTAGAAGATCTGCAAAGAGGAGTGGGACAAAATCCCTCTTGAGATGTGTGCAAACCTGGTGGCCAACTACAAGAAATGTCTGACCTCTGTAATTGCAAACAAGGGTTTTGCCATCAAGTACTAAGTCAAGGGGTCAAATACTTATTTCCTTCATTAACATGCAAATCAATTTATAACTTTTTTGAAATACATTTTTCTGGATTTTTTTGTTGTTATTCTGTCTCTCACTGTTAAAATACACCTACCATTACAATTATAGACTGATCATTTCTTTGTCAGTGGGCAAACGTACAAAATCAGCAGGGGATCAAATACTTTTTTCCCCCACTGTATATACAATTCTATAAAAACCTATAAACCATTTTCATAAGGGGACAGAAAGACCAAGAAACAGACTTATAGTAACAGCTCGTAAATACAAAATGTACAGACCTTTGAATGCTCTTGGCTGTGCTGAATTTGAAGTGGCCACTACACTACAGTGTCTGCACTCCATTTTATGTCAAAATGTGGCACAGATTTATTTTCAGTGTAACCCATTTTCTTAATCTAATGGAAATGAAAACAAGATCACTCACTCTTTATTTCAAACAAAAGCCATTTATAGGAAAGAACATATTTAAAAAAAAAAACACTATTATATAGCTTCATGTTATTTCCCATTAAAACAAGTTTAGATATTGTAATGAACTGGGACTGGGGGCATGTGAGGCTGTGTGTGTTCTGTTTGTGTGTTGTGGGGTTGGCTGGTTTATGCTGTGCGTGTGCATGTGTGGTGTATGTGCTTTTGTTACATTAGCAGGGTTAGTTCCGGGGTGAAGGGTTAGTCCTGCGCGGGAACATGGGGGGAGCCGTGATTGGAAGAGCCAGTCACGGGATACGAGGACTGAAATAGGTGGTCAGTGCCCGGTTCCTGCGCAGTCAGTTCTAGTTCAGTACAGTTTGGAATAGAGCTGAGCACGAGCAAGTGTTGGGAGTTGCGTGGTGGAGTGCGTGTATGGTAGTGTTGCTCCAGCCAAAGAGTGTGCTGTACAAATAAAAGTTCCTGTTGCATTGTTATTTGATGCCGATAGTGGTGAACCCAAAAACGAAAGGTAAACAAAGCCCAATCCTTACAAATTTTATTATTTTTATTATATTTTAATATTATTTATGTTACAATTTTCTATGACTGTATTCATCCTCTTTAGTATTAATATCACTGTATGAGGACTTTAATAAATAGAGGTGGATTGCAGATAAAGCTACAAATGGAAAAGTGTTATTTCTGCATTTCTGGTTTTTGCTTGTTTTTTTACACTGCTCTCTACCCCCTTTAAAAGGTCCAATGTACCAGCTGTGGATTGCTCCACATGTGTTTAATTTGACCGTCCCACTTTCATGCCAACTGTCACAGGACAGAAAAATACTGTTTTGGTAGCACGAATTGGACATTGCAAATCAGGAATTTGTTGTCATCGCAGGAGTAAAAATTGCTTGATTTGGTCTATATCTTTTATTCTTTCATGAGGTACATCATTTGTGGTCCCAGATATTGTCAGAAATAAATGGTGACATTTACTGCTACAAAACTGATTACAGACACAAGATATCTTCATTCTCAATTCTGCAATCTGTTGAACATAGAACATGCATTATTATTATTATCATTTTTTTATTATTTTTTTACTACAAACCTTGTGATATCTTTTGCAGAATGACATCAAGGAAACCTGTTTTCATTTCAAGTGACCTGCTGCAAGGACAATCCTGAAAATTGCCTTCTGAAAATGACAGGCTGCACTGTTATCAGTGCAATGAATAGGAAACAATCAAAGACAGTCATTCTCACTGGAGTGGAACAGGTGCAGGAAATAGTTTTGGAATAGAGTTGGGTGGAGGAAGAGGAGGAGGAGGTAGGAGGAAAAGTGAATGGGATGGGGGCTGAAGTCAGGTAGACAGGACTGAGGATTGAAGCCACAACATCAAGAAGAAATTATTGATTATAACATATGAGTGACAAAGATAATTAAAAACAGATAGGGGTATAGGGAAGAGTGAGAAACGCACAGTGAATATGATTCATCTGCTATTATTAAAGTGCTCAGGCCCTGTGGATGCTTTTTCAGGTGTTCTCCACTAAAGTTCAAAGTGTTTTTTATTTTTTCCTATATTGAGTTCCGCTTTGGGAAACAGATTGGGTATGAATGTAATAAAAGATAATGACATTCTTGGAAGCTGCTTTGAAGGTGTGTGTTTTATGAAGTGTCAGCATTTATAACAGGGAGTGACAGTGATTGTCTGAATAATGCACTGTGGGGCTGACTAATAACAGAAAACAACTTGGAAAGTTCAAGGGCAGATAAAAATAACCAAGAAACAATAAAGACATATAACAAAAGTAGAAATGGGAAACAAAGTAGCATATTGAATGTGGTAGACATTATTAAATGTTTTTTTTACTGCAGTGTGCTGATAAAATATACATAAAGTCACTGGTCTATAATTCAGATTGAAATGTCTTGCTTTCAATTTTTTAATGTGGAAATCTAGATATTACTTATTGCCTCTTATTTAACTAAGAAAAATCACAACCAAAGGTGTCTCAGATTGCTGGGAACAATTTTATTTTGTTTTTGTTCTAAAATGTATCGCTAGGTTGCGAATGCTACCCTGGTTATCTGAAAAAGGAAGCACTGCCCAAGGAGGAGGGGTTACTGCACACTTCCATAGGAACCCAATTGAAAATGTCACTCTATCAAAGCTGCCATTGGCCCCTGCGCATGTCACTCAGGACAGGTCCCTTCCCACTTCCTGTTCTATAAAATGTGATGTCTCCGCAGGTTCGTCCTCTTTTGCCGGGAGCTAGGACTCCCGCAACCTTGCAACCCTTGGGCAGTGCTTTCTTTTTCAGATAACTGGGGTTGCATTCACAACCTATCATTATCTTTCAAGTTGGAAGCACTACACAAGGGGGAGGGGTTACTGTATAACAAAACCGTCGCAAGGAAGGAGGCAGTGAGCTGATAAGGGAGCCAACACAACTCCAGATAGTAATCTCATTGGCCCCGTAGGGCCGCACCTGGGCTGCCCAGGAGTGAGGACCGCAGTCATGCTCTTACCGGGAACTGTCTAGAATCAGCATATACAAAGCGGGGCTACAGAGATTAACTCTTATGCCCTCCGGTTACAATAGCAAGGCCGGCTGCTCTACTAGTGCAGCTAGGAGTAATCTACTTGCACAATATTTGGCGTGGGCAATCAAGCAACTTGTGCGGTCTCTACATATTATCATGGTAGTGGACCCCTGATCCAACAGGAACAGGGCCACAGACCCACTGAAACAATAATATGTATATTATGGCAGCAGGAACATTCATGCTGCCTCCGCGCAGCACAGGAGCATCCTATTCAACTGAACTGATCCTATTCACTGTGCTGACACTTATAATGTTGTACAAATTAACTATATACACCCGTGGAACACAGGAGCAGTTGACGCCTGCTGGTTAGACCAGCTAATGCAGGGCAACATGAGCTCTACTGTGCTGACAAATGAACTATATACACAGCGGAACACGAGAGCCTGCTCAACACAATGCAATAATGAACAATATATATATATATATGGCAACGTACCTGGAGGCCGCATGACAGACCTTGGGACATGTGGACAGGATGTTAGCAAGTCCAGGAGCAGCTCGTGTCGGTGCTCGACTAGAAGGCATAGTCTGGTGGAAGGGAAGATACGGTTCAATAGCTCCATCCAGGATGCACTAACAGAGGCAGACTGGGAGAGGAAATCAGGAGCCAGAGCCCGTGGGCTACTGGAGCTCGACTGCAGCCAACACAAACAAATGCTCTCAGCGACGAATGTCCTTAATGCATTCCAAATAGCACCTGAGAGCCCGCACAGGGCAGAGCAGGTGAAGCCGACTTTCTTACTCTGAAGAGAAGGGAGGGGGATGAAAAGCCATCAACTCAATAGGCCTGTTGACATGAAATGGAGACAGCACTTTCGTGAGGAATGCAGGGTTAGGCCGTAGCGTGACCCTGGAGCCATCTCCCTCAAAACAGACACACAATGTGTGTACGGACAGGGCGTGTAACTCGCTCACACATTTTGCAGAGGTGATTGCCAGCAAAAACGCAGTCTTAAGTGACTTAGACTAAGTCTTTAGCTTCAGATCAGCTGAGTTCAGTGGCTCAAATGGGACTTGAAAAAGTGCGTCCAGCACTACATCAAGGCATCATACGGGCAGTGAAGGGGAGCGAGGAGGCCGTAGCCATCAAGCCCCCTTCAGAAACTGCGCAGCCAGGAAATGAAACCCAGGGGGCTCGCCATCAATCCGGACATGACATGTGGAGATGGCCGCCAGATACACTTTGAGCGTGGATGGGGACTTACCCTGGTCCAACAGATCTTGCAAAAATTGTAATATGGGTCTTGAACGCTGTCTTGGCACCAGGTGCTAAACGTCTGCCAGCAGTAGCCATACTGCCACCTTGTAGAGGGAGCTTGCACCAACTGAATAGTGGCGACTACTGCGTCTGACAGACCCCAGGCAATCAGTCGCTCCCGCTCAGGGGCCAGGCCCAGAGCTGGAGGAGACCTGGATTGGGGTGCCACAGCGTGCCCTGCACCTGGGACAACAAGTCCACTCTCACTGGGAGTTGCCAAGGCTCTACGTTGAGGAGGACCCTGTGGTTCCTGAGCGGTCTTGGGCGGAGAACCATAGTGGGCAGTGGGTGGACTCTGCTGAGGCAAAGAGATCCACTTCCACTCTGCCGAACCAGCTCCACAACTGCTGAATCACAAGTGGGTGGAGGCACCATTCTGAAACACGGGGGACTCATTACTGATGAGTAATTCACAGAGTGCAGATAAACTGTACTGGCTAAAATTATTTTCAATTTGGTGGTATTTGGAGAACAAACACAATGTCCAAAAAACATGCTGATCTTTTGCATCTGTACTCATCATAAATTACAGCTACACTGTCAGGTATCTATACCATTGTATAATTTTTGTCTTGTGTAAATCATCAATTTGGGGTAGATACTTATTATTACACTTATTATATTTGTTCAGAAATGCACATAGTTTAGGATTCAGTTTTTTCCAGGGGAATATTAGCCAAAAAAAAAAAAAAATTACTTTGTTTTTTACTGGAGGACAATGTCTCCTAGCAGCCAATTTCAGCCTTTCATTTTCTGTGTTTTTCTGAAGATAAATGTTGGCCTATTCTTGACTTTTAAATGTGTTCCAAAGATAAATGGCAAGTTATGCTAAATAAATTATCATTACTCATCGGCATAGAGAACACCAGTTGGATATTGTTGCATGTGTCACGTGAAGTGACACATACTTATTGTTTATATTGTGTTTATTGATTTATATTTATTTTCTTTAGTTTTTTTCTTCACTAAAGATTCACTGATTTACTGCAGTAGATTGTTGCACTAATTTTATCATTTTATTTGTTGTTTCACATTTTCTTTATCTGAGGCAAATCAGTGACTGGAAGAGACACCTGCATTGATGATGGCATTGGCCAGGTCCAAACTCCAGAGACCCACCAAACTGTTTCCCTTTTTAATGAGTTGGGCTGCAAGGGATAAAAAGAGAGAGACCATTGCAATCTCTATTGTATTTAACCACTTCAATTCCAGATGAAAAAATGAAAACCCTTCCCAGGTTCCAGATTTAGAAAATAATGATAATAATGTTTTAACAGCTGAAATTGCTTAAAATGTAAACATATGACGAATTAAATACATAAAATGAACCAAAATGTGTTTTTCATTAACGAGATAAAAACACATTTTGTTTAATTTGAACAGAGAAAACAATGACAATTAAATATAAATAACTTTTTAGTTTACAATATTATACTTACAGTCAGGGAAAAAAGTATTTGATCCCCTGCTGATTTTGTAAGTTTGCCCACTGACAAAGAAATGATCAGTCTATAATTTTAATGGTAGGTGTATTTTAACAGTGAGAGACAGAATAACAACAAAAAAATCCAGAAAAACATTTCAAAAAAGTTATAAATTGATTTGCACGTTAATGAGGGAAATAAGTATTTGATCCCCTATCAATCAGCAAGATTTCTGGCTCCCAGGTGTCTTTTATACAGGTAACGAGCTGAGATTAGGAGCACTCTCTTAAAGGGTGTCAGGGACAAGATTGTAGACCTACACAAGGCTGGAATGGGCTACAAGACCATCGCCAAGCAGCTTGGTGAGAAGGTGACAACAGTTGGTGTGATTATTCGCAAATGGAAGAAACACAAAATAACTGTCAGTCTCCCTCGGTCTGGGGCTCCATGCAAGATCTCACCTCGTGGAGTTTCAATGATCATGAGAACGGTCCCCTTGCTCAAGAAAGCACATGTACAAGCCCGTCTGAAGTTTGCCAATGAACATCTGAATGATTCAGAGGAGAACTGGGTGAAAGCGTTGTGGTCAGATGAGACCAAAATCGAGCTCTTTGGCATCAACTCAACTCACCGTGTTTGGAGGAGGAGGAATGACCCCAAGAACACCATCCCCACCGTCAAACATGGAGGTGGAAACATTATGCTTTGGGGGTGTTTTTCTGCTAAGGGGACAGGACAACTGCACCGCATCAAAGGGACGATGGACGGGGCCATGTACTGTCAAATCTTGGGTGAGAACCTCCTTCCCTCAGCCAGGGCATTGAAAATGGGTCGTGGATGGGTATTCCAGCATGACAATGACCCAAAACACACAGCCAAGGCAACAAAGGAGTGGCTCAAGAAGAAGCACATTAAGGTCCTGGAGTGGCCAAGCCAGTCTCCAGACCTTAATCCCATAGAAAATCTATGGAGGGAGCTGAAGGTTCGAGTTGCCAAACGTCAGCCTCGAAACCTTAATGACTTGGAGAGGATCTGCAAAGAGGAGTGGGACAAAATCCCTCCTGAGATGTGTGCAAACCTGGTGGCCAACTACAAGAAACGTCTGACCTCTGCGATTGCCAACAAGGGTTTTGCCACCAAGTACTAAGTCAAAGGGGTCAAATACTTATTTCCCTCATTAACATGCAAATCAATTTATAACTTTTTTGAAATGCGTTTTTCTGGATTTTTTTCTTGTTATTCTGTCTCTCACTGTTAAAATACACCTACCATTAAAATTATAGACTGATCATTTCTTTGTCAGTGGGCAAACGTACAAAATCAGCAGGGGATCAAATACTTTTTTACCTCACTGTATATACTTATATATTATACATAATAAATAGCAAACTTTTGTAATAATAAAAACAATACACTAAAATGCAAATAAACATAATGGTGTAACACAAATACAAATAATACGCAATACACTGGATCTCATATGAAAATCATAAACAATACACTGAAATGCAAATTAAAATACTACACTGAAACACTATCATAATAAACAATGAACAGTAATTATTAACTAATTATTAACTAAAACTCAATCACTATCAAAACCTGTGCCATCACCGCTTGCTCTGGGCCATTTATTGAAATGTTCAACACAATAAACTTTGAGTGATGTGCTACAAATGTGATACAGGGCTTTGCACAGCATTGTGATGGATCTGGTTGCTACAGACACCTGCTTCATTGCCTTCAATGAAACTAGCAATAATAATATAAAATTCTATTTATATACCTGTAAAAGGTGAATGGATTGTCGCAATAGACATAAGACTTGTAGATGCGCACAGGTACATTGGAAGCTCTAAATGACATGATCCCCCTCCCCAGCTTACAATACACATTGTACAGTATCTGCACTGTCTTTTGGAAACCTGAAACGCTAGAGTGAGAAGCTGCTCAAAGAATAAAGTAAGAATCTTGACATACACAGCTACGGCATGGTACTGTGTGCAGGTTTTCATTTGAGGTATGTACGTATGTCATGGTGGTTGAAGTGGTTAAGGAGAAATACTTTTCTACCTGTCGTTCAGGGTGCACTGAGGTCCAGTCAAAACCTGCTTTTGGCATAAAGGTGGTTTAAAGATCCCCATCCTCAGTAAACTTTGGGGTGACAGTCAGAGATTTTAAAGGATTGAGTGTTTTTTTCTGAATTAATTGCTTTTTGATTGTGATGGGAGCAGAGTACTGGAGTAGTATGTGCAAATCGGGGCAGAGAGAACACCAGACAGCAGCAGAGTTGGATGAGCTGGAGTGGGCGGGTAACAGCTGCAGGCAGGCCAGCCAGGAGAGAGATGCAATCCAGGTGGAAGAGATCCAGGGTCTCGATAAGCAGCTGAGTCTAGTAGTTGGAGAAGAAGGTGCGGATTCTGCATATGTTGCTCAGGAAAAATCAGCAGGTGTGTGTCAGAGTGGAGATGTGCTGGGAGTGGAATTGAAATAGAGAGATCAGTAGAAGGTAAAGAGGAGCAGGGAAGGAGATCAGATTTGGAAAGGTTAAGCTTCAGATGATGCGAGTGCATCCAGGTGAGACAGCAGAGAGACAGGAAGAGATATGAAATGGTATGAGGACTTAGAGGGAAAAGAAAGGAAGATCTGGGCATCAACCGCAAAGAAGTGGTAGGAAAACCCATGGGCTGCATTGAGGGGGCCCAGAGAGCAGGTGTAGAGAGAGAAAAGGAGGGGGCCCAGAACAGAGCCTTGGGGAACACCTGTAACCAGAGGTTGTGGTGTGAATGAAGTCCCATGCCATGTCCCCTGGTAGGAGGTAGGAGAACCAGGCATGAGTATTTACAGAGATTCCAAGATTGACAAGGGAGGAGAGAAAGGGAATGGGAAGGAGGCTGTACAAGCAGAGTTAAGCGAGTCAGTGACAGAAGGAGAGGAGGTGGCCTTGAAGCAGAGAGGAGAGCTGAGCTGAAGAGAGGTGAGAAAGGAGAAAAAGAAGATAGGTCAGTAAGAGACCTGGAGAAAGTAGATGTTTCAGTAGAGAGATGTGGATTAGAAGGGGGGTGTTGAAGAGTATGTGAATAAAGGATTTTAGAGGGTAAGAAGTCACAATAATCTGCAGAGATACAAGTTGGAGGAGGAATGGTATGGGGGCAAAGAGTAAGGAGAAGGTGAAGATAGTGATTGAAAGTAAGACTTTTTGGCCAAAGTAAGTGAGGAGAAGAAAGGAGATAGACAAGGGGTTGAGGGCAGCTAAGAGTTTGGACCTCTTCCACTTATTTTCAGCAGAATGCAGATTGAATTTGGCTTAGCAGAAGACGGAAAAGATCCAGGGCTGAGGAGGGAATGGAGATGGGCAGGATAAGAAGGCAGCAGGAATCAAGTGGAGTGGAGAGAGAGGGGAGGGAAAGGGAGACAAATAAACTGACATGTTTAAAAAAGGTTGAAACTGCTGTCCCTGCAGCTGCAGTGTCACAGAAGCAGTTTTAACCACTAGTTTATATTTGAAACTGGCTAAGTATATGAATAAAGCAAGAAAAGGTTTTTGAAGTGGTTTTATGTTTTCACCGCAGCAAAAATAACATATAAATCAACTAATAATGGTTTTAAAATTATTATAAATAGAAATGTTCATTATTATTACAATGGAACCTTTATTTGTGACTTAATTGAACCAGATCAATTGACAATATAAAGATGTTTCGTTCAACCAGTTCACAACTTTATAATATGTCAGTCCATTACCAATTCTGTGCATGGTTTCGCAAATCAACCTCAATCCATTTAAGAAGACCTGATATCGATGCATAAACTCAATTTGCTTCAATACCATGCTTTAATTCAATATAACACTCGAGATTCATTTTCATTTTCTTTCATTAAACTGTAAGTGACACTCTCATGGTCCTTGCAAAAAACCTTTTATTTTGTCATTTAAATATATTACTATATATTTTTTATAGATTTCTGTATTTTTTCATCCTTAACAAAATAATAAAACAGCAAATACTTTTGTGGAAAAATTATATAGGGTTTTTGTTGAACATTTTAGTTTTAGTCTGTAATACTTTTGAATAAAACAGACAAGTTATTAAACAAGTGTTAGACTGATCCATGTCGAGAGCAAGCTACAATGGTCATTGAGTAAGACTATTCCCTTATATACCACCCTAGAATAAGATGTCCACTAAGAATTAAATATTACATAATACATTGACAGAAATCGCAGGTCACAGTAGAGCAGCCACTATGTTTCTGAAAACTTTTTTCTCTTGTTTGCTTGTTATTTCTCTTGTGAGTGGCATGAATATATTTTAAATTTAATCCCACCCATCTGTCAATATAAAGATAATTGTATCTGTTTCTGTATATAAGTCAATGGAGCTTAATCTAAACCACTTACTGAATATATATGGTTTCTGGAAGTTTTCATTACCAAATGTATTAGAATACTTAAATGAAGAACAATCTAGGACATTCTGTTACTCAGAGAATACGGTAGTTGACCCAGAGCTTCCTATTAATGCAAAACAATACTATTCATCTAAGTATTAATTTACACAATATACCACTACATTATTAGTTAGTATAGTTAGTGGAAATTGATGGTATGGTAGCTTTCTCCAGTCCATACTATGCATGAGTTCTCTGTTTAGATTTTTCTAGTTCCTGCTCACATCCATGCCTCGGGATCTGAAGACACTGCATGTACACAGACTTTCAGATGATCCCTGCAGGGTAGGTGCTTGCAAATGCACAATTAATCAGCTTTCCATTTGCCTATTTATGTACTATGTTGAACAAAATCCACAGTATGGCCTTCTCCACATTCTCACATGCCATAGGAAGTGGTGAAAGTGTGAAATGTGTTCCTTATCTTGACAAGAATTAACACATTGTCCTCCTTAAATTATTAACCCACCAGAACTCTACAACTCACATGTTTGTATATAAATGCTTGTATCCAGACCCTTGTCTTTAGGCTTCTATAGAACAAAATTTAATAGGTCTTATTTCATATTCTCCTGACAACTGATATCACTGCAGGATAGCTGGCTGGACAGGCTACTGCTGCAGCTGGTAAGCCGTGCTATCAGTCAATTTTCCACTTTGAACTACCCTTTAACAGAATCTTGTACTACCTGTTTTACAACGTGTACTTGTTTTAGGTTCACTTAAAAAAAAAGTATACATTGTATTTGTTTTAGCACTCTTCCAAAAGATATTCCATCATTTGGTGTTTTGATGATGGTGGTGGACAGCGTCTAACACGTCGGTCCAGAATCTCCCATAGATGTTCAATTGGGTTGAGATCTGGTGACTGAGAAGGCCCTAGCATATGATTCACATCATTTTCATACTCATCAGACCAGTCAGTGACCCCTTCGTGGATGGGGGCATTGTCATCCTGCAAGAGACCACTCCCATCACGATAGAAATGTTTCACTATAGGATAAAGGTGATCACTTTGTAATGATTTGCTGTGACCCTTCCCTCTAAGGGGACAAGTGGATCCAAACCATGCCAGGAAAATGTGCCCCACAGCATAACATAGATTCTTCCATTGCTCCGTGGTCCAGTTCTGATGCTCACGTGCCCATTGTAGGCGCTTTCAGCAGTGGACAGGGGTCAGCATGGGCACCCTGACTGGTCTGTGATGCACTGTGTGTTTTGACACCTTTCTACCAGAACCAGCATTAACTTTTTCAGCAATTTGAGCTACAGTAGCTCGTCTGTTGGATCGGACCACATGCACCAGCCTTCGCTCCCCACGTGCATCAATGAGCCTTGGCCGCCCATGACCCTGTCGCCGCTTCAACGCTTTTCCTTCCTTGGACCACTGTTGATAGGTACTGACCACTGCAGACCGGGAATACCCCACAAGAGCTGCAGTTTTGGAAATGTTCTGACCCAGTCCTCTAGCCATCACAATTTGGCCCTTGTAAAAGTCGCTCAGATCCTTACACTTGCCCATTTTTCCTGCTTCTAACACATCAACTTTGAGGACAAAATGTTCACATGCTGCCTAATATATTCCACCCACTGACAGGTGCCATGCTAACAAGATTATCAGTGTTATTCACTTCACCTGTCAGTGGTCATAATGTTATGGCTGATCGGTGTATATTTCTTTCTTGTATATTTTATGTGTATACCTTAGTTTATATTTTCTAGGACTGTGCTTGCTTGAACCTTGCAAAGTCTGGATATAAAACATCATCGTATAGTTTTGAATGCCTTTTGGAATCATTGGTCCATGAGTCTATGCTTCAATATTTGATTTCATACAGCGTAACAGCAGGGGAACAATTTTGACAAGATTCAAGCAGAGATGCATCTCTTGTTGTAACAAAGTCTGCAAAACTTGCAAAACATTTTCAACATTTTAATACAGGTGTGTTAAGTCAACCAACCTCCGTGTAAAAAACAAAAACAAAAAACAAAACAAAATGGAAAATATCAGTGTATGCCTGTCATATTCTCATTGCTGCCTCGCAATGATTTCATTTAATCTGGAAACCCCCATTCTAACATAAAATGTATTGTCAAAAAACCTAACATATTTAAATAAAGAAGAGCGGATATGACAGGAAAGCTGAAATTGTCAGAATCAGATTGGAAGAGAAACATGCCAAGGTAGTCAGAGACAACAGGTGGTCTACAGAAAAACAGCTGAACTGGGCAGCCTGAAGAGGGAACAGTAGGGACAAACTCTGTTGGAAAAATCAACTTATGACCAAAAGTATCTTCAAACAAGCAGCCAGAACAGCTTGGGGAATCAACACATCAGATGTATGAGCTCCCCACTAGCAGATGAGCTCTGAACATTAGAAATTGTGCTGAAAGGAACAGAGATGTAAGAAATAAAAACAAATCTAGAGTGCATTTGCATCACAGTCATTCTTGTTGTTTTTTTATGGGAAAAAAGTAATCAAATTTAGAGCCTAGCTGTATTCAACAATAGATTGCAGTTCTGAAATTACAGTACTACAATTATTCAGGTAACGTGATCAAGCCTATTTTAATGCACTGACATCATGAACATAAGCAGAAATCTAATGCAGATGACTCTTTATAGATTAATTCGTAAACATCTGAAAGAGCAACTTAAAATGATGGGGGCTTATCATAGGAGGGGAAGATTAATCCGTTAAAATAAAAGCAACAGTGTTTGTTTGTTTTTTCTCTTTCAAATTAATTAAAGTTATTATTTTTCTTAAATGAATACTGATGTAGCCAGTTTTGGGATTTTTTATGATATAAGCTTTTACAATTTAACATGTCTATAGTAGAAGAAGACGACACGGATTATGAAATGCAGCTCAGTCTCTAACCAATCAGAACATTAAGAAAAGCATGACAAATACTTGACCACCGGGTTATTAATAAATTAAAACTAAACTAGTCACACACCAATGAACCTGTACTTTCCTTTTTATCTGTGATGTTTGTGTTTGCTTGTTTGTTGAAGAACCAAGCTTCTTTCTTGGAGATCACACAGTGGCACATCACTGTTTACCATAAGCTGAGACAGCATCATCAGCAGGGACTGGCATGCTACTTTATCTCAGTTCATTTACACTCTACTCTAGATGCCACTTTTAAAATGCTAATTTGGAACTATTGTGTTTTCATGTCTAATAGGGAAGGCAGCAGATCTGCATTTCTCCTGCTACATTAAGCGAGTATGATTTCCTATGATTTCTGTGCTCTACTCCCATAGGGGACAAACATATACTTTTATATATATGATAGAAATGTGTGATTCTTATAATTTACATATGCCAAAATGGGCCCCTTTTTATATGGGATGTATATTAAAAATATCTTTAGTCTGTAATCTATGTATTTATTATTTCTTAATTTCTACAATACATTTTTGACATATAAAATAAATATATGGATTACAGACTAATATATATATATATATATATATATATATATATATATATATATATATATATTAGCTATATAAAAAAGGGGTCATTTTGCAGATGTATATCATATATGGAAATAAAGGTATGCCTCGCTTTTACATGACAGTTAGGTTCCGAACAATTTGTGCTAAACAGGGTCATAGGAACATTTTATTAATGGGGATAGCTTTCATAAATGTGTGTTATTTACAAAAATAATTGTGAGTTTAATCACAACATTGTTTTGATAAATTAACAATAATACAAATAATAATAATAATTGAGCAGTACATGATCCTTTAATCCTGTTCATACTTTGTTCAGCTCAGAACGAAAATATATTTTGCAATAAACATGTTAATCTAAGGAAAATACTAAGGCATGGACAAATGAGAGTTCCTCTTCTCCACCTGATCCATCTGTTGGTAGTTATTTTAATCAGTTGTTTTAACTGTTGGTTACACAATCCCAGTCTACATATTTGTGATTCAACTAATTTGAGAGCCTTCTGAACAAACATTTAAGAACATAAGAAAGTTTACAAGTGATCCAAGGATCCTATCCAGTCTATTTTTAAATGTTCCCAAATTGTCGCTTCAACCACATTGCTGTGGAGTTTGTTCCAGATTGTGACAACTCTCTGTGTGAAGAAGTGTCTCCTGTTGTCTGTCTTGAATGCCTTGAAGCCCAATTTCCATTTGTGTCCCCGGGTCCGTGTGTCCCTACTGATCTAGAAAAGCTCCTCTGGATTGATGTGGTCGATGCCTTTCATGATTTTGAAGACTTGGATCAAGTCCCCACGTAGTCTCCTCTGTTCCAGGGTGAAAAGGTTCGGTTCCTCAGTCTATCAATAGGACATTCCCTTCAGACCTGGAATAAGTCTGGTTGCTCTCCTCTGCACTGCCTCTAGAGCAGCGATATCTTTCTTGACGTGTGGTGCCCAGAACTGTACACAGTATCCAGATGAGGTCTAACTAGTGCATTGTACAGTCTTAACATTACTGCCCTTGTTTAAATTGTACACTTTTGAAAATATACCCTAGCATTTTGTTTGCCTTATTTATAGTTTTTTTTTTTAAGTCCACAGTGGAGTCTTTCTCATGCGTTACTTCCAGTTTTAAATACCTTCCTGTTGCACTCTTCTTGGTTTATGAATGGAATCCATTGGTGAATTGCCATTGTCTTTGAAAATGCAAAATACAAACATTTGCAGAGATTGTCTTTGCAGATTAAGTTCTTTGGAGTAAAAGCGTTACTCACCTAAAAACTTGAAAAGAAGTGTATTGTGTTTGCATGTATTACAATGTGATTGAATGTGGTGGGTGTCTCTGCAGGAGAAGGAAAGGCAGATTCCTCCGGCTATCAGCAGGAATGCTAAAATGTATTTCTGCAGATTAATTCTCGACGAGGTTCAAAGCCGAGAAACACCAGGCATCGCTTACCTTGCATGCGAATGCTCCTGAACGCCTCACCTCTCAGCTGCTGCCTCTTATAGTGCACTGTCACAGCCAATGTGCCAAGGCTTTATCACAATGACCCCAAAAGCAGTCTGCAGTCAACAGTCAGGAAACATCCTCCTTCACCACCACAAAAGATGTTGTGTCACAAAATCAAAAGAAAAGATAATGGCCTTTATGCTTCTGCAATGCCAGAGGCAGAATTCGAAAGCCTCCAGTGCCAGGAAGATTTACTGTAAATGAAATTATCATGTCAGCGGTTTACAGATAGCCCTTGAGGCAATAAAATATACATTAATATATTTATTTAAAGACTAGATCTCTCTTGGAAATAAAGATGTGTCTTCTTCTACTACATACTATTGTATGTATTGTAGTCACAGGTAAGGCTACGTGTGTTTTTTAAACAAGAAAACAAAACAAAACAAAAAAGCCTCTTCTTGACTGGAACATGTCTTTCTTCCATCCTCTCACAGATGTATACACTTGTCATGCAAAAATATGTCTAAAGAGCCAAGCACGCAGTTTGTAAAAGATCATGACATATGAGTAATAGGCCTAGAAGGTATTATATTAAGACTTTGTGATTTAAGCCTTTTCTTCTATTTAAAACACACACACACGCACACATACAGTGAGGGAAAAAAGTATTTGATCCCCTGCTGATTTTGTAAGTTTGCCCACTGACAAAGAAATGATCAGCCTATAATTTTAATGGTAGGTGTATTTTAACAGTGAGAGACAGAATAACAAGAAAAAAATCCAGAAAAACGCATTTCAAAAAAGTTATAAATTGATTTGCATGTTAATGAGTGAAATAAGTATTTGATCCCCTATCAATCAGCAAGATTTCTGGCTCCCAGGTGTCTTTTATACAGGTAACGAGCTGAGATTAGGAGCACTCTCTTAAAGGGAGTAATCCTAATCTCAGCTCGTTACCTGTATGAAAGACACCTGTCCACAGAACAATCAATCAATCAGATTCCAAACTCTTCACCATGGCCAAGACCAAAGAGCTGTCCAAGGATGTCAGGGACAAGATTGTAGACCTACACAAGGCTGGAATGGGCTACAAGACCATCGCCAAGCAGCTTGGTGAGAAGGTGACAACAGTTGGTGCGATTATTCGCAAATGGAAGAAACACAAAATAACTGTCAGTCTCCCTCGGTCTGGGGCTCCATGCAAGATCTCACCTCGTGGAGTTTCAATGATCATGAGAACGGTGAGGAATCAGCCAGAACTACACGGGAGGATCTTGTTAATGATCTCAAGGCAGCTGGGACCATAGTCACCAAGAAAACAATTGGTAACACACTACGCCGTGAAGCACTGAAATCCTGCAGCGCCCGCAAGGTCCCCCTGCTCAAGAAAGCACATGTACAGGCCCGTCTGAAGTTTGCCAATGAACATCTGAATGATTCAGAGGAGAACTGGGTGAAAGTGTTGTGGTCAGATGAGACCAAAATCGAGCTCTTTGGCATCAACTCAACTCGCCGTGTTTGGAGGAGGAGGAATGCTGCCTGTGACCCCAAGAACACCATCCCCACCGTCAAACATGGAGGTGGAAACATTATGCTTTGGGGGTGTTTTTCTGCTAAGGGGACAGGACAATTGCACCGCATCAAAGGGACGATGGACAGGGCCATGTACCGTCAAATCTTGGTTGAGAACCTCCTTCCCTCAGCCAGGGCATTGAAAATGGGTCGTGGATGGGTATTCCAGCATGACAATGACCCAAAACACACAGCCAAGGCAACAAAGGAGTGGTTCAAGAAGAAGCACATTCAGGTCCTAGAGTGGCCTAGCCAGTCTCCAGACCTTAATCCCATAGAAAATCTGTGGAGGGAGCTGAAGGTTCGAGTTGCCAAACGTCAGCCTCGAAACCTTAATGACTTGGAGAGGATCTGCAAAGAGGAGTGGGACAAAATCCCTCCTGAGATTTGTGCAAACCTGGTGGCCAACTACAAGAAACGTCTGACCTCTGTGATTGCCAACAAGGGTTTTGCCACCAAGTACTAAGTCGATGGGGTCAAATACTTATTTCCCTCATTAACATGCAAATCAATTTATTTTGAAATGCGTTTTTCTGGATTTTTTTGTTGTTATTCTGTCTCTCACTGTTAAAATACACCTACCATTAAAATTATAGATTGATCATTTATTTGTCAGTAGGCAAACATACAAAATCAGCAGGGGATCAAATACTTTTTTCCCTCACTGTATATACTCAGCAAAAAAATAAATGTCCCTTTTTCAGGACACTGTATTTTAAAGATAATTTTGTAAAAATCCAAATAACTTTACAGATCTTTATTGTAAAGGGTTTAAACAATGTTTTCCATGCTTGTTCAATGAACCATAAACAATTAATGAACATGCACCTGTAACAGCTTACATACAGTGGTCAATTAAGGTCACAGTTATAAAAACTTAGGACACTAGAGAGACCTTTCTACTGACTCTGAAAAATGCAGAGTTGAAAGTGAGAGGACGTTTCCCTTTTTGCTGAGTATATATGTGTGTGTAAACCCTTTACTGTATTAGATTAAAATCTGAAACCTTTGAACTATGTGCATTCAGTATGAACTGGAAAATGATGCTGTATCTTACAATTGGAATTACACATATTATACATTGTTGCCATAATATGTCCTGTACTGTGTATAAATATGAATGTAGTATTATAACCAAGCAGACTTGTAGGACTCAAGTCGCAGATTTGGTGACTCAGACTCGGACTCGAGCCACAACCATTCTTGACGAAACATTATATTACTACTTAATTTAGCATAATCTATTATTCCTTTCCAAAGTATAATGCTAAATAAATATCAATGTTGTAGTTGTGGTCAAACACTCCACGCTTTTCTTCTAACCTGTTCACAAGCAGCAGCAGTAAAACTGGCCACGAACTGAAACCGAACTGCAGTTAACAGGACTGGACGGACTGGTGACAAAACACGAGACAAGAATTTGCATGTGTGTGCTTTTCTACATAACGATTTGTATTTTATACCAAGCAGGAAAAACAAAAAAAAAAACTCTGAGATATTACTAGATGTTCTTATGCGATAGCCATTTCACTCCAGCGTACAATCTGGAATGTGCGTTTTTTATCATGTTTAACATTGAATATGATATGTCTAGTAAATCTAGACCGAGATCAAAAATCTAGACCACCGACCCCCATTTAAAATAGGCTACAAACAGAATCAGAGATGATAAGGTGTGTGCAAAGAACAAAACAGATATCATACTGCAATTGAACTGATTGGTACTTTAGAAAATCACCCATAAGCAATTGAACAGCGCTCATAATATTAATGTTTTAGGTCGCGTTTATTGTGCGCAGATTTGCACAGTTCTGCAGAATTCCACTGGTCCCATTGGGCTGCGCAGATCTGTGCTGCAGAAACACACCCTTAGTGTTATGAAGTCTGATTTGTTCTGCTGTGCTGCACTCTGGGACCAGGAGGAAGTAGACAAACAGTAAGTCTGCCCTGTTGTGATTAATTGTGATCAGCAATGGACGTGTCTGTTGGACACATGGGAAAGAAGCATTTTGCATTGAACACTGACTAAATTCTCAATAAATAAATAAATTATGCATTTTACAGTAGTTTGATACCACAAAATCAATGCCAATAGTTTATCTACTACCAGTACTTTTACAAAATGTAAAAGCAGTAGATAATTTTAAGTACGCTAAATATAAACTGGAAAAAAGGTACACTGGTACACAGTGCAAGTGCAAACAAAAATCGAAACATGGAAGGGTTACTGATGCGCCAAAATAAACAACTTCCACTTATTGTATTGTTACGGCAGGGCAATGGGGAATATGTGGGACTTTGTGTTGGACTCGCAGTGGTGTGTGCTGTGTGATAGAAAGCAAGTGAGGAGTGTACGTGTCACAATCCCTGTCTAAATGCATCTCCACATATGCCCACAAGATGTTGCCATCGCCCTCATTTACCAGTCACTTCTCCCAGCTCCCTTCATTCAAACAATCATTCAATCAACATTCCTGAAAACCATGTGCTCTTGTTCAATCACCCTCTGCTCCCATTCACCCTGGACCTCCCAACTTGGTTCTCTGCTCCACATATAAACCCCTCACTATGTCTCAGTCTATGAAGTTTTGTTAGTGCTACTACATTTCTGAGCAGTTGCCCTGTGCCTAGTTATAGCATTGTATCCTTGACCTCCTGCTTTTCCTCCCGACCACGACTTTGGACATTCGTTGATTCCCTGTTTGCCTGATTACCTGACCCTTGCCTGTGACCATGACCATGTCTTTGCCTAACCTTTGATTGCCCTGTCCTGCCTCTATCTGACCCATGCCTGTCTGACAACCTCTATCATGCGTCACAACTGGATCCCCCGTGTCCCGCAGACCGTGATGTACTTAAATGTACTTTAACACTATAATCCTCAAACTTCATGTGTGATTAAATATAATCCATGCATTTTACTGCACTGTAGCAATACTGCATCATTCAAATTACATAATCACTGTATGAAGCACTTAATTCTTTGTTGTGACATGCTTTGGAAAGGTGTTCTGCTATACACAATTAAGATTGATTGATCTGATTTGAATAAGGATTAAAGATTTTCATTGCCCAAATTAAAAAGGGACATATTCCAAAAACAATGGCACTGGTGAAGTGCTATTAACTATAAAATGAGGGACACAAATAACCTGCATATTCATCTTTTTGGTCAGAATTTTTCTTGGTGTCTTGCTTTGATACTGAGCAGCAGAAGTCCCATTAGCAGACTGGAGCTCATGTATTTTCCAGACAAGAGTGGGGGTAACTTAGTGATATCAATGGCCGCTGCTCTTCCTCTGATTGTAGATTATAACTTTACAAATTCAACGCTGCTAAAATCAAGTGCTGAATGCAATTTTTGCTGGTGCAAGATTGAAGAAAAGCTGTGAACAAGTCATCTTTCACATATACCATCAGACCTGCAAGTGGGTTGTGGTCACAATAATATTTTAAAAATGTACCAAGAGGGCCAACAGGGGTTAATTGAAGAAAAATGCATTGTTTGGCTGAAGTCCTTATCCAGGGTTCTCAAACACTAACATACAATGTGATGTATAATATTATATAATTATATAATATACAACATGGAACAATTTTGTTTGTATAGAAAATGTACTTTTGATAACTTTTATTAACTAGTGTTAAGTATATCATTAGGAAAATTGACAGGGGAAATGGTCTCTTAGAGTTTTATTTCATGTTGATGTTTAGAAACATGAATAAACAAAAAGAAATGGGAGAAGCAGACCAATCTAGACTTTGTAATCTGGACTGTTCCTAAATTAAATTCAACTTTAGATTTGAGAATCTCAAAAATCAATGACCATGGTGACTCGACTAAAAGTCTGTAACCAGGTAATGTAATTCAAAAGTAAAGACTGTAATAGCCATGCTCAGTGTCAAAGTTCCCAGGGATTTGTGAGAAATAATGGAAACTTTAAAAACAGACTTTCACCTAAAGCAAATATAAGAGCTGCAGAGTTCTTCAGGTCTGTGGGTTTATGATGAAACCTGTATCATTCCTTGTTCCATGAAAACAGGCTCCTGTTTTGTGGCACTAATCTTTGCTAGCCTGCTGTGTGTCTGGCTGCTTATCTGCAGTGAGTTAGAATCAATTTCCGCTTTTTGCATTTACTAGGAGGCCTGTTGGGGTGATAAGCTCTTAACTTGTATGGGGATCGGCAACAATAACTTGTAAGCACAAACTGCAATCCTGAATGAAGAGGCAGGAGATGCCAGGGTTTGATTCACATTAAAATTTCATAAGAAAGCCACCCAAGATTAAAGTTGAATTCCTGAGTAGTTTTTTTCCCCCACTATAAAAAAGAAAACGAAAGGTGGCTGAATAAAATAAATGTAGAACTCTCCTGTTGAAAATGGTTTGGTGAATGTAGTTTTGGTGTTAACTGAAGGATATGCAAGCGGTTCACAGTCATGTATCACTAGAGTGACTGAATCAATTTTAATTGGTTAATTAACTTTATTAAGTGCTCACCTGATGTGCCAGATTATATTAAGTACTCATTGTATTCTGGAGTTCTCAGCAAGGAGCACCTGCTGCAGGTATGTTGCTTGGTCCTTTGGGATTAAAAGGTGCTCAAGGCAAGCCTGGAGAAAAAAAGGGTGGGGGCAGAAGCAGAGACTAACCAAGGAGTCATCTATGGAGATACTTAAACTAGTGTGTAAAACCGAAGAACTACTTTTGCTCATTGTGCATCATATTTTTAAAGACTATTCCTCAAGAGGTACAAAATCTCTTCCCCGATTTTTTTGTGTGTGTTATTTTTATTTTATTTTATTATCCTCCTGTATTGTTTGTTCTATTTTTATTTATGTTTAGTTTTGTTCTGGTTCCCATAGGCATCTGGACTAGGGGGGGCTGGAGACTGCATTGGCTTCCCTTCTATCACTTATGGAAAGCCAGGGAACTGTGGACAGCAGCCGTTCCATCTTGGTTGAGGCATGGCTGAAGAAGGCACTCTTACTGCAATGTACACCTGCCACTGAGGGAAGTATTCTTGGGGGAGGGTAGCTCCTCTTGAAGCAGGTGGCTGACCTTGACAGGGGCTGTGATATGTTTTTAGTGTGAAACTGTCTTATTTTACAGAGGAAGATCTTTTTATTGTGTATGAGAAGATAAAATGTAGGTCTTTTAGAAAAGACTTCTCTTACAGTATGTATTGATCATGCACATACCTCTTCAAGGACATCATTTGATTAATAATTCATACCAACAATGCCAAGGTTGAAATAAAATGTATGTGTTATGCTTTACATTAATACAGCATTTCTTTTTCTGGACTAAATTGATAGTACACCATTTCTTGAACATTAAACAAATTAAAGATTAAGAAAAATGTTACAAACTGTCAGCTGTATATCACTTAGATACAATGTCTCTATGCATTTAAAGCAAAATGTTATGGAGGAAATATCAGTATTTGACATTTTCAGATGTTATCATTTAATTACTTCTCTTGCTAGAGATATCTGTAATTTATAGGAGGAAATTATCTACTCCAGCTGCCCACAGATCCATTATTAAGTCAGATCCAGGGTTTAATATGACATTATTTATTTTTAACTGCAGCACAAATTTGTTCAAATGGGAGTAAATAAAGTACCTGCAGAAGGAAGCATAATTTTACAGTAAAATAAAATTGAAATGTTACAGAGGGTTAATTTGTGATTTAAATTTGCAATGATTTGTCTGTTTGCGTATTTGTGTTTAATGGATATATATCTCTACTCTTTTTATTATATACATATTTTTCTTTAAATTAGCAGCTTCGGAATCTCAGCTACTATGATGCATGTGGTGTAAAGTCAAAGTTAACTACATGGCTACCAGAAACCTTACAAATGGCTGAATGCAATGAATCTATCTGTTATTTCAAGCTCTGGAAAATGTATGATCTTAAAGATGTCATAAAAGTGGCATTCCAATTACAGGAAATTGTAAGTAAGAGTTAGAAACCCTAGCATGCACATTCTCGAGACAGAAAGCACCTGTCGTTTTGAGCAAATAATACGAATGGGCAGCCACAGAAATGCCATTCTACAGAAAGACAGAAAGTCCCTTCTACAAATTAGCTTTGGCCAGAAACTTTTCACAGTTCCAGACCCATTCATGTAAAACAACTGATTGGAAAATGAAAAGAATGCAGCCTGCAAATGGCAATGCATATTTGTGAATGTTGCTGCATATTTTGCTGGCAAGAATAAGATACTTCTGAAATAATATAATAAAGATGATAGGCATTGACATTGACAAGATCAACATTATCTATCTCTATTGCAAGTTTAATACAATAATGGAACAGTCAAGTCTGAACCTGAAAAAGCTTTTTTTTTTGTGCTTTCAGTAAAATTATTGTTGGTTGAATATTTGTTACAATATCGCCTACAGTATGTAACTTGATTGTCTGTCAGTGTGACTGGAATAAAATGCATTTTGTTGAGTATAATTTTAACTTTCATGTTTTTCATTTGTTGTACAGTTTACATATACTTGTATATGAAAAATGTTTTTTATCATACATGAACAATGGTCAGTATTTTAGATTTCATTCAAAATATGTGGTAGTTTGTCAGCCCAGTGAAATATACAGGTGATTTGTAAAATAAGGGGACCCACCCACTTTGACATTGTAATGTATTTCTCTTAGCTGTACAACACCCTCATATAACAGCAAAATAATAAAACAACAAGACCATAAAAATACCTCTGATTGTACCCAGATTTATCCTGTTACTAGTCTGGTACATCCCCAGATCTAAATTACTTAAATCCTGTTCTAAATAACCAGGTTTTCAATTGTTTCCTAAACCTCCAGAAGCTAGAGGAGATCCTGATATGTACAGGCAGTACATTCCATAAAAGTTCTAGCTTTGAAAGTATGTAATTTTACTAGCTGTACTCGCATTTTAGAAGTTTATACTGTGTGACATATTAATAAAACATTTAGAAGAATTCAAACTATATAATAAAATAGTGAAGTGAAATTCAGTCTAAATTTATTTTCTAATTTAACAAATAACATTTGTATGATTATCAGGTGAGCCCCCCAAGACCAAAATTAAAAAGTTAAACTATAAATATACATGCACAAACCTAATTCTAGTGTTGCGTTTGGATTTTCTAACACATGATTATGCCATTACTAGGCCTAAACCTATTATAGCCCTATAAGCCTATAACCATGATCTTTATTTGCTATGTTTTAATTAGTATGCCATTTTCATAAACACAGACTATTATTAAATTCTAATTTATTCTGAAAAGTCCGAGATGGATGTTAGCATCTAGACATATCAAAGAAATTGAGTGCAAACAGCCTGCCTACCAGATATCAATCATAGGATCCTATGAACTACCCCTATGTTGCTCAGGAATAGATGCATGTATGTGTAGTTGGAACAGGTTGGAGCTCACCTGCTCGGGAACTGGGCCTCAGATACCCCTTTCCATTGGCATATCCGACCCAACCTGGAACAAGGCTGGCACGGTGCAGCTCATTGCCACTGGCAATTATTTGGAGCTGACCCTAAACCAGGCCGTGAATTTTCGACCCTGCTCGGCCCCCAGTCAGCACTAGATAAATTAACACGTCATCAATTAGCATCAGTCTATCCTATTTCTATGTTTAAATACATTACAAATACTTAATACATTCGTAAAATACATTACAAATACTTAACAAACTATTACTGCTATTTAAATACTGGTAAAATCTACACAAAGAGTTTAAATAAAATAATTTGTTAAAGGCTGTTTCCAGTGATAGCCCTTCTTCATCTGAAAGTTATGTCTTTAACCTCTAATGTCTGATTACTTTTTCATTCTCTTGCCTCTCACAATAGATATGTTTATTTATAACAGCAATATTTGCATGTTGCAACACAACTTAGGTAACACAAATAGGTAAGCTTAGAAATTTGATATCCCCTTTTTTTTCCTCTAAGGTGTTTCTCAAAAGATGTAAATTGGTACTCTCTCAGAGGTACTCTCAACACCTTTCGTAGTCAGTGGATTTTATGGATTCGTCAAACAAATGTATTTTTTCAAGTAAACTAATAATGCAGTTCAAATCTATCTACGAGGAAAGATATTTTATTGTACTGAGATTTCTCTCGTATTACTCTGAGTGTTACTATTGACAAAGGGCTGGGACTTGGACATATTTACATATTTTCCTTATTGTGAAATATTCGTTTTAACAAGATTCAACCTGTATTTTATTTTACAACGTTAAAAGCTAATATCTATTTTCACTGTAACATAGTGAGGAACCCAGGTGCGGAGATAAGCGAGTCCAGGGACAGATGAGGGTCAATAATGGCAAAAGCAATGTCCAGGAGGATCCGAAGGTGACGTCGATAAGGCAAGCAATGTTCAACGATGAGGCGAACAGGCTGGCAGGGAGAATCTGGGAATCGTAGGTCAAGGTACGCAAGGAGGTCAAGGAATAGGCAATCAATAATCAAGAGGGCACACTGAGAATAGCAACTCGAGAGAAGACTAGACTTAGTAATGATTGGAGTGACCAAGGGGTTTATATAAAGGGCAGGAGGTGGAAGGTAATAGGTGCTGGGCTGTGCTGAGTGAATGGGAGCTGAGGGAGGGACCTCTGGTGGCTTGATAAGTCGGAAACACTGCCCAAGGTGGAGAGGTTTCTGCACACTTCCATAGGAACCCGATCGAAAACATCACTCTATCAGAGCTGCCATTCGCCCTATAGGAGATCTCACTCTCTCAGCTTGCTGGGATTAAGCTCTACTGTGCTCCACCATCCGCGGGTGCAGCCTCGGTTCTAGGCCCTGCTTTGGCTTCAGCTTAACAAAGTTGTGGTTAAGAAATATTAGATCCCCTTTTTTCCCCTAAGGTGTTTCTCAAAAGATGTAAATTGGTACTCTACTATGGGCGAATGAGAGAGAGGCGTTCCGGCATGGCATGCGTCAGGGGGACAGCTGGCGGACCTCCGCCCCCTTCCCCTCCTGCGCTAACGGCCTGTGACATTCCAGTAGTCTCTGGCCCACCTATACACCCACCAGCAACTCCCTGTAGTTTCAGGCCCGTCCACCCTCCTTCCGAGGCATGGTGTGGACGCAAGTGAGGGACCCTCCCCCTCGGCCTCCTCCGATTGAGGATGCTGCAGTGGTGGTTCAGGTCTTTACAGATGCATCCTCACTGCTCCGTTGATGGCAGAGCTCTTTCAATTTAACCCTTGTTGTGCCCCTGAGGCCAGTCTGCCACCGAGGGGTGATGATGACAGACGCCTCCAAGCAAGGTTGGGGAGCAGTCTGTGACAGACGTGGAGTCCGAGGCAGATGGTCAGAGCCCACACAAGCCTTCCATATCATTGTCCTTGAGTTACAAGCAGTGCTCCTCGGACTGCATCATTTCCTGACAGTCATGCGGGACAGATGTGCTGGTGTGGACAGACAACACAGAGGTAGTTGCCTATATTGACAGGCAAGGAGGTCTACGGTCGTGCAGACTGTACTGTCTAGCACACCGTCTGCTTCTATGGGTGCAGCCATGGCTCCGCTCCATCAGATCAGTTCACCTCCTCGGCCTATCTAACACAGCGACGGACCCTCCTCTCTCAGTGAGGCCTACCATGGCCTACGAGTTCACCGGGACCCCGATGCCTGAACACCTGATGGCCCATTCAACTCGCAGCGTTGCCACATCGTGGGCCCTTTTTCAAGGCGGTTGTGTTGTGTTGCGGTAGTGCATGCGTCTGGCCTGTAACTATGTGTATATAACGTGTAAACAGCATTGTGGATCCGTTCTAGCTTGTTAAGTAGACTGGAGCTCACTGCCGCTGTTTCCAGCTGATGGCACTCAAGCTGTTCTCGCTGCCTCACTGTGTATATAGTTCCTTGGTCAGCAGGTCTGTGGCTCACTCTGGCTGTGCAGCATAGAGCAAGAGTCCGCGATTGCTGTCCTCAGCGGTAAGCACTGGTACTCGTGTTCCACTGTGAACATAGTTCATTTGTCAACACAGTAGAGCTACCATTGCCCTGCGTTAGCTGGACAAATCAGCAGGCGTCAACTGCTCTTTTGTTCCTCGTGTGGCGCATGAGTTGCCTCCTGCACCCCGTGGTGTATATATGTTTGCACGACATTGTAGAGCTGGTGTGGCCTCCCTCCATGCTGGGCTAGTTAAGGCTGATTTATACTTCTGCATCTGCGTCTCTGCATACATGCGCGGGCGTCGTACGCAGACGTTCGCATAGCTGTCTGCCAACATACTTGCACGTAAGGTTGACGCGTCCATAGGGGGCAGTGTCACATTTACACATCCCAATCTACAGAAAATGAAACCCGTTTTCTATGGTGCACCTACGATTGTATGGATGTAAATTAACAGATACTGTTAATGAAATATTACAGAAACTACACGCACACACAAATACAAATTGCATGCTGTATGTGCAGATCTCTATTGTCTTGCTATAGTTGGCTAGAGACTTAACAATAGAACATACATACACACATCTCTGCATATGTGAATTTCTCCTGCATACCCGTTCTTATGTTACTAAATATTTGAATTAAATACATATATGGCGTTTCAGCTGTTAAACTCCTCAAAATGAATGAGCTATAAATACGTTCTTCTCCAACCGCCAGACCCGCAGTTTACTGAATATAATAAATATAGCCGACAATATGGGCTTTATAATCAAATTAGTAATTGTGAAAGATTTATAATCATGTTGATTGGTGAAACACGCTATTTTCAACACATCATATATTCATTATTATCATTATTTATTGTATTAGGTTTGCACCTGATATAGCTCTCGTCTGACTCTAAAGTTTCTAACTTTCCTCCAGAATTAAATCTTGATCACGTAGCAAACCCGGGTCTCTTGCTCAATGCCTTGATCAGTCACCTGTTTGATCATGAATGCTAATTGTTCATTCCATCCACGGAAAGCAAAGTACATTTTACCTTTCGTCCATAATTGCCAAGCATGAATTACGTGGGTATTTCGTGGATAAAATTTGAATTATATTCACAAAATGTGAATTATATTAAAGAAATGTGCAGTTCGAGGGGCAAAATATTCATTATGTGGACAAATGCATTTCGTGGATGAGAAGATGCATTTTAAATACTTTCGTATGTCACCACATTGTTTCTCTGACCTGCTGCAGTGCCTACAGACAGACATCGTACACCAACCGCCCCAGCACTGAGCGCTTGGCCGAGGCTCTCAGAATGTCCTGCTCAACCAATCAGCGCTGGCTTGATGCACAGGACCGCAGAGACGCACGTTGGCTCCAGAAACCCCTGCACAGAAAGTATAAATCAACCTTTATGCAGAGAGAGCATGAACTGTTTCCTGCACCCCGCAGTGTTTATGGTTTGATTGTCATGGTGGAGCCTGCTGTTGTCCTGCATTAACTGTGCTAATAGGTGACTCCTGTGTTACGCGGTGGGTGCATGCTTCCTGCACTCTGCGATGTGTATAGTTGTTATGACAGCACAGTGGAGCTGGCTGCTCTGTACCGTTCAGTGAACGTGACTTTTCCTGTGCTGCGTGGAGGCAGGTGATAGCTCGTCTGCCTGTCCTCTGATCGGACAAATTTGTGTTGGTGCAGGGCAGCGACAGGCTTGCTGGTGTGGCGTTTAGGCTGCTGTTGGCTGCAGCATCGATACAGGACTGGAGCCCCTCGCCTTCAGCCAGCTGCCCCGGGCACATGGAATAAAGACTGCCGGGTTACTAACGCAACACAAACAGCCCCGTTGAAAAGCGTGTTTTCTGCATTGATGTACGCAGCTGTAATAGACAGGCGGATCCATTTCGAAGCACGTCACATTGTATAAAAAAGTAAAATATGTATTTCATATTTCGATTTAATAAAATATGTATAAACGGTTTTATGTTGTAAAATGTAACTTGTCAATAATGTGATATATGTGATATAGCCCTATTTTAAACACCCCCTCCTCCCCGTCTCTCTCGACTAGTTATTATTATTATTATTATTATTATTATTATTATTATTATTATTATTATTATTATTACTATTATTACTCCCTCCTCCCCATCTCTCTCCCGACTAATTGTTATTATTTAATAATAGTTACAAAATAACATTAACTAAGAAGTAAAAATAAATGCAGCATGTACAACAACAAAAAAACTTTGAGTGACCACACACTACAAATATTCACCTGGTGTCCTGCACATTATGTATCCATGCTGGTTCATATGTGAGCTCACAGCTGATCATATTGATATGATTCTATTCATCAAAAAGAACCTGCCTCTCACCTTTCCAAAAAGGCTCAGTCCTTAGAGACACATGATGACTATTTCAGTCGTACTGTTACAGTAGGCTTTGTGGTGTAGTACTGCTATTCAGTGAGTTAGATATTTAATTCAAATGTGGAGACAGTGCCAGTGTGGAGGCTGTGTTTGTTCACACAGAAAGTTTTATGTTCATTTTTGGATGTCAGAAATAGCCTCCTGTTATACATTTTATTTAATACTCAGATATTATTTATATTTTATTTTGTATCAACCAGAGTGCATCTGACAAATAAAAACTTTCTTCAAATGCACTGCAGTTTGATGGTAATTGTCATTTTTATGGGAATAATACTGCCTTATTAAGTACTTGGTATCGGTACTCGGTATCGGCAAGTACCCAAATGTAAGTACTCGTACTTGTATTTGGTCTGAAAAAAGTGGTATCGGTGCATCCCTAGTTATTATTATATAATTTGACTGTTTCCGTGCATGCTGGAATACTCCATATAATCAGGGAACAATGATTACCTATATGATACTATAAGAAATATAAATTAAATTACATAATTACAGGCTTTCATCTGTTGTATTTGTCCCACTAAATCTGAGAATATGTTTTAGTTTATATCTTTGCAGCTTCACTATTACAGATGGTAGCCAGGCCAACTGGTTTTCACAGATTGTTTTTAGCATCATGCATGCAGTGTGTGACATAATTTACCCCAGCTTGGGTATTGCAGTGGAAAAACATACAACCCATACCTGGCCTGTTCAACTAGGTTCCATGTTGATTATGGGTCAGGTCGGATGTGCCAGTGAAAAAGGGGCAAGAGAGCTCCTCCGAGCGCTCTGAGATGCAGCAGCTCTATCCAGTAGAGTAATTAAACCGCCACGTCAGAAGACTGGGTCTCCCAACACGGGAGGCTAATCACTGTACTGATTTTACATAGGGGTACATCACCTGCAATGTGTTCATGTACATGCTGAGCTCATTGGCGGCGGCAGAGTATTTTTTTTGGCTAAACTACGGTGGGGCTATTCCATACAGTGATGGGGCTCAAATCAACGTCTGAATTTCAATGTGAATACACACACAATGAAATAGCCCCCTTCCCAGTAGCTAGGAATACCACACATTAGGCTGCTATGGGTTAAATCAGGTTCCGGGCTGACGGTGAAATAATGTGAGATCGGCTGGGGGGGTTCGTCGGAGTACCACAGTTTGAAAACCGATGCTGGGTTAGATGATTGCACTGACTCATTTTTTCACATGCTAAATTAAGCGAGGTAAAGATCAGAACTAAATCTAAATGATGCTGTGGTAGAAGTTACAAGCATCTATATGTTCAATCCCTATCTCTGCAGGCACCTCAGAAATGGGAGGCACTCCTCTTTAATTATGGCTTCCATGTTGGGGGTCCAGTCAAATTAACATTGGTAAATTGAATACTGATACATCAGGGAAGTCACAGTCTACATACAATGTATTAGGCTTATATAGGCATCCCCCATCTGGTTTATGCCGGAGTTTGTACATTGTCCCATGACAACAATAAAATACATTCCAAGCCATGCAACTGAGAGCTCACTGTGTTTTCTCTACTCTAGTCAATCCTAACCTTAAGAGCTGTATAAGCTTCATCATAGGATATAGAGAACAGAAATGTGAAACATAAAGTGTGAACAGAAATGTAGCTGCTCCAATTGTAATACTATTTTGTGTGTATATATATATATATATATATATATATACACACACTCACCTAAAGGATTATTAGGAACACCAGATCTCAACCCAATTGAACACCTATTTTGGACCAACGTGTTAGACAGAGCTTTCCACCACCATCATCAAAACACCAAATGAGGGAATATCTTTGGGGAGAATGGTATTCCATCCCTCCAGTAGAGTTCCAGAGACTCGAAGAATCTATGCCAAGAGCATTGAAGCTGTTCTGGTGGCTCGTGGTGCCCAACACCTTACTGAGACACTTTATGTTGTTTTTTCATTTAATTTGTCACCTGTCTGTGTGTATATACACTCACCTAAAGGATTATTAGGAACACCTGTTCAATTTCTCATTAATGCAATTATCTAACCAACCAATCACATGGCAGTTGCTTCAATCCATTTAGGGGTGTGGTCCTGGTCAAGACAATCTCCTGAACTCCAAACTGAATGTCTGAATGGGAAAGAAAGGTGATTTAAGCAATTTTGAGCGTGGCATGGTTGTTGGTGCCAGACAGGCCGGTCTGAGTATTTCACAATCTGCTCAGTTACTGGGATTTTCACGCACAACCATTTCTAGGGTTTACAAAGAATGGTGTGAAAAGGGAAAAACATCCAGTATGCGGCAGTCCTGTGGGCGAAAATGCCTTGTTGATGCTAGAGGTCAGAGGAGAATGGGCCGACTGATTCAAGCTGATAGAAGAGCAACTTTGACTGAAATAACCACTCGTTACAACCGAGGTATGCAGCAAAGCATTTGTGAAGCCACAACACGTACAACCTTGAGGCGGATGGGCTACAACAGCAGAAGACCCCACCGGGTACCACTCATCTCCACTACAAATAGGAAAAAGAGGCTACAATTTGCACAAGCTCACCAAAATTGGACAGTTGAAGACTGGAAAAATGTTGCCTGGTCTGATGAGTCTCGATTTCTGTTGAGACATTCAGATGGTAGAGTCAGAATTTGGCGTAAACAGAATGAGAACATGGATCCATCATGCCTTGTTACCACTGTGCAGGCTGGTGGTGGTGGTGTAATGGTGTGGGGGATGTTTTCTTGGCACACTTTAGGCCCCTTAGTGCCAACTGGGCATCGTTTAAATGCCACGGCCTACCTGAGCATTGTTTCTGACCATGTCCATCCCTTTATGACCACCATGTACCCATCCTCTGATGGCTACTTCCAGCAGGATAATGTACCATGTCACAAAGGTCGAATCATTTCAAATTGGTTTCTTGAACATGACAATGAGTTCACTGTACTAAACTGGCCCCCACAGTCACCAGATCTCAACCCAATAGAGCATCTTTGGGATGTGGTGGAACGGGAGCTTCGTGCCCTGGATGTGCATCCTACGAATCTTAATCAACTGCAAGATGCTATCCTATCAATATGGGCCAACATTTCTAAAGAATGCTTTCAGCACCTTGTTGAATCAATGCCACGTAGAATTAAGGCAGTTCTGAAGGCGAAAGGGGGTCAAACACAGTATTAGTATGGTGTTCCTAATAATCCTTTAGGTGAGTGTATATATAAGGTTACATATACATACTGTCATTGTGACTAAATAGTTGATTTATTACATTATACATATTGTATAACAAGCATGGATCAAACATCAACTTTAATAATCTAAATAAACTGTAATCTCTTCACAGGGTCAGGTTGTTGTACTGACATCACATTGTTAGGTCTGACACCTCCCTCCTGTAGGCTTATGTGGAATCTTTGGAGGGAATCAGACCAACCACAGAAGTTTCATCTACCAATCTGATGATGTGGTTGCTACTCTGTTTGTCTGTACAGTCATAGGTGTACAGTGAGTGCAGCCAAGAGCTCAGGTAGCAACTTTGCTGTGGTGGAATATATTGATGAGGTGAAGCACTTGTGGAAGAAAGAAAGTTCTGTCCATATCTACAAGAAGGGTGTGACTATCAGTTTAGGTTATGGGTTTTTAAGTATTAGGCAACCAGCTGATTGGAGAGTGACCAGTTCAGACACAAAGCGGTACTTGCAAAGTCTCTGTGAGGCATAGTGAAAGGAGAGAATTTATAGTGACTAGAGAACTTATCTTTTATATATCGAAACACTAGGTTCACAAGGAAATCGTAAACATGTTGTAACCCACCAGTGATGTACTTCTCCCCTTGACTTAATCAGTGACCAGACTACCCACTAGGGGCACAAAGTCAACTTACTGTGGGACGAACTAAGGAAATAACAAACACACGAAGACCAATTCCTAGTTCCTAAAATGCTATTTTATGATTGTGAAAGTTGTAAAAGGCCATTCTGCACTTAATGAAAGTGGATTGAAGTCCTTACCTACAAAGACAAAAAAGTTAATAGAAAAATAAAGAAAAAATATGCAATTTTGTACCTTTTGCAACGACAAGGGTTAAAATAAATGGTTGTGAAAGTTGTAAATGGTCATTCTGCACTTAATGAAAGTGGTTTGAAGTCCCTACCTAGAAAGACAAAAAATTTATTAGAAAAAGAAAGGGAAAATTGCAAAGTTGTACCTTTTGGAATGACAAGGGTTAAAATAAATGATTGTGAAAGTTGTAAATGGCCATTCTGACTTAATGAAGTTGGTTTCAAGTCCATACATACTAAGACAAAAAAGTTATTAGAAAAAGAAAGGGGAAAAAATGCAATGTTGTGCCCTTTTCGACCAAAAAATGCATTGTTGCACCCTTTTTGACCACAAGGGTTGAAATAAATGGTTGTGAAAGTTGTAAATGGCCATTCTGCACTTAATGAAAGTGGTTTGAAGTCCCTACCTAGAAAGACAAAAAAGTTATTAGAAAAAGAAAGGGAAAAAATGCAATCTTGTAACTTTCTTTACAACTAGGGTGAAAATTAATAGCTGTGAAAGTTGTGTGGTGTCTTCCTGTACATAAAGAAGTTGGTTGTATGTCCCTATCATCTAAGAGGGAAAAGCTATTAGGCTTTAAAAACTCACCAATAGGCACTTTCACCCCGGTCCCTAACTCTCTAGCGTCTTAAACGCCGTGTGGCCGGTGCTGACCCAGTACCACGCACTTAGAACTCAGATCTGCACACTTAAATCTGGAGGACATGATTAAATTCAGGTTGTGAAATGTAGTACTCATTTCGAAAGAATCCGCTGCGTTTTTCGGAAGCTATTGGAGACAGCAGTCGAATGTCTGTTGAATATCGAAAATAAAATCTTTACCTCGTTCAAAAATACATTGACAGCAACAGACGTGGACGGTCACTACTACTGAGTTTAGGCAATATTATTCGTGCTATTTCAGCTCGTTCACGTTGTCTGAAAAACCTGTCCGCTACAAACTCAACGCATTGTACATCACGTATCACACTCCTCACACACAGAGAAAGTACTAAGAGATAGAGAGACACACACAGAGAAACACACAGAGAGAGCTGCAGTTAACGGAGCACAACAGGTGGCCGCCGAGGCCACACAATACGCGACAAAGTCAGCACAGTTTCCAAATCGACCCTATTATTTAAAATATATTCAAACTCAACATTTACGTTCTCAAAGGAGCATAATCCGCCGGTTGTTGTGGTTGGATCCATCCATAATAATGTTAGCAATGTTACAATTTCCCAAATTACTTAGCTAGCTAGCTAGCGTTAGCTAACGTTAACTAATTTGGCTCAGACTACACTGCAGGCTATTGCCCGCAGTTTCACGCAGCAATGACGCAGTGACAGAGATGGAACTGGCTGGCGCTTATTCTGCTCGGTGATATTCTTGGTTGTTCCATGGTGGGGCTAACACGATTCTTGGTGGGGCTGTAGTCCAACCAAGCCATACCCTGCCACCGCCCCTGGCTGAGCTCCATTACATATATAAAGTTAAAAAGTTAAAAAAATGATCTGGTCTTTTCTGCTGGAGTTTCTACAAAGAGATATTACATGTTTTTTTAGATTACTTGTAGGGTTTTAGTCAGGATAGGCTTATCTTCATTTATTTATTTTGAACTTGAGGGTTAGGGATTGTGGAGGTATTTTAATATTTAGTTTTGGAATATTTAGATTTCCCCTTATTGTGGAGCGTTAATGCATGATCCTTGTTCAAGTAGTTGATTGAGGTTCCCCTGCCTCAAGGGGCAAGTGACATTCTAGTTATACATTTTTTTTTTTTAATTTAAAGCATGGCATTGTCAGACTCAGGCATAACCAATAAGACATCATATGGTCACACCAGTTAGTGTGCTTTTGATCAAAGGAATATTTATTCAGGCTAAAAACAAATTAAAACTTAAACCTACCCACAAATTACAAATTACAAACTTGTAACCCAGTCATGTGTTTATCATGTTTAGTTGTTGACATTTGCCAGATATACCCTTTAAACAGCTAAGTGGATTACATTTAAAACCAATTCCAAGCCTCCTTTCACATTCAGTGTGTTTTCCCCCACCAATTCCAGCTATGCTACTATTAAGTCAAGATTATGCAGAAAGTTCACAAGGAGTGATAAGTATGGGAGGAAAAAATGTAACATTAATATCACAGACAAGACATTGAATTGGTCATGCTTTTAATTTGACCTCAAACATGGATCCTATGCAATAGCTGACTAAACCACATAGCATTTGTGATCTTAATTTAAATGCATAAAATTAAGAAAAGATTATGTAAATCAGCACAGGAATAGTAGAGAAGCCTGCTGGCGCATTGACTGGAAACAAATATATTTAATCTCCTTGAGGCAACTGAAATGCTGAGCTTCACATCTGGAGACAAGCACACAGGCTTGTTAAACCCTAATTTATGCACAAAGCCACATGAATCAGAATGTGCTGTTTTAGAATTAGAAGAAATAAAATAAGCATATTTCAAAATAATAATAATAATAAAAACATCAAGATTGTTCTTTGTCATACTTTTGTTCTTTTATTCAAGGTGATATTTAAAAAAAAAAGTATAAACAATCAGAAAAATCTCTTGCATGTACTGAATATTGTAATACTGGAATATTGACTTCCCTTTCTGGTCTGACTGGAGACCAATTGTCTTGTTCTCCAAACAACAGCAGATGCCTATGATGCTATGTGTGCTGTGCTGAGTCTGTCTGACTGAATTCATTTTTTCAGTTTGTGTAGCAACAAGGGTAACCGCTGCACTGCCTTACTTTTCCAGCTACAGTGAGGGAAAAAAGTATTTGATCCCCTGCTGATTTTGTATGTTTGCCCACTGACAAAGAAATGATCAGTCTATAATTGTAATGGTAGGTGTATTTTAACAGTGAGAGACAACAAAAAAATCCAGAAAAACGCATTTCAAAAAATTTGCATGTTAATGAGGGAAATAAATATTTGACCCCTTCGACTTAGTACTTGGTGGCAAAACCCTTGTTGGCAATCACAGAGGTCAGACGTTTCTTGTAGTTGGCCACCAGGTTTGCACACATCTCAGGAGGGATTTTGTCCCACTCCTCTTTGCAGATCCTCTCCAAGTCATTAAGGTTTCGAGGCTGACGTTTGAGAACTCGAACCTTCAGCTCCCTCCACAGATTTTCTATGGGATTAAGGTCTGGAGACTGGCTAGGCCACTCCAGGACCTTAATGTGCTTCTTCTTGAGCCACTCCATTGTTGCCATGGCTGTGTGTTTTGGGTCATTGTCACGCTGGAATACCCATCCACAACCCATTTTCAATGCCCTGGCTGAGGGAAGGAGGTTCTCACCCAAGATTTGACAGTACATGGCCCCGTCCATCGTCCCTTTGATGCGGTGCAGTTGTCCTGTCCCCTTAGCAGAAAAACACCCCCAAAGCATAATGTTTCCACCTCCATGTTTGACGGTGGGGATGGTGTTCTTGGGGTCATAGGCAGCATTCCTCCTCCTCCAAACACGGCGAGTTGAGTTGATGCCAAAGAGCTTGATTTTGGTCTCATCTGACCACAACACTTTCACCCAGTTCTCCTCTGAATCATTCAGATGTTAATTGACAAACTTCAGACGGGCCTGTACATGTGCTTTCTTGAGCAGGGGGACCTTGCGGGCGCTGCAGGATTTCAGTACTTCACGGCGTAGTGTGTTACCAATTGTTTTCTTGGTGACTATGGTCCCAGCTGCCTTGAGACCATTAACAAAGATCCTCCCGTGTAGTTCTGGGCTGATTCCTCACCGTTCTCATGATCATTGAAACTCCATGAGGTGAGATCTTGCATGGAGCCCCAGACTGAGGGAGACTGACAGTTATTTTGTGTTTCTTCCATTTGTGAATAATCGCACCAACTGTTGTCACCTTCTCACCAAGCTGCTTTGCGATGGTCTTGTAGCCCATTCCAGCCTTGTGTAGGTCTACAATCTTGTCCCTGACATCCTTGGACAGCTCTTTGGTCATGGCCATGGTGGAGAGTTTGGAATCTGATTGTGGACAGGTGTCTTTTATACAGGTAACGAGCTGAGATTAGGAGCACTCCCTTTAAGAGAGTGCTCCTAATCTCAGCTCATTACCTGTATAAAAGACACCTGGGAGCCAGAAATCTTGCTGATTGATAGGGTATCAAATAGTTATTTCACTCATTAACATGCAAATCAATTTATAACTTTTTTGAAATGCGTTTTTCTGGATTTTTTTGTTGTTATTCTGTCTCTCACTGTTAAAATACACTGACCATTAAAATTATAGACTGATCATTTATTTGTCAGTGGACAAATGTACAAAATCAGCAGGGGATCAAATACTTTTTTCCCTCACTGTAGTCTCTGTAATCAGACACACTGAAGCTCCAGATTTGCAATAGTGAGTACCTTTGTACCTTTATACAGTACATGTAGTACAATTCCTCCCATTCTAAGCAGCTTCTCTCTAAGTCGATAGGTGATGGTTGACTCACTTTCTGGGGAGCAGAAGCATTTTGTACTGTATTCTGTTTACTGGATGCTGTTCCACCTGACCCAGCATAAAACCACCGAACTTAATGTTTACAATGAGTACAGTTAGTAAATTGAAATCATCTGTCCAGGCTCCACAAAGCTTTGTAGATACTGTATCTTGACTCAACAGCAACTATTATGTTATTTTGTTGTTAAGACAAATACCCTAAATATATAAAATAAGAACATAAGAAAGTTTACAAACGATTTGATCCATTGTGCTTGTTTGGTGTCCATTAATAACTAATGGCCCGTTTCCACTGGCGGACGCGTCCAGCCCCGGACGCTTAAACGGGTGTTTCCACTGGCTAAGCGTCTGGTGCTGGACGTGTCCGTAAGCGTCCGTCCCGCCCACTAAGGAAATTATTCGCTTTCAGGAGCGGAGGTGTGTGCTTGACTGTAGACAGACAGGGAAGACATCAGCTACATTATCTCGGAAGATAATCTCAAGTGCCAGTAGGATCACGAAGAAATTGCAGTTTTATTAGCAGCATGAAGTAAAATCCACATACAGAAACAATGACTGCTTCTAGTTAATATCCGAGTGTATTAACACAGGACACCGCTGCAGTGCCCTGACTAGTTAAACATAAACTGAAGGATAATAATCGGAAGGTAGCAGCCGATGTTATTAACATTTTATGAATAGCTGGCCGGTGTTTCAGGCTGTGTTTTGTGAATGGTGTGCAGGACAATCCGCAGAGACAGTCAGTAGGAAGGCGAACACGATTCAGTTAACGTGTGTTCATTTACAAGTTAAATTAATGAATAAATTAATTATTATTATTATTATTTTTATTTCTTGGCAGACGCCCTTATCCAGGGCGACTTACAACATAAGTGCAAAAATACAGAGAAGTACAAGGCATCAATCATTACAAGTTCAATTTAGCTAAAACATAACAATTCAAAATACATTTTACAGATTCCAATTTACAATTTACACAAGTACAGTAAGAGACTTCCTACATCCTGGACGGTGAAAGCTAAGTGCTGTCAAGATGTAGGGTTACAGGCTAGGGCTATGGGAAAGGGAGCAAGGAGGAAAACAATCAAGAACACGAGGAGCATAATAAGCTGAAGTGCTATCTAGCAGGGATAGAGGACTAATATTACAAGTGCTGTCGGAAGAGATGCGTCTTAAGTAAGCGCCGGAATGAGGTCAAGGACTCGGCTGTTTTGACTTCAGTGGGCAGGTCGTTCCACCACTTAGGGGTGAGGGATGAGAAGGAGCGGGCTCTGGAAGAGGGAGAGTGGAGAGGAGGCAGAGTTAGCCTTCTGGCACTGGAGGAGCGCAGTGGTCTGGAGGGGATGTATGGAGAGACGAGTGACTGAAGGTAGCTTGGTGCAGTGTGGTCAAGACAGCGGTAGGTGAGGGTCAAAGTCTTGAACTGAATACGTGCCGCTATCAGTTCAAGACTTTGACCCTCACCTACCGCTGTTTTTACCGCTGTAAATACAGCAGATCTGGGTTTCCCTCTAAATGCGGTAGGCATTCAGGGTAATGTAAATAGATGGATTATGAACTGGTTGATGTATAGGAAGCAGAGGGTGTCAATTAGAGGAGTTGCTTCTAACTGGAGTGAGGTTGTTAGTGGAGTTCCACAGGGATCAGTACTAGGGCCTTTGCTTTTTCTAGTCTATATTAATGATCTGGACTCTGGGATAGTTAGCAAACTTGTCAAATTTGCAGATGATACTAAAATAGGTGGCTCTAAATCTTGGCAGCACAGGCTATTCAGAGGGACTTAGATAATATTCAGTTGTGGGCCGACACCTGGCAAATGAAATTCAATGTGGACAAGTGCAAGGTAATACATGCAGGTAACAAAAATGTCCACTATAATTACACTATGGGAGGTACAGATCTAGATGAAGTAACGCATGAGAAAGACCTAGGAGTCTATGTGGACTCCACACTTTCTCCATCCAAGCAATGTGGGGAAGCAATAAAAAAGGCAAACAGAATGCTAGGGTATATTGTCAAAAGTGTAGAATTTAGAACAAGGGAAGTAATGTTAATACTGTACAATGCGCTAGTTAGACCTCATCTGGAATACAGTTCTGGGCACCACACTTCAAGAAGGATATTGCTGCTTTAGAGGCAGTTCAGAGGAGAGCAACCAGACTTATTCCAGGTCTGAAGGGAAAGTCCTACTAGGAGAGACTGAGGGAACTGAACCTTTTCACCCTGGAACAGAGGAGACTACGTGGGGACTTGATCCAAGTCTTCAAAATCATGAAAGGCATCGACCACATCAAAACAGAGGAGCTTTTCCAGATCAGCAGGGACACACGCACCCGGGGACACAAATGGAAACTGGGCTTCAAGGCATTCAAAACGGAAAACAGGAGACACTTCTTTACACAGAGAGTAGTCACAATCTGGAATAAACTACCCAGCGATGTGGTAGAAGCTGAAAGTTTGGGAACATTTAAAAATAGACTGGATAGGATCCTTGGATCACTTAGATATTAATGGACACCAAACGAGCACGATGGGTCGAATGGCCTCCTCTCGTTTGTAAACTTTCTTATGTTCTTATGTTCTTAAACCATTAAGGACTGGTTTAATAAATGCATCCATAAGTCCATAAACGCCATGACTGAAACGTGCACACTTTAGTTAAATTATAACCTGCTATATTGTAGCTGGATGATTAATCGTGAAACGTGTGTATTTTGTTTTATCTGTAACTTGCCCTGGGTAGGGACGTCTGCTAAGAAAATTATAAATAATACGGCAAAAAGTATTGTTTGCAGTTACAAATCTGCGGAAAGAGTAATACAGTAGGGGAGTCACGCTGTGCCGTTTAAAATACATATATACTAGCACAAATGATGACGATAATAATAACAATACATATTTGCTATTTAGTATTATTGTTGCACATGGAAACGTATTCTTATGGGAACGTGATTGTCTGAATATAATGTTGTCTATACACGTGTAGCTCTTCCTAATATCTCTCGACAGAAACATGTATTTATTACACTGTCTCCAATGATGTAAAGCAGAAAGAATGAAATACACAAAAGTCCTCTCCATGTCAGGCTGTGTCACTCCTAGTGTTGTTCTCTGTCTTTGTTTTTAAAACGAAACACAAACCAAACCCACAGTCGCTCTGTTCCTCCCATAAGAGGGGTTGGACTTCACAGCGGCCTGGTTTTAAAGCTCTGGGATGCGTCCAGAGCTGTATATATATTGGTAGGGAGAAATTTTACTCCCTCGATAAACAGGCGGACAAGGAATACTCTGGACCCGATTTAACTGAAATAATACCAAAATAGATTATTCAGCTACAACGAAGCGCTCCGGAGATGGTCAGTCGGCAACACACCTCTAAAGTTTTTCTAAAGAACATGCTATCATATACAAGAAGACTCCCTTTGGTTGCGGGGCAACTAGATGACATCAGTGAGGTACCCCAACTTGATCACATACTTCTCCTTTGTCTTCTGTTCTCTCTCTGGCCTTGGATGAAAATGTTTTTCTTAAAATCAGCTACACAGAACTACTGCACCTGACTTCTCCGGAGCAATACACAAAGCTTAAATTCATACATGGGTTACACAATCTTGCTGCAACAATGGTGCGAATATAATGTATTTGGCATTCAGACAGGGCACTGTCCCACATCAATATATTTAAAAGAAATCGAAGTTAGCTTTAGGCAAGGCTAGTTTGATAGGACAAACAAAACGATGTGACGTTATGCTTAAAATTACATTTTGACGAGTTGAGTTTTGAAAAGCATATTGACCCTCACTGTAAACACTTTAGAGGGAAGTAAAATTCTCTAAGTGCAAGTACACTGTATAGAGCTCCATGCGTAGGTCCTGTAATCTCATATCCCAAACCAGACCTACTTGTTAATATAGAATGCAAACATGCCAGCCCTTGTGCCAAATCACTTCTAACTCACATTAATGGTAAACAATGGTAGCCTAACGGTAATGAGTTTGAATTGTATACTGTATGACAGATAGCTAGTTATATAGGTTATAAACCAAAAATAATCTGCTTTAAGTGTTTCTTAAAGCAATTACCATGCACGGTGCGTTGCTCAGTTAATAGAAACAATACCTAATGTAAATATAGAAAATAGTTTTTGCAAACTATAAACCCAGGTGGGGTTTATTCTGTTAACACAGAAATAAGAGGACTGATTTCAAATTATTAAAGAACATCATTATTTTATTAACTGAAGATTAAAACATTACAGTTCACATAATACTGTATGTGTAAAGCGAATCTGGCACATGAGCTAAACTTAATACATTCACGTAATACATTCACGTATATTAACCAGAGGGTTTAATTTGGAATAGAAAATGTCCCTATAACCCAGCTAACACACAACGTTGCCAACGTAAATTATGTTGCTACAACGCTGTGTGTTAGCAGGGAACATATGTAATGAGGTGCATTTACATGATGTATTTCCATGCTAAACTCAAAGTAACGTTAACAAGCTTACTAGCTAACAAGCTTTGTAGCAAAGCGGCTACATGTCATCATATGCAAGAAAGTTAACGTGTTAGCTATCTCAGTATTCATACAATAAAAACATTTAAATAAACAATAACGAGTCTGGTATCATGTGCATCTTTAACTGTATAATATTTAATTATAATCAAAAGTAATGTTCACAAGTTCTGTCTTACCAAAGCTAATGCCTTTTAATAATAATAATAATAATAATAATAATAATAATAATAATAATAATGATAATAATAATAATACAAAATTAATTTTAAAAAGCGAGTGTCATGTAATGTGCATCTTTATCTTAATTGCATATCATATTATACTACATTATATATTAAACAAATATTGTCAATTTACGTGCATCACTGGCAGCTGACATTCAGCTCCACAGAATGTAAACACGTCATTTGATCTGAAACGAGGAATATTGTTTATCTCCCTCCTCCTTGAAGCGCTTACAAAGAAATGAAGAAGGTGACTGTCCGCATAAAAAATGACTGACAAGTATCTTCTGCAGGTGATTGGCCGCATAAAAAGTGATTGACAAGCATTTTCTGCAAAGAGATTGGCTGCATACAAAATGATTGACAGTTACTCCTCCCACATTCCAGTGTCTCCGGGTCTGCAGCAATACCCTACTCAAATTTTTAGCTTCAACCACATCCCTGGGAAGTTTGTTCCATATTGTGACAACTCTGTGTGTGAAGAAGTGTCCCCTGTTTTCCATCTTGAATGCCTTGAAGCCCAGTTTCCATTTGTGTCCCCAGGTCTGTGTGTCCCTGCAGATCTGGGAAAGCTCCTCTGGTTTGATGTGGTCAATGCCTTTCATGATTTTGAAGTCTTGAATCAAATCTCCACATAGTCTCCTCTGCTCCAGGGTGAAAAGGTTCAGTTCCCTCAGTCTCTCAGTAGGTCATACCCTTCAGACCTGGAATAAGTCTGGTTGCTCTCCTCTGAACTGCCTCTAGAGCAGCGATATCTTTCTTGAAGTGTGGAGCCCAAAACTGTACACAGTATTCCAGATGAGCTCTAACTGATTAATTGTACATTCTAACATTACTTCCCTTTTGACAATATACCCTAACATTCTGTTTGCCTTTTTATTGCTTCCCCACACTGTTTGGATGGAGAAAGTGAGGAGTACACATAGACTCCTAGGTTTTTCTCATGCGTTACTTAATCTAGTTCTATTCCTCCCATAATGTAATTATAGTGGACATTTTTGTTACCTGCATGTAATACCTTGCACTTGTCCACATTGAATTTCATTTGCCAGGTGTCAGCCCACAACTGAATATTATCTAATTCCCTTTGAATAACCTGTGCTGCTGAGATTGTATCTGCTGTGTCACCTATTTTAGTATCATCTGCAAGTTTGACACATTTGCTAACTATCCAAGAGTCCAGATCATTAATATAGACTAGAAAAAGCACAGACCCTAATACTGATCCCTGTAGAACTCCACTAACAACCTCACTCCAGTTAGAAGCGACTCCTCTAATTGACACCCTCTGTTTCCTATACATCAGCCAGTTCATAATCCATCTACTTACATTACCCTGAATACCTATAGCTTCCAATTTGAAAATCCTGTCTTTGGTGTGGAACCTTATCAAAAGCTTTTTGAAAATCTAAGTATATCATATCATATGCTTTCCCGTGATCTACAGTTGCAGTTGCATGTTCAAAGAACTCTAATAGTTTAGTAATACATGGGCTGGGATTAAATCAAAACTTTGACCCACCCACTATTAGAAAACTAGAGAACTGTACTCCATTTCGGCTTCATTTGTGGTAAGATGCCGCTTTCTTCTAATCATAAATGTATTATTATTATTATTATTATTATTATTATTATTATTATTAAATGTATAAATATAACCACTATAATGTACAGGTTTATTTTGCTCTCAGTGGGTGGGTCAAAGATTTGATTTAATCCAGCCCATGATCTGCCTCATCTAAACCCATGTTGACTATCTCCAAGAATATGGTTTTCATTAAGATGCTCCTATATTTTCTGTCTAATAATTTTTTTCCATCATTTTACAAGTAATGCAGGTGAGAGTGATTGGTCTTTAATTTCCTGGCTCAGTTTTGTCCCCTTTCTTGTGGATTGGTATGACATTTGTCATCTTCCAGTCAGTTGGCACATCCCCTGTTCTAAGTGTCATTTGGAATATTTGACTTAGCGGCCTATAAATAATTTCCCTAATTTCTTTAAGTACTGTTGGAAATATACCATCTGGCCCAGGTGATTTATTTGTTTTTTAATTCAGCTAGTCCCTTTAGTACGTCCTCCTCATTGATCCTGATCTCTCTTAGACTGGACTGGTTGTTAACCTGTGGCATGTTATCTGTTTTTTCTTTAGTAAAAACCTCTGTGAAATACTCATTTAGAACATTTGCCACATGTTGTTCATTTTCCAATTTTTGTGCATTATCTGTTTCACTTTCTCTTTGCAGTTCAGCATATTCTTTGTATTTTGTGTCGTCTCCATCCCTTTTGTATGTGCTATACAAAATTTTCTTTCTCTTGATATTTTTTTGGATACTTCTATTAATGTCACGCCTGACCGGAGCACCGGACTGGAGAACCCAGGCGCAGAGAGAAGGAGAAGAGTCGAGACAGGCGAGGGTCTAGGGCAGGCAAACAGGATCCGAAGGGACAGGCAAGAGAGTAATCAAAGGGCAGGCGGTGATTCAGGTGATGGAGCAAACAAGTCCTTAGGGAGAATCAGACAGGCGGTGGTCGAGGAAACGGGCAAGAGTCATGAACAAGGTGCATGAAAAGATATCTGGAATACTTGGAATTGTCTACGCTAGGAAGAACAAAACTGAGATTTGATTTGTGGAGATGCAGGGGTTTAAATAGAGACCTGGGTGAAGCAAAGGACAGGGATGTGAGGTGCGGGGCCAATACAGTTGGAGACAGAAGTTTGCACGTGCACATGGCTCTGTGGAATGTAACTGGAGTGATTGATGCTAATGGAATGGAGAGAATGGTTTAGAACTCGGGAGATGACGACCTCTGGTGGCGAACAGGGGAATGGGTGGGTGAGGATGACACAGTACCCTCCTCCTCACGGTCCAAGTCCAAGATCAGGGACAGGTCCAGGACATCATGCGCCGGAACCCAGGACTGTTCCTCCGGACCGTAGCCCTCCCATTCTACCAGGTATTGTAGGTGCCCACCTCGTCAACGTGAGCGCAGCAGGATCCTCACCCGGTAAGCCAGTCCATCGTCAAGAACCAAGGGCGGCAGCAGCTCGCGGGACGTATCCGGAAGGGAGGATGGCTGCACTGGGTCCCAGCACACCGGTTTCAATAACGAGACGTGGAAAGTGGGTGAGATCCTGTAGTGAGAGGGTAATTGAAACCTGTAAGCTACGGCATTAATTCTGCGCAGTACCTTAAAGGGACCAATGAATCGTGGACTGAGTTTCTTCGATGGAAGACGGAGGCGAATATCTCTAGTAGAGAGCCAAACCTCTTGCCCCGGCCAATACTGTGGGGCCAGTCGCCTGTGACAGTTGACATGAGTCCGCTGGCGTCGAATTGCTCTTTGTAGGTGGGTGTGAGCCCTTTTCCACACATCCGCACTGCGGTGAAGCCAGTCATCTACCGCGGGGACATTTGATGATTTCTCCGTCCACGGAAACAACAGCAGTTGATACCCCAGGACATCCCTGTGGAGGAGCTGATTAAAGAGTTCTGGGCATATTCCGCCCAGGGCAGAAACCAGCTCCAGGAGCCCCTTCAAGGGCAATAGTTTAAATGCCTTGGAAAAATGATCAACGGCTACCAAGATGGTTGTGTAACCTTGGGGAGATCTGTCAAGAAGTCTATTGCCATGTGTGACCAGGCCCGCTGGGGAATGGGGAGAGGCTCCAAGAGGCCCGCGGGGAGCTGTCGCGAAGTCTTGGATTGAGCACAGGATACACAGGCGTTGATGAACCTTGATATGTCCCTGTGCATCGTGGGCCACCAGAATGTTTTCTTGGTGAGCGCTAGCGTACGCTGAATACCTGGATGTCTGGCTGCCGGCGAAGCATGTATCCAATGCAAGAGGCGCGAGCGCAGGGAGGCCGGAACGAAGGTTCGAGAGGCTGGGCATTGAGATGGAGCGGGATCCGACTCAAGGGCTTGGGCAATTTGTGCCATGATGTCTCAGTGAATTGGTGCCACGATGCAGGACTGAGGCAGGATGGATGCAGTCACTGAGGATGTAGCCATGGAGTTTCTCAGGTCTGTAAGAGAGAGTGAAATCAAACCAGGTAAAAAACAAAGCCCACCTGGCTTGCCTGGGGTTGAGTCGTTTGGCTGAACATAGATACTCCAGGTTATGATGATCCGTCAGCACCAAGAACGGATGATGTGCCCCCTCTAGCCAGTGTCTCCACTCCTCCAGGGCCAGTTTCATGGCCAAGAGTTCGCGGTTACCTATATTGTATTTTCTCTCCGCGACTGATAATTTTCGGGAAAAGAAAGCACACAGGTAAAGTTTTGCTGGCTTACCGTGCCTTTGGGACATGACAGCCCCCACTCCGGATTCAGAGGTGTCTACTTCCACTACAAATGGAATCATTGGATCCGGGTGCCACAAGATGGGAGCTGTGAGTCACCAACGGGGTCCAGGTCAGTGAGCGCTTTGCTCCCCTCAGGAGGGAAGTGAGGGGCAAAGCAACTGTGCTGAATTTGCGAATGAATTGCCGATAAAAGTTCGCAAAACCAAGGAACGTTGGAGTCCTTTAACTGTGTGGGGCTGTTCCCACTTTGTCACAGCACTAACCTTGTCTTGATCCATGTGGACCCCCTGAGAATCGATGATATATCCCAGAAACTTGATGCTTTGTCTATGGAATTCACATTTCTCTCTCTTTACAAACAGTCCGTTCTGCTTCAGACAGGTTAAGACCTGGCGTACATGTTCTATGTGATCTGTAAGAGTGGGAGAAAAGATTAAAATGTCGTCAATGTACACTATGACGAAGCGCTGCAAGAAATCCCTCAAAACCTCATTGATGAAGGCCTGGAACACCGATGGAGCGTTGGCCAAACCGAAGGGCATTACCAGGTACTCATAATGTCCAGACGGGGTGATGAAGCCTGTTTTCTACTCGTCTCCTTTACGTATCTGGATAAGATTATAGGCGCTGCGGAGATCCAGCTTTGTAGAGTAGCGAGCCCCCTGAACCTTTTCCAACACCACAGGGACCAAAGGTAGAGGATATCTATACTTGACCGTGATGTCCTTGAGACCCCGGTAATCAATGAAAGATTCGGAGACCCTCATCCTTCTTCGAAACAAAGAAGAAACTCACAGCGGCCGGGGAGGTGGAGGGATGAATGATGCCAAGTTCGAGGGCCTCTGTAATGTACTCCTCCATCACGGTGGTTTCCGAGATTGACAGGGGATAGATCCGACCACGTGGAGGTGATGTTCCAGAAAGGAGGTCGATGGCGCAATCCCAAGGGTGATATGGAGGAAGACGTGATGCTTGCGCCTTGCTTGAGCTACCAGGTCTGCATATTCAGTAGGGATTACCAATGGGGTGGATGGGTTGGGACTCACAATGTGAGTGGCATGGCAGGGGAGAGAGAGACATCGGTCAATGCAGTGAGGATCCCAGGACACTATTTCCCCAGTTCTCCAGGAAATGACGGGGTTGTGGAAGTCCAGCCATGGTAATCCAAGAACAAAGTCCGTGCCAAGGGAATCAATGGCGAGGAGTGAGATGGTTTCGGTGTGCCAGCAACCGATCTGGAGGATGACAGGGATGGTCCTTTGAGTCACTGTGCCTGCTCCAATCAGCTGATCATTGATGGCCTTGATCCGTAGTGGTGGTGAACAGGTGAGCAGGGGAATCCCAAGTTTATTCACCGTCGATCGGTGGATGAAGTTACCTGCTGATCCAGAATCACACAAAGCAGAAACAAGGATGTTGGTGTCTTCCCACATTATACTGGCAGAGAACAGGCATTGACAGTTTGTTAGCAGAGGGCATTGTCCTGTACTCACAGGAGTCTTGGAGAGAGATTTGGGGTGATGTGGACAGGAGTCCCGGAAATGTCCCGTTCTGCCGCAATAAAGGCAGAGGTTTTGCTGGTGTCTCCACTGTTTCTCTTCCTCAGTGAGACGGGTGCATCCCAACTGCATGGTTTCAAGATTGGGCACGGCTGGTACGTGTCGGGGGGTTCGGGGCATATAGGGCACGTCTTCGGGAGGGGAACGTCGCCCTCTGCCTCTGAGGAGGTGGTCCAGCCAGTTGAATCAGCTCCTCCAGGTCCAGGTCCTCATCTTTGCAAGCAAGTTCGGCTTGCAGATTCGTGTTTAAACCCAGTCGAAACACCGTCAAAAGGGCAACTTCACCCCAACCACTGCAGGCAGCCAGTGTATGGAACTGTAGGGCATAAGCCACTACAAACGAGGTGCCTTGGCGAAGTTGAAGCAGCTGTTCTGCAGCCCCTCTTTTCCAGGTGGGATGGTTGAAGACATCCTTGAAGCGGGACTGGAACACCCTCATAGACCGTGTGATGGCTCCCCTCTGTGACCACACGGCTGACGCCGATCGCAGAACCTTCCCAGTCAACTGTGTGATCTTAAACTCAATCCGGGCCTTATCATCTGGGAAATCTGTGGTTCAGTTGGTGAAATACAGTGAACACTGCAACAGAAAGCCCTCACATCTTTCCGGGTCACCGTCATATCACTCCGGGACTGCGAGGGGAATCTCTCGTGGGGTGGTTGTGGTTGCTGATGTGGGCGCTGGGACAGCAGATACTGTGGGCGAAACCACCAGGTCTACAGGTGAGGCTGTAGTGGAGGTACTCGATGCCAGACTCAGTAGCAGGAGATTTAAAGTGTCTGCAATCTGTTGGAGCTTGGCCTCATGCTCAGTCAATCGAGCCTCTTGAGCAGCCATAGCCGAATCCAGGCGGGAGCTCTCTGCTGGGTCCATGTTAATGGCTCAGTTTTCTGTCACGCCTGACCAGAGCACTGGACTGAAGAACCCAGGCACAGAGAGAAGGAGAAGAGTCGAGACAGGCGAGGGTCTAGGGCAGGCAAACAGGATCCGAAGGGACAGGCAAGAGAGTAGTCAAAGGGCAAGCGGTGATTCAGGCGATGGAGCAAACAAGTCCTTAGGGAGAATCCGAGAGGCGGTGACAGGCAAGAGTCGTGAACAAGGCACATGAAAAGACATCTGGAATACTTGGAATTGTCTACGCTAGGAAGAACAAAACTGAGCATTGATTTGTGGAGTTTAAATAGAGACCTGGGTGAAGCAGAGAACAGGGATGTGAGTTGCGGGGCCAATAGAGTTGGAGACAGAAGTTTGCACGTGCACATGGCTCTGTGGAAAGTAACTGGAGTGATTGATGCTAATGGAATGGAGAGAATGGTTTAGAACTCGGGAGATGACGACCTCTGGTGGCGAACAGGGGAATGGGTGAGTGAGGGTGACACAATTAAACCATTTTGGCCAATGTTTTTTGGTACAGATTTTTCTTGAGCCTCAAGTAGTATATTCTTAAAATATAACCATCCATTTTCAACTGAATCTGTATCCAGTCTGCTCCAGTCTAAATCTTCTAAGTGCCACCTCATACCTTCAAGGTTTGCTTTCAAAAAATGTAGATCATTGTTTTAGAAGACTTAGTCATTGTTTTTGAAAGTAAAATGTATTCAACTCCAAACCTGGATGGCCGCTGTATCCTTTGGCTTTCATTCCACCCCACATCTTAATTACTTAATTGAATACTTACATAACTATTATTATTAAATGAAGGTAGGACATGAGTACTAAATTAAAAGACACTCTTGTTTCCAGGAAGTGAAATTGGCACCCTTCTGTAAAGTGTATTTAGTGCAGTGTACATGTAGTTCCTACCAATGTATTGTATAGCCAACTGGATATATAGTAGGTAATCACTTAATTTGTTAGAATTATTAATAATTTCTGTACTGGTCTTCTTGTGCCCAGTGTCATGCTATAAATACACATCTCAATTTATACAAATAAATACCCCATAAAATAAATACATGTATATTGAGATTAAATCACACTGATGTTATCGAAACTGACAAGCAAACAGTACAGACCCAGTTCATAGAAAATCCTGTGCCTAAAAATCAGGTCTTATACCACAAGTTTAACATAATGTAACAAGGAGATGGCCTTGAGCAATAGCAGATTTACATTTCAAACCCAACCCAAGCAAAGATAAATGATTGTCCATGCTATCTCCTCTGAGTATTTATGTAACTGCATTATAGCAAATTCCTACATTCATTCCATTGAGAAGGTTTCATTCACTGGTTGGATAATATATGTGTATGTATAATGTATTTCATGAAAACAAAGAAAACAAAAATGTACCAGATTTCAAAAACATTCCCAGATTATACTAAAACAGACTGTCTTCTTTTCTTAGTTTTTTGTTAATTATCAACGTTTGACTACATTTAGTGGCCTATAATTTAGCCAAAGAGGACATTTACAATGTGCTGTAAAAAAACACATTGCAGACTCCCTGCTATTCCGTGACCTTATAATGTTTAATTATTTAAGTATCATAAATCTGATATGTTTCCAGGAATACTTTTAACCTTGTTTTTAAGTGTGCAACATTGACAGCTTGAATATCATTCAAGGATTTATTCCCCTCCATCACTTTTAATATGGGCATTTCTCTCTCTCTCTCATTCTTTCACAACTAGAGGAATTTCAATCAATCTCTGCATGTTAAAATGTTTCTTTGTTAGCCGCCTCTCTTGAGGCAATGATTCTCTGTAAAATTCCTACTTTTCCCTATGGAACCTAGACACTCAGAAACCAGTCTACATTCACTCTGTGTATCTTATTTGACTATACATACATGACAAATTCTAAATAATGTCCTCTTAACAGACCCGCCCAAAATATATTCAGTTTACAAATCCCTCACTAAACTGCACAGGAAAAGACAAGTGGAAAAGAAAGTGTTATTTTATGAGAGACCTGCCTCAGTTATAATGTCTCCAGGCCCTGCAGTTAACTAAATAAGCAAATGATTTATTCATTGATTAATCAATTGTTGTTTTTATAACCTGCATGTTGACAAATTGTTACAGAGAACCTCTGATTACATATATCTCTTGCTGGTTCTGTAGAAACAAATCCTGTTACACAGAATTTGAGCTAATTGTGTCACATGAAGAAAGGAAAATAAATAGGAAGTAATGTTATTATAAAAGCGCCCCGGCTTTAACCCCACCCACCCTCCATTCTCCCCAGCAATAAATTATAGCTTGGGAAAGATGTTGCTGACTTAATACATCGGATCCACAGTGTTATGACTATAATTTAAATATATATAATATACAAATAATAATGTGGTAGCACACCTTGTGAACAACACATACTTAGGCACTCAAGAATTACACTTTTTTAAGCAGATTAGCATACTTGAAGATTCACAAGATGTTCCCCAGATGGACTATCCGAAAGCAGGTGATGAGAATAAAGAAAAAAGAAGAAAATAACCTTCTAAACAGACAGATATTTTGAAATTCAAACTGGTTATGTTTCCAGGGATTTTTTTAAATAATGTTTTAAATATCTCAGTATATTTTTTTCATTAAATACAAAGAACACCAAAGCAAGTGCATAAGCAAACATGATTCAATTACATTAGATAGGATTTCAAATTCAGATAACTAGGATGGAATGCATTACTAAACCTGTGCATTTCCAAAACAGATTAAAAGATTAATAGGACTTGAGCTCTTAAAATCTTGCATTTTTTAAATGAATAAGATGCTTAGAGACAGTGTACAGCCTTGTCATCATGAAAGCAAAAACAATAATGTTAGAAGGGGCAACCACTATTCAGTGCTTTGAAAGTAAGCAATATCATTTTAAAATCAAATGGAAATTGTACTGGCAAGCAGCTGAGTTGGGGTACAACTGATTAACTATGTCCATGGGATTTGAGTGCATCTTAAAGTGGGGGCTGTAGCATCAGGAACACATTGTAAACTGCTGACGGAAAAGTTAGTGAATTTGTAACTCACCAGTAGTTTCGCTACTTAGAAAATAAAAAAAGGACAATATCACTTTAAATTGCTTTCAGGCACGCATTACGTCAGATTGCAGCAACCTAATGGTTTACGGCAGAGCTACACATATGGCCAAAGAGTATAGAAGCACATAACATTATGACCACCTGCCTAATACTGTATAGGTCCCCAATTTGCCGACAAAACAGCCCTGACCCATGGAGGCATGGACTCCACTAGACCTCTGAAGGTGTGCTGTGGTATCTGGCACCAAGACGTTAGCAGCAGATCCTTTAAGTCCTGTAAGTTGCAAGGTGGGGCCTCCATGGATCGGACTTGTCTGTTGGATCGGACCACACGGGCTAGCCAAAGCTCCCCACGTGCATCAGTGAGCCTTGGCCGCCCATGACCCTGTCACTGGTTCACCGCTTTTCCTTCCTTGGACCACTCTTGATAGGTACTGACCACTGCAGACCGGGAACACCCCACAAGAGCTGCAGTTTTGGAGATGCTCTGACCCAGTCGTCTAGCCATCACAATTTGGCCCTTGTCAGATCCTTACGCTTGCCTATTTTTCCTGCTTCTAACACATCAACTTTGAGGACAAAATGTTCACTTGCTGCGTAATATATCCCACCCACTGACAGGTGCCATGATAACGAGATTATCAGTGTTATTCACTTCACCTGTCAGTGGTCATAATTTTATGGCTGATCGGTGTATATATTATAGTTTTATAACATATTAATAATGAGAGATAAACAGCTACTTTATCATATTAATAAGGGCAAACAAATGAAAAAGTCTAATACAAATGTGTTATGATAAGCCTTTATTGGATTAATTTATGGAAGTACAATGAAATCTGAAATCTGAAACACTGAAGAGCTTTTCCTTGGAGTATTTACAGCAGCTGAGATTATGATCAAGGTCATGCTTTTTGTTTTTGTTTTAAAAGTTAATAAAAATGATTGAATGGACCAGAAAAATCTCAAATAATTCTATTATACACTCCTACTAACACATGAGTACATATAAACCTATAATTAGTCCCCCGTTTATATTTATAAAGATCTAAGATACCTTAGTGTGTGATTTCAGGAAGGATTCCTCAGGGAAGATTTTCTGACATTTCCCGGATATACATTACCTCCCAAAGTCCATATTCATATTCCAGGGAGGGCATTCAGACTTATTTCCATGAACATTGTGATGGATGTGGTTGAGATACATCATGTATTTGTCATTTCCATAACAAGATCCTACAATGAAAGTCTGTCAATCTCTGTGTCCTAATCTTTATCTGATCTGAAAATCATCAGAGCATTCTTTCACTAGCAGGCATTATTGGGAGCTTGGCTAGAGTAGGCTACACACAAATCAGAGAATTTGCAGAATTGCAGAAATATTTCTTTCAATAATGCATTTATAAGAAATTACCTTCACTTTTGTGTAGTTTATGTGGCTGTTTAAACAAACCATAGAGACTGCAGACCTCTCAGGCTGGCTATCCTATCAGTACTCTCATCATGAACACACCTTCCTTAACATCATGCAACCCTTTTAAAAAATAAAGCTATAAAGGATAAAGCACATGTTTAATGTTCTATTTGTTACAGGATTACAGGATGCACTGAAAGCTCTAGAGTATAAATAAAATCATGCAATGAATCCAGAGACATCTGTGTGGTGTATTTATTTTTTATTTAGCATTTTGCTCCAAATAATAATTTTCTACACATTTTCTGAAATAAATTGCAGAAAGTCAAAAATGGCAAATCTGACAATATACAATGTTAATAGATAAATACATGAATACATACATAAATAAATAAAAAGTGAATATATATCATGATGCCATGCATGTGGTGAGGGACCGACAGAGATAGAGACAAGGGTAACAAACTTTACTTTTTAACTTGACATGGATTTCTATTAGGGACTTGATTGATTGCTGTGTGAGTGTTTGTGTTTATTATTAGTTGTATGTTTAGAGAGGGAATTGTGTGCATGTGTTTAGTAGGATAAACCAGGAGCTAGGGTTTGTTTTGAGTTTTTGTATGTCTGTTTGGTTTGAGCACTTGTATACCATGCACGTAAATAAACCTGCACTTTTGCACTATACCCATGCCTGTTGTTTCCTGAGGCCCGCCTTTAGAGCTCCAGACATCATGTCTAACCCCATACGGTATCACAGTACATATATATATATATATATATATATATATATATATATATATATATATATATATATATATATATATATATATTGCATCCGGAAAGTATTCACAGCGCTTCACTTTTTCCACATTTTGTTATGTTACACCCTTATTCCAAAATTGATTAAAATCATTATTTTCCTCAGAATTCTACAAACAATACCCCATAATGACAACATGAAAGAAGTTTGTTTGAAATCTTTGCAAATGTATTAAAATAAAAAACAAAAAAAGCACATGTACATAAGTATTCACAGCCTTTGCTCAATACTTTGTTGAAGCAACTTTGGCACCAATTACAGCCTCAAGTCTTTTTGAGTATGATGCTACAAGCTTGGCACACCTATTTTTGGGCAGTTTCTCCCATTCTTCTTTGCAGGACCTCTCAAGCTCCATCAGGTTGGATGGGGAGCGTCGGTGCACAGCCATTTTCAGATCTCTCCAGAGATGTTCAATCGGGTTCAAGTCTGGGCTCTGGCTGGGCCACTCAAGGACATTCACAGAGTTGTCCTGTAGCCACTCCTTTGTTATCTTGGCTGTGTGCTTAGGGTCGTTGTCCTGTTGGAAGATCAACTTTCACCCCAGTCTGAGGTCCAGAGCGCTCTGGAGCAGGTTTTCATCACAGATGTCTCTGTACATTGCTGCATTCATCTTTCCCTTGATCCTGACTAGTCTCCCAGTTCCTGCAGCTGAAAAACATCCCCACAGCATGATGCTGCCACCGCCATGATTCACTGTAGGGATGGTATTGGCCAGGTGATGAGCGGTGCCTGGTTTCCTCCAGATATGACGCTTGCCAATTCAGGCCAAAGAGTTCAATTTTTGTTTCTCATGGTCTGAGAGTCCTTCAGGTGCCTTTTGGCAAACTCTAGGCGGGCTGTCATGTGCCTTTTACTGAGGAGTGGCTTTCGTCTTGCCACTCTATCATACAGGCCTGATTGGTGGAGTGCTGCAGAGATGGCTGTTCTTCTGGAAGGTTCTCCTCTCTCCACAGAGACACGCTGGAGGTCTGTCAGAGTGACCATCGGGTTCTTGGTCACCTCCCTGACTAAGGTCCTTCTCCCCCGATAGCTCAGTTTGGCTGGGCGGCCAGCTCTAGGAAGAGTCCTGGTGGTTCCAAACTTCTTCCATTTACGGATAATGGAGGCCACTGTGGTCATTGGGACCTTCAATGCTGCAGAAATGTTTCTGTACCCTTCCCCAGATCTGGTGCAAAAGTGCAGGTTTATTTATGTGCATGGTATGCAAGTGCTCAAACCAAACAGACATACCAAAACTCAAAACAAACCCTAGCTCCTTGTTTAGCCTAACTAAACACATGCACACAATTCCCTCTCTAAACATACAGCTAATAATAAACACAAACACTCACACAGCAATATATATATATATATATATATATACATACATATATATATAAATATATATATTTGTTTTGTGGCTCAAACAATTTAGTTTTAGAATGTGAAGTCTATTGGGATGGAAATCTACATTGGTGCAAACATTTTGTGTAAGTTTTCCATTTACTGAAGACACTGCACTCATTGAAGTCAGTAATTTGTCTGCAGACTTGTAGGCCCTCTGCTCATTCACAGTAAAGAACCATCTGCCTGCAGTTTTCATGAAATGCCTGAATTCTCTCTTTTCTCATCTCTTTTTCAGCTGCATTATTACAGGGTTTGGGACACCCGGAAAAGAGGAAAGAAGAACTTGCACAGGGGCACTCAGAGAAGAAGAGATTCTCACACCACAGACGTTTTGTAATAATAAGAATTAAAGACCTGTAGATTTGATATTTCAGCAAAGGCTCAGGTTTAGAACTAAGAAATAAATAATAAAAATAATAATAATAATAATCTTATCGCGCTGTTAAATTATTAATGATGTCACAGCTCCACATATTTGATTATTCACATTATTTATTTATTTTGTTGCTGTTGTTCTCTGTCTTCCCCACTCTCATTTTTCTCCTCCCATAAGCCTGTTTTTTGATCCAGTGCTTTCCGGGACATGAAGATGAGTATGCTGCTGTGCAGTGCCGGGCACAAAATACAAAAATAAGTCGGGGCAGACAGGCGGTGACCCAGTGCAGATTTCTGCACTGAATAAAGGAGACAACTCAAGGAAAGCTATGAGTCTTTGACAGATTTGCTTATTCACACTGCAAGCCTGAGTTTACCAGGCAGGCAGTTCTAAAGCCATAAGCACACACACATACACACGCACACACACACACACATGCACGCACGCATACATGCACACACATGCACACACACACAAGTACACTTAAAGTAAGTGAGCCAGAAATGGGTGATTCACTCATCTTGTGTCTTGGCAATGTCAGGATGTGTCGCAGCTCAGCAGAAACTAAATAAGTATCTAAATAGGTAGGTAAATAAGTATGCTTTATTGATTAATATGTATATACTAACTTAATCATAGAATAACATTGTTTCAAATCAAGGGTGTGAGTAGTTTTAACTAGTGCAATGTATTGGAAATCTGCTGCACAAACATTTGAGAGATTCACAAATGTAAGGAACAAACTAAAGCATCTACCTGTCAAAGAAGCAGATCCAGGAAAGACAGATTTGTTTAGATGGAACTTGCAATTCACACAATTGATCAAGAATGGGGAGTTATGGGGGCATCCTTAGTGCGTGAAACTGCTGTCTACCCACACAATAAGGCTGAGATCAGAGGCTAACCTATTAGATATGAACATGAACAAGTACTACAATCAAGCAAGCCCCATTTTAACACAGAGCATTAGGATATTGTATTTAAAAAATGAAATAATAAAAAATAACAAACAGAAGCAACTTTTAATTTACTACCCAATGTTTCCTGAAACCTTAAAACATAATTGAATTAACTTTTATAATTGTATCACATGAATATTTGTTTGAATTAAAAACACATTAGAATAAAATGTGCAATATTAATCTAAAGCTTTTATGGAATAGATTTGTATCTGTAAATATAGGTTTATCCTTTATTTATTTAATTGAATTAATATATTGGTCATGTATTATCAGGAAGTTAGCAAGTTACAGCAATGTAGCAATATGCGCCAAGAAAATTGAAAAACATTTTCTGTGAGTTACCTTTATATTAACCTTAAAATGAACCTTAGTAAAACAAAACTAATGTTTAACAGCTCTTTAGTAAATAAAAAAAATAGTCATAAATTAGTTATAGCTCGGTTATAGCAGTACACGGAATGGCCACAGTCAAACAAGTAGCTAAAAAGTGTCCCTCCTATAAAAACACTGAAACATATTTTTTAGGACTGTCAGAGTAGTAGTGAAGAGAGACAGTTTTTAGCTACTGCATTATAACTAGTTAACCATGCTTTATAAAATATCTATTAATAATGTAATAATAATTTATAAATCATTAATAATATATTAATAAGCAGTACCTCAATCTAAAATGTAACCAAAATATTAATATTTAAATTATTTAAAAAAAGACCTAATAATAAAGTTGACAGGCATGACATGGAAAAGAGAAGCTATAGATCAAAACATTGTGAGGAGGCCTTCATTGAGGCCTTACATTGGATTGATAATGGATTATGATGATGATATATATTCACTTTGTTATATATAATGAAGTTAAATCAAAGCCAGATTTACATTTTATTATATTGAGATTTCAGAAACCCACTGATGAAAGCAGTGGTTCAAAACGTTACACTGACTGTATTGTATTTTATTGTATTGTATTATTGATTGCAGAAATGTGTATAATATGGACAGAGTATCTTATTCAGGAATAAGATTTCAGTTTTGTCAAGCATATATATGTATATGTAGTGCTGTGGATGACACAGCGGTCTTTGATTAAAGATCTCAGTCAAGTGAAGAATGGGAATGTAAAATGAAATGACAAATGCAAAGAAAAATTGAATTGTCTGGCAATGGATGTTACCATTTCTAAAAGATAAATGCTGCAGGTGGACGTTTCATCTTCTTTTTCTTATCTCTCATTTGAGGGCAAAGACAAATGTTTTCATTGTACACAGCTCTGTATAATGTTTATGTATTTATTTGTTGCTCCTTATAATTGTATTAAAATGCTATGACTTTATATCATATATATCAATCACATCTCCTGAATTCATAAAGAAATGACTGAAACACACTTTTCACATCAATCACAGAAGACACAATTTAAATCTGTTTTTCTAGTCCTCATAAGCCATAGTGCCACAGGTGTTCCATCGATATGTTATGAAGTCTGTACTCTGTTATCTCCTTCATCTCACCATCAGTAAGATTATCACAATCTCTCGTCTTGTGTTCCAGCCACAGACGAGGTACCTCCACTCACAGAGTCATCGAGGCCCCCACCCCTTCTCCCAGAGGGTTGATGAGGCACCCCCCAGTGGGCAAGACTGTCCATCCCAGGGGAAAGACCAAGGACACAGACAGCAGCACTACATAAAATCTTTCTAATCTTTGTGCTACCTGTTTATGTTACACAGCCTGGAGGCACCATTATGCCAAGACTTTAAGGCATGGACCCACAGAGATTTATTTTCTCTTGCAGCAGTTTTGATTTTCTCTCCTCTGTGCCAAATGCTTTACTTTTACATTTTGTATTATTCATTATCCTGTGTTGTGGTTTTAATCTGTAAAGCGCTACAAAATTAAAATATACAGTAATTTAATTTCATTGAATTGATCAATTGCTTGTTTTAGAACTCACTGATTGACGCAGTAAATTGGACAAAAAGGATTGGTAATTGACACGTTAAAATGCACATTCCAGAATACTTCAGGAATTGTGCTGACAGCTGCCCCATTTGTTTCCTTCTGGTTTCTCTTATTAAATAATAGAATATACTCTGGTTAGCACAAAACAATCAAGCTAAACTTTTACAAGAAACATTAATTATACGCTTCTTTTTCAGTGTATTATTAGCGTCTGAAGTACAACATAAGTAAAGTGCCCAATCCAACACTAAGAAGTCTCACCAACAGATTTGTCTTCATGAAATGAATGAGGAATATTTGTTTTGCTGTTACACAGACAGATGTCAAAATTATACATTCATCTTGTGTTATGGCTCTCAGAATTATTATTATTATTATTATTATTATTATTATTATTATTATTATTATTATTGTCACCAGTAGTGGCTCGTGGCCATTAATACTGGTGGGGTGGTCCCTGAATTGCTTAAACACTTAATCATTTTTGAAATCATCGTTTAAATAATTACATGAAAATTAAATGGAATTCAGGCACCTGTGAGTTTTAGGCTATATAAGAGAATCGACACTAAATAGCAATTAGAGAAAGAGTGTTGTGTCCTCTTTTCAGTTTATTCTTGTGTTTTGTTTTTTCTTAGCCCATTCTGAAAAGTGTTTAAAATCTCTCACCTCTGTTTTAGTCCATATATCTCCTGCTAACGATGACGGAACAATATGCAGGGGAAACAGAATACTGTATTCCATGTAGAGCAACCACAGAGACAAGTTTCCTCATTGTACTATGCATTTAAAAATCTCCTGTTTTACATTTCCCCCTTGTTCTTTGTTTGTTGAGTAATGATAATGTCTGGTCTGTCAGGGCCAAGCTGCTTAATTACCAACTTGTAATTGTAGTCATTCAAATGTTGTTGTTTTTTAAAGAAACTCTACACTGTACACACTGCAGGCGCATCTGCATTGATTGCCATCTTTACAGGTACCTAACCATGCAGACTGACACAGGAGAGCAGTACAGGGCTCAGAGTTGTGGAGTGTCACGGCAGATGCTTGGACCCTACGAGCCTCTATTAGTGCTTCCTGCAGTTCCCATAATTGACCACTACTTGCACAATTTAGCAGATACATTTAGCACTGGAAGAAAAAATAATCTGAAAAATGTGAACTATCTGAACAGTTAGTTATTTAGTAAAGGGTGGTCAATGTTTTGCCTTTATCCCAGGCACAGTATACAATGTTGAAGTGATAACTATACATGCTTTCCACTGTACTGTTCTGCACTGTTACATTGACAGACGCACTCAGTACAGTAAGCAGGCTTGGTGGGCCATCAGATCACCCCAACAAACACCCAAACATATTACAAGGTGTACTTTAAAGAGAATTTATGTATGGATATGCAATTTGGACAATGGTAAAAGTGTTAATATAGCTGTGTAACATAATTGTATATTTAACATGTATGTTTAAACATTGAACACTAGTTTCTGCATTACATCTTTTGTCAGTGCAGCCACAGTTCATACAGTCTTTGGAGAGAATATGATGAGTGCGCAGGTGTGCTGTACCACAGCGTTTACTGTCAGGAAAAGTACTGCACCTTGAGACACCGAGCAAAAAGTTTGTACTTATGGCCTCTTACAGTAGATGGCATCGAGTGATGTTAAATTTATGTATTTTCCAGTTTCAAATGATCATAAAAAATTACAATACAATAAAGGCATTTATATCATAATACCGTGTCCATGGCTGGGATACAGATACAGCCTAGATAAGGGCGTCTGCCACTAAATTAATAATAATAATAATAATAATAATAATAATAATAATAATAATAATAATAATAATAATAATTATTATTATTATTATTATTATTATTATTATTATTATAATAATTACACAGCTGTCATCAATAGTAGCTTTGTTTTTTATTTTATTATTTTTTGTTCTACTCATAACTGTAACCACTACAAACTACAGGCTTGTAGTTTTGTATCAGCGGGTACATTAATGCTGTCGATTTACAGCACGGAGTGCCAGATTGCTACGTTTATATGCTTTCATGAGCCCTCGCTGCCTCTTGCAGGACCATCTGCGCTTCTGCCCTCTGGTTTCTCTTCAAATAACAAACACTCTGATTGGCTTGTGGTGTCTCTCATGCTGTCTGCACATCTCGGAAGCCACGCCAGACAAACATTTGTCCTCCATGTTCGCAGGTCCTGGTATTTAAGATTTAAAATATGAGATTCACTACTGCGACTCTTCTGCAACTTTTCACATTCGCATCTCGCGAACATTTTTGATTGAATCCTTCCCTTAGTCTTGGACATATTGGTTGTTGTTTTAAACCTTTTGAATAATTCATTACATTTTAAATCACTATGATACAGGATTGGCGGGATTAAACTAAACCAAGGGCAATTATCTTGACAATATAAGAACATAAACATAAATCAATAACACAGAATGTGACATTTTAGATTTGTTTAAAAAAAAAATTACCACAATGATTGCAAAATGACTGAACAGTCACTAAATTCTTGCAACAAAATGGACAAAACATCTTAGCCTGGGAAAATATTTAAGTAACTTACATTTTCAATAGGTTGTATAGTACAGTTTGTATAGATAAATTTAAAAAATAAAATAAAAATCAATTAACACATCATGAACTCCTGAACCCACACATACCTTGATCAAAACACAGTAAACTCAGAAAAACCCCAACAAAAGAATGAAGGCTCACAAATTCATCTGTAGGTGACCTTCCTTGACTCCACACAACACCCCCCACCCATCACCATTAGGAACATGTCCAGTTGGTAGACCAGGTTATGATATGTGAACTCCAGTCTGGACTCCACCAGCACTCAGCACTTGGCTTGGCTGAGGAGGAAGTTGACCAGCTGCACTGTGTGCGTCTTATTCTTACAGTGCTTTACCCCGAAAATAAAAACAGTGTCAGAGAGCAGGACACCTAGCCCAGCAAACAACTCCTTAAGAGCAACAAACAGGAGTGTGCAGCATGACGTGGCCATCCATTACCAGCACCATAGACAACACAGTATGGAGCACAGACAGAGACAGTCAGCAGTTTGCACATAGTGACGGAGTCCGAGAACTAACGCCTCTCTCTCTCTCTCTCTCTCTCTCTCTCTCTCTATTCATCTCTCACACACTGTCTTACTCTCACAGTCACCCTTCTAATACCCCCTCACCCTCTCTCTCAGACCTGGTGTCTGACAATATCGAGGTGATTGTGAACAAGACGGGTGGCATGCAGGCAATCAAGAAGATCATTGAGGAGAATGTCCCCAAGGTAACCCACAGTAACCTGTGGTGTGGGGGGTGGTGTGATTTTGTTCTTTACTCGGAAGAGAAGTGGGTATACCTCAGCTTACAAGGATGGGGACATATTAATCTTCCCTCCCTCTCTCTACCCCTCCCCCTCCTCTCTCTGAACCTTGGCAACAACAGACTGTACAAGCTGTATGAGGTCTCTGAGCTGGTGAGCAAAATGCCCAACCTGAAGATCCTCAACCTCTTGCACAACCAGGTAAGAGCCATGTCTGTCTGTCTGTCTGTCTGTCTGTCTGTCTGTCTGTCTGTCTGTATCTGTCTCTCTCTCTCTCTCTCTCTCTGCTCTCTCTCTCCTCAATTTCAATTTAATTCACTTCAAGGTGCTTTATTGACATAAGAAATAAATGTGTATTGTCAAAGCAATTGGACATACATACATGTATGGTAAATAAATAATATAATTAGAAATCACAATAAGATGTATTAAAGTACAGAAAAAACTAAATCAAATTAAATATAAATGATATTTTATACATAGAAAGAAAAAATATAGATTTTCTATTTACAGATTTATTTTTGAATTGATTTAAAACATAGAAATACAAGGACATACATTACAAACATAATTACATTAAATCTCTCACTGGGTGTCAAATTCTAAATTCAAAATCGAGCTTCATTGGTATGACAAGTTTGCCAAAGCATTTACAGATACAGTAAATAGACCGGTCTCTCTCTCTCTGGGTGTGTGAGAGAAGGAGTGTTTCAATGATTGATGTATTGATCAGCTGATTGATTGATTGACTGACTGGTGTCTCTCTCCCTTCTAAGAAATGTTACCATCCTTCACCATCAATGGAGATTTTAAAGAAGGTGAGAGGTGCAGGGCTGGGAGAGGCAGTGGTGGGCAGGGCTGGACTGGGGGGGTATATGTGATGTAGAGAGAGCACAATGGAGAGAGATATCTGCAGTGAAGTTCCCCTTTATGAAGAACCTCTTTCTCTTACTCATCCTCTTTGTTTTTATTATGGACTTTTTTTTAATCCCTTCCCCCTGCAGCAACAATGAAAAATAGAAATTTAGAAAACAATACTGTGACTGCTGTGATATTCCCTCAGAACCCCCACTGCTCCCATGAATTCTCAGGATACACCAAAGAAGAAGAAGTAACAAGTTTATTACAGAAAAACCTAAATACAGGTTAACCCAGAGCTCTCCTAAGGTTAACTAAGGTTACATATAATATGTAATTAATATATATATATATATATATATATATATATATATATATATATATATATATATATATATATATAATGTAGATGCCTGCAAACAGGTGTACTGCATGATACAATAAAGCAGTTAACATCCTATCAAGAGTGGTCATTACTAGGCATGGATGACAGGAGCTTCAGTCACAAAGGCTGCTCAACTGGCTTGTGTTTCAATAGGAACAGTGACTAAAGTTACATCTGCATTTAGATCTATGGGAAACACAAAAGTAAATAGGATTGGAAATTATGGTCGAAAGCGTACATTCAATAACCGTGATGCTCGTGCAATACTGCGATATGTAAGGAAAAACAGAAGAGCAACTCTTTCCCAGGTGACTGAGAATGGTTTGATTATAAAATTATGTGAATCATATGCTATGGCCTTCAAAGTCACCAGATCTCAACCCAATTGAACACCTATTTTGGACCAACGTGTTAGACAGAGCTTTCCACCACCATCATCAAAACACCAAATGAGGGAATATCTTTGGGGAGAATGGTATTCCATCCCTCCAGTAGAGTTCCAGAGACTCGAAGAATCTATGCCAAGAGCATTGAAGCTGTTCTGGTGGCTCGTGGTGCCCAACACCTTACTGAGACACTTTATGTTGTTTTTTCATTTAATTTGTCACCTGTCTGTGTGTATATACACTCACCTAAAGGATTATTAGGAACACCTGTTCAATTTCTCATTAATGCAATTATCTAACCAACCAATCACATGGCAGTTGCTTCAATGCATTTAGGGGTGTGGTCCTGGTCAAGACAATCTCCTGAACTCCAAACTGAATGTCTGAATGGGAAAGAAAGGTGATTTAAGCAATTTTGAGCATGGCATGGTTGTTGGTGCCAGACGGACCGGTCTGAGTATTTCACAATCTGCTCAGTTACTAGGATTTTCACGCACAACCATTTCTAGGGTTTACAAAGAATGGTGTGAAAAGGGAAAAACATCCAGTATGCGGCAGTCCTGTGGGCTAAAATACCTTGTTGATGCTAGAGGTCAGAGGAGAATGGGCCGACTGATTCAAGCTGATAGAAGAGCAACTTTGACTGAAATAACCACTCGTTACAACCGAGGTATGCAGCAAAGCATTTGTGAAGCCACAACACGTACAACCTTGAGGCGGATGGGCTACAACAGCAGAAGACTCCACCGGGTACCACTCATCTCCACTACAAATAGGAAAAAGAGGCTACAATTTGCACAAGCTCACCAAAATTGGACAGTTGAAGACTGGAAAAATGTTGCCTGGTCTGATGAGTCTCGATTTCAGATGGTAGAGTCAGAATTTGGCGTAAACAGAATGAGAACATGGATCCATCATGCCTTGTTACCACTGTGCATACTGGTGGTGGTGGTGTAATGGTGTGGGGGATGTTTTCTTGGCACACTTTAGGCCCCTTAGTGCCAATTGGGCATCGTTTAAATGCCACGGCCTACCTGAGCATTGTTTCTGACCATGTCCATCCCTTTATGACCACCATGTACCCATCCTCTGATGGCTACTTCCAGCAGGATAATGTACCATGTCACAAAGGTCGAATCATTTCAAATTGGTTTCTTGAACATGACAATGAGTTCACTGTACTAAACTGGCCCCCACAGTCAGCAGATCTCAACCCAATAGAGCATCTTTGGGATGTGGTGGAACGGGAGCTTCGTGCCCTGGATGTGCATCCCACAAATCTCCATCAACTGCAAGATGCTATCCTATCAATAACCCTATCAATATATATATATATATATATATATAAATGTAGTGGCACAGTGGGGGGTTGAGTTATGTGCCAGTGGGTTGTATGGGTGGTTGCAAGTAGAAGTTGTCCCCCCCACTCAGGCTTCAAATGCTGGCTGTGTTTCTTTTATAGCAGAAATTAAGGGTTCTGCTTTGGCTTATTGCTGTATTGCTGTGTTGGTGATGCATTCATTGTCATTTTCTTTTAGGAGAAAGTCCAAAATAAATCCTACAGAAATACCGGGGCAATTTGGCTAACCTAGGCTTTCAGCATGTTTCTGGAACCACAACCAAAGTCAGATATGGCATTTGTGGGTTTAAAACAGATCATTCTTTAAAAAACACCTAAATGTATTAGAGTGGACTCACTGGTTAGCTAATCAGTGCAAAACTGGTACTCTCAGTAGGCTTTTAAAATATATTCACAGAATCATTACCTTAGTTGATGTATGCAACCTTTTTTAAATATTTGTAATATTTTGAGGATTTCAATTTTAAAACATGTTTACAAAAATATACATTTAAAGTGCTGTTATTGATTACAGTATTGCACCACTTTAGTTTAGGGGTTACAAAATAATGTTAAATGTTTAATAACAGTTTATTATTAGTTACATTCAGTTGCAGCATCTTTTGTTTTAGGAAGGTGAGGGTCTATTTACAATGCTGTTATAGATTAAGAATGTGCACCACTGTTGTTTAGGGGTTGCAAAATGGTTTATAAATTATTAACAGCTTATTAACAGTTATTTTAAACATAGTATTTTAGGCATAGATCTATATAATGTTGTTAAAATTTGTCTTTACTCATATAAATAAAAGAGCAAGTAATTGCCAGTTGGCAGTAGGCATTCCCTTTGAAGAGCTACCAGGTTTCAGAGTTGAGTTTTCAAGTGTTTTTACTGGCATGTGCCCTAGATGTTTTAGCTTTTCTGTGAATACACCACACCCTCCATACTATAAAGATTAATTTGAAATCTATACAGGCTACAATGCAGGATGTGCTCATAAGGAATCCAACTATTTTAGACATGTTTTGATGACTGCCAGCAACAGCAGATGTAATAGGTGCCTTCTGTTAAATACTTATGATAGGTGACTTACCAGGGTTATATAGTACCTCTCAAAACATGTTCTACTAGGATGTAGATGAAATTACACTATTCAATAGCAACTGAATTAATGTGTTTATCAAATATCTATAGGTCTGGATGGAAAATATGGACATCATCTATTCACTGGGATATGTAATGATTTACTATATCATAATTAGAATAGAATAAGAGCAATATGTATCACAATTTATAAATGGTACGTATTAACTTACTTTACAGGTTGAGTTATATAAAGTTGTGACGTCCACAAGGACTAAAGGAAAGGATCCAAGTGCAGGCTAGAAGTTGAAGCAGATAATCCGATAAGGGCAAAACGAGAGAGAGTAAACAGGGACAGTCCAAGGTCAATCGATCAGGCGAACAGGCTAGTAGGGAGATCCAAAAGGGGTAAACGAGGGAGGGTAGCAAGAGGTCAAAAAACACGGAAAAGCAAACACGAAACAAGGCTCAGAAATGATTCGGGAAAGAATGCAAGACTTCGCAATGAATCTATGAAACATAGGGGTTTAAGTACTGTGAAGGAGAGAGGGTTTGAACGAGGTGAATGAAAGATTAACCAATGATAGGAGAGGAGGACAGAACAGGTGCACCTGGCAGGAAAGAATGTGGAAAGACTGGTTTGACTGGACAAAGGAAAGGAGAAGCACTAGACTAGTTTTCGGGAGAGGGAGCCCTCTGGTGGTGAACTAAGGTGGAAACAGGGGAGACCATGACAAAAGTAGTATTTTTATAGTATATGTAATTAAACTAGCATTATAAGATGTTTTATAGCAGCTAATAAAGGCATGGCAGATTATGATAATAGATTGATATTGGCCTGTAAATGGCGTGTTATAATACCTTTACTAAAGTATGTTATTAAATATATTATAACGTATTATAACAAACAATATAATTAAAACGTCTAATATATTTATAATTTGTAATAATAGCATATAACAATGAATTACATAATTAATAATGTGTTAATCGTTTATAATGGATACTTAAAATAAAGTGTTGAAGATTAATTGATTGTACAGAAACTGGGTAATATTTATTACAAAGTAATTTATGATGTATTGATTTCGATAATGAGTTCATGAGGAAGAACTATGTTTTTGGGTGTATTAATTTATTAGTGGGGCTCTGCACCACCTGCCCATATGAAAGAGCTGTGCCTGGGGCTGGATCCATAAACATAGACTAAGGACCAGATTAAATCACAATTTTGACCCACCCACTAATAGAAAACTACAGAACTGTACTCAGTTGCAGCTTCATTTTTAGTATGATGCCACTTTCTTCTAATCATAAATGTAACCGCTATGATGTACAGGATTGTACTAAGTCTTAGTATAATTGTAAGTCATACTAACGATAGACACTGAGTCTTTCCTTAGACTGGTCTTACTTAGTCACCCAGCACATTCTGGTAATTATAAGACGATTCTCTAAAACACCGATGATCACCGTTAACTGAAAATCTATGCTAGTTATTTAAATATAAAGCAGACAAATGTATAACTTGGGGGACATTTTCTGAAACTTGCATTAACCCAATCAACCAAGGTGTGGGATAAAATAACAAAAGCGTTTAATGGTGTCAACCCGCTTTCTGTGTGGTCTCTAAAAGATAGGCAGAACGATGTAAGAATTTTCTAATTTAAGATGAAACATCCACATACTGGAGAAAAACCTCCCTGACACCTAAACGAAACAGAGTTAACATCATTATTATGATCATTCAGTAAAGTATTTCTTGTAAGACAACCTTATCCAGAATACAAGAGCAAAACAAAAGTGGTTAAATAGAATAAAAAAATTACAAATCAGACATAATAAACATTACAGTTTTTAAATTGCGGAAGTGCAGGTAAAATATACTGTTGGTTATTGAAATCTTTGGGGAGGGGTCTTGATGTTTTGGGGGATTGCCGGTGGGCCAGAAAACGGAGTGTGTGAGCTAACTTTTCAGGCTAAGTCTGTCAAGGGAAGACTGACAGGGAAGAGGAACCCAAGTGCGGATGTAAACAAAACCTGGAAACAGGCAGGGGTCAAAGCCAGCAAACAGGAGTGTCTGAGGAAATCCATGAGTCGTAGTCGATGAGGCAGGCAAAGGGTCGATAATCAGGCAAACAACAGAGAGAGGGCAATCCAAGAGGCGATGGTCGATGAAGCAGGCAAAGGGTCGTTGATCGGGAAACAAGTTAAAAGGTAATAGGGATCACAAGGAGCACTTGGAAATGCTATAGCAAGATAGACAAGACTGAGCATAGAATGGAAGTCACTGAGGGGTTTATATGAAGTGGAGAGGGAAGCAAGGATACCAGTGGTGGAGATGCTGAATGAATGGGGAAGAGGACAGGCCAAACAAGTGCACATGGTGTTGTGGAATGTTAATTGAATAATAGGACAAGAAGCTGAGGAAGGGTGAAAGCAATAAGAATTCAGGGGATGTTAATCTTTGGTAGCAGACTGAGGAAGTGTGGGGCATAGATGTGACAAAGTCTCAGTAAGTCTTCAGTTTATGCAACTGACTAACTAGCATTAGACTAGTCTAACAGTCAAATTAAGACCAGTCTAATAGTTTAGATATGTAACCGGCCCCTGATAGTCACTTAGAAAATTGCTATAGTCAAGGCAACTTGACTATACTGTAGTTGCGGTACCCTATAATATTCTATATATATATGGACTAAAAAAACACAAACCAATCCACACATTACAATGACTGATATAAAGGTTGTTCTGGTATTCGAAGGATGTTCGAAGGGTTGGACTGTTAACGGGGGGGACTGTGAATTGTGGTGTTTGGGACACCAAAGCTGCTGTGATATCGCACTGTGCCTGCATTGCCACTCCATCTTTAAACATTTTTTTCATTATTAATGGTTTAAGCCACTCCAGTCAATGAAATCTACACACACCCTTTCAATCTCTGGGTAATAAAAAAATAAGAAATACGAAAGCAGCAAAGTAGGTTGTCGCCACCTGTCATCAATCTTCGTCCAGTCCTTTGTGCATCATTTATTCTGGAGAAAATCCTGCAAGGCTGTTGTGGTTTACAATGTCACACAATGGTAGATGATGTTTTTTATTGTTGTTGTTGTTCTGCACCTTAAACATTATTCATTATTTAGAGGTACATCAATAATGTCCAACAGAAGGTCTTCTAGATGTTTTGAACTGAAAATACTTTCACACTCAGACACCCACACTCTCACACACACTCTCATGTACTTTTACACACTCACTCTCTCACACCCACGCATACACTTGAAACTATTCTCACTCGCACACACTCTCTCAGGTAAACTCTTAAACCAACCCCCTAAAGGGATACACCATCCACCAAATGAATGACTGGATACTGGATAACTGAACTGGATAACTCTTTGAATCCACTGTCAACAACCCACACAAACTCTTCTCCACCTTCTCCTCCCTCCTTGCCCCCGCTCCCCCTCCTCCTCCCTCATCTCTCACTGCTGATGATTTCGTCTCCTTCTTCTCCTTCAAGATTGCAGACATCTGCAGGCTCTTCAATACTCCACCCCCCTCTCCCATCACACCCAAACCTCCCTCCGATCAAGCTTCCTTTTCTTCATTTTCACCCCTCTCAGAGGCTGAAGTTTCTGTTCTCCTCCTACGTCACAAACCTACAACGTGTGCCCTGGACCCTCTCCCTTCTCGCCTCTTCCAAGTGACCGCTCCTGATCTTCTCCCCTTCATCTCCTCCCTCCTCAACTCCTAACTCCTCTCTGGCTGTTTCCCCTCTGCATTTAAACAAGCTGCTGTCATCCCACTGCTCAAGAAACCAACCCTTGACGCCACCTCTCCTCAGAACTACCGCCCTGTCTCCCTACTCCCATTCCTCTCAAAGAATCTCGAGTGGGCGGTCCACCGTCAGCTCTCTGACTTTCTGTCCCAACACTCATTCCTTGATCCTCTGCAATACGGCTTCCGCACAGGTCACTCCACTGAGACGGCTCTCCTGGCAGTCACTGACTCCCTCAGCTGTGCTCGGGTGGCCTCCCTCTCCTCAGTCCTCATCCTCTCCGCAGCATTTGACACTGTCGATCACTCCATCCCCCTCTCCTGCCTCACTGACCTTGGAATCTCTGGGACTGCTCTCACCTGGTTCTCCTCCTACCTCAGCGATTGATTGATGCCTTTTACTTAACTGTATTTTTGCAATTTGTTTTACACTTATGTTGTAAGTCGCCCTGGATAAGGGCGTCTGCCAAGAAATAAAAAAAGTAATAATAATAATAATAATAATAATAACTGCAACTGGAAGCATCTTGTTTTTAAAAATAAACACAATCTCTGTATCTTTCTGCATAGTTCAAAAGCCTGTTTTATAGCATATTATAGTACATGCTCTCCTAGATCTCCAGAAAGCCTGGAATCTATGATACAGATAAAAAGCAATTACTGAGTACATTGTTCAGGTTTCTCACAGCTTGAGATGCTGCTGCTTAAATCTTTCATGCAGCTTCTGGCTGGAGGAAAGGCTTATGAATAAATCCTCAGACCATAGGAACATAATGGTTTTCTCTCCTGTTTGTGCTGGGTGAGGAACACAGAGCTTTTGCATCTGGGCAATTGATCTGCAGTAAATCTGACATCCTGCTGAAAGGGGTGTCAGAAGAAACATCTCTTTGATTTCAAGCTCCACTGAAGAAGCGTTGTCTCATCCTATTCCAAAAGCTTGGGGGGAGGAGCTTCAATGTCCAGCACACCCTATATATTAGCCCTATATACCCCACTGCCACATTTTGACCAGACAGTTCTACTGCTCCTTCTACAAATTGACTGTAGTTAACCATGGGAGAGAGACAGTAACGTGCTTGATAGCAAATGGTAAAACACCGAGAGATAGTATAGTAATCTGAATGACAAGCAATGGGACACTGTCGCAAGGTAAACATATGGGGCAAACTGTCAAATTGTTGTGCAGATTTGCTTTGGTAAACCTTCAAAAGGGGGCAGTACGATGCCTGTATACATGGAAGACTTCTAAAAGGCTGGAGAGTAAGAGTTTACTCACGCATCTGAGAATGCTCTTTATGTATGAAGAAGGGTGATGACATCACTGTAACTAGTTCATACACTGTGAGCCCTGCAGAAGTGTTACGGTCTGAGGCAGGACACCGGTTTCAAGTTCTCACTGTGTTAAATAACACTATAAATGTCTATTTTTTCCTGCTGGGCAGATTGCAACTGGTACATTGCATTACTTCTTGTTTTAATCAGATTCTAATAAAATTGCAGATCTCTAATTCAGTAAAGTATTCACGGTTACAGTCTTGTGGAAATAAACAGGAGCAATGCCGATGGTCAATAAAACAACACCACATGCATCCAATAGAGATTAAGTAATTACTGCAATAACAATATCCTTTTGTATAAAAATTCTAAATACAGTGATAATCATAATAAAAATACTCACGAGATGTAATCATGTTTGGGAGTCACACAAACATTCGGATATAATTATACAAAAATAAAAAGCAAAAAAAATAAAAATAAAAAATAATAATGTTGGTGTAATTACTAAAACAAAAATCCTCTACATCCTCAACTGGTGCCCATTAAAGAAAAATCTAAAAAATCTAAATACATTTAAATGGAAAACATTTGTCCTCTCAGACACATTTGGAAAGGGAAAGAGAAAGAGACAGAGAAATACGGTGAAGGTCTGTTGATGTAAGGGATACGTAAGCCTTTTGCATGAAAAAAATGTTTGTCAGTAAAACCAGGTGTCATTTATATACAGAAACATATTATCAGGATTAAACATCCTCCTTTCAGGTGGATGGTTTAATGAATAGTGACACAAAAATATGATTTTCAGTATTATTATTATTATTATTATTATTATTATTATTATTATTATTATTATGGATCTTGCTGCTTCCCTTCAGGGTCAGAGTAGGAGCATCACCTGAAGCCTATCCTGACTACCCTTCCTCTCTACCAGACCACCTAATCAGCAGTCAAGATTATTTTGCTCTCCAAAACTTCACTGATAGTTTTGACCTTCACCTTCAATCAGTATACCTTCACATAATTAAAGACTGCAGACTATTAGTTTATTTGTAACCCTACATGTTACATTTACTATTTTAGTTTCAGAATAAGTTGACAACATTAGTAGACTTGGCCAAGCTCTCTTTCCCCCTATCTTCTGGTGGCCTTATGACCTACAGGCTTCACACAGGTGAATGGAAAATAACTGACTAGCCCCATACTGACCAGGAAGCTACATAGGGGTCTGGTTTAATGTGTGGCTAGCTTTCTTTGTGTGTGTGTGTGTGTTTGGAGCATAATGTTTTCTTTTTGTAATATGGGTGAAATAGAATTTAATGCAAAACCCAAATGTTTATCATCTCTAATATCCTGAAAAACTGTTTGTGTAGTCTTCTGAAAAAGTAGTCTGATTCCCTGTTTGGTAGTTTTTGAGTATTTCCTTTTTTGGTTTGCTTGGAAGGATTATTTTTGATTCCTATTGATCATGTGGATTTACTTACCGGGATCTTCTAGTGGAGTTCCTTCAGTGGCCATTTCCTTTGGACATTTTGTTTCAATTCTTGGAACAGCACTTTACTGGACATATCATCAGCTCTTGGATGAGATCAGATCATGACTGGACATTTCTTTTTTTTTTTTTGAGTAAGGAATATTGTAAAGAATTACAAACTCAATTAATAAGAAGGAGTGCATATATTATTCTTCGGGCTAATGCAAGAGTCATTGGCAATAGAATCTGATTAATCTTATATATATAGAGGAGAATGATATTCATGATTGTGATATCAGCAAGAAACAAAAGTTGGTTTCTTTATTAGTCCTCAATACACAAGCTACTTACTGCTATGAGTACATGGGTCATTTGTGTGTCTACTCAAGTCTGACATTATTCTCCAGTATAAAGGGTAAACTGTTACATACTAAAAATAAATAAAAAACCTGCTCAAGATACTTACCTAACTGCTGTATTTTACAGTTACTCCCCCCCCCCTCCAACCCACATTTCTCACAGAGGGCAGAGCTCATTGCAGGCCTGGACATTAGTCTCGTGTGCGATTTCGTCAAAAGGATTCAGTTTGTGCCGACTGATATTATCAGTTGAATTTAATTCATTCAGCTAAGCTAAATATGTCTGACTTTCTTCACAGTTTTCCCCCTAGGGACAATGTCTCATCTCCGGTTGATGAAAGAAGTTGTGAAGCACAAAAGAAGTCATCAGAAGTTCACAGCTAATCTTCCCTGCCTACAGTGGAAATTAAGATCCAAGAAATAGAATTACATTGCACTTGTCAAAAAGTAATGACGATAAACATTTTAAAATAACCAAAAAATCCTCTCAGTTTTTGGTATTTTGTCTGTATAAATTAAAAGTTTACCAACATTATTACTAATAATTTATTGCATATGGTTTCCTGATGTATTTGTTTGGGCAACCATATATGTTTATATATTAGATATTTAATACCTTCACCAATGAGACTCACATCAGTCTTCTTGATGGTATGTGTGTTTGGAGGCAGAGAGATAAGAGCCCATTATTGTAACAGCATACATTTCCCTATGTATTAAATTTTGCCTTATTGAAAATAGCCAGATAGGGTCCAGTTGTTCATGAAATAGCACAAACATACATTTAAGAAAAAAAGTTTAAAACCAAATTCAAACCATTTGTGGATAAATCAGTGGACTAAACCTTTTATCCAAAATTCTGGATTCTCAGTGTTGACGACATTCCAGGATTCTTGTTCATGACTTTTAAATTGCTAAGTTAGCGTCATTGGTAGCTAAGGGATATAGTATGCCTCCCTGAGGGATCTCAATAAAACAATCTCCCTGAATGGGCAGAATACTAATAAATGAGACTCTGAAACAAGTCCATTATTTGGTTGCTAACCGAGAAGCAATATTGGTCTTTGTCTTTAATGCCATATGATCACCGGGGGGGTATATTTCCCACTTGGCACACATTTTAAAACCTCCCAGTGTAGTTTTCTATCCAAGTGATAAAAAACTATTGTGAGCCTACGAATTCCTTTGCCCATAAAAGGTCCCTCTTTTTAGTTTAGCTACCCAAACCTGAACTTTTGACAGTCACCATTAACAGGTCTTAATGTTTTAAGAGCTGTTAGCTAATGAGCAGGCTGAAATGGGTAAAGGGTAAAGCATTGAATGTTAGGTTGCGTATGTAACTGCTGGGTACCTGGAAAAATAAAATAGCTCCCAAAGGGACTGTGGGATATTGCTGCACACAATGGGAAGTGCTGAAAACTCATTACAAAGCTGTTGATAGGACTCTGTGTGCTGTCAATCAGATAAACCCTCCCCTTTGCCACTGCTCATCTTGACAGTACACAGACTGCACTTCCTTTTATGCCACAGCCAGATAGCTCCTAAACTTTAGAGGTTGTTTATAGGCCATTTGCATACTCAACCTAATGTTATCTGTTAAGTCCAAATTGGCTCCAAAAGTTCTGGTCCTGTGGCAACTAGCTTGTGAAAGTGTGTTAATGTGTCTGGCATAGGCCAATACAGCAGCAGCAGACCTCAGACAAGGGGGATCCTTGAAAAACAGCCCAAGAAGCATCTTTGCCTGTAGTCAAATGTGCCACCAGCTGCTCAGGTGCTGGCAAGGCAGCAGAGTCATAGGTCAGTGCAATGGTGTCCACCATCCAATGGGAGAGGCTTTGTTAAAACAAGGCCTACCCCAGAGACCATGCTCGGTAAAGACAAACTCCCCAGTGTTGTGGTTGATAGACTGGATAGGATCACTTGGATCACAGGGAGACTTATCTTTTACGTACACTATAAATCAAAATATAAAAGTGCACTTCTGTGCAATATCTCAAAGGCACAATTGAAACTTCATCATACTTTATCATCTTCTATCCATATTTGTTTAAAGATTTAACGGCCTGCTAATCTATTGATCATTGTAATTACCTTTAGAAATCCAGACTATCAAATATCTTAATCATGAGTTCAATACAATTTAGACTTCTGTGATCTAATGCAATGTAGGTGTACAGCAGAACTTGCTGAAAACAAGTCCAATTTATAATACAAATAATACAAAGTGTTATCTTATCAATTGTATAAAAAACTGATTTAATTATATTAATAAAGAATACGTTTTTACAAGTTTTTAAGTGTATAGGACATAGGATTTAACCATTTTAATTAACCATCTATTTCATCAGTTAGCACATCATCAGAATCAAGGGATAATTCCTCTGGAGTATCTTCTCAATTTTCACAATCCACATATTGACAAAGTGAAGAGCATGAAACCTTTGCCTTTAGGCATGAACACCTCCCCTGCTGGTATTATTTTAATTGCAGTACTTGTCTTTCAAATTTAATTGTCTTTCAAACACTTTCTGTTCCCTACCTGCATCTTTTTTATTTTACACAATTTACACAAAGTTACACAATTCCTTTGTTAAACATTAATATACTAGTAGGCGACCAATTAAAAATAAATTCATCAAGTACAATAACAAAACTTACATTGAGTGACTGTCCAAAACAAATATTCACCTGTGTACTGCATATTGCATTAACATGTTGGTTCATATGTAAATATTCCTCCCAATATCTATTACTGGAATATTAGATTATGTAAATCGTTTTCCTTCACACTCACTGCAGACAGTCTGAGCCTTCATTGAATAAATGGTCATATTCTATGCAGAATGAGGACAGTCTGCATGATGTGAATGCACCCCGTGTAAAAACAAACCAAAAGAGTGATGCATTAGAGTTATCATTAAAAACGGGTGAAATGTCATGGGTAACTGTAGGATTTAATAAAAGACTCTTTTGGAATCATCTGACATTAAAAATATATATATATATCTAAATCAAATAGGTGAAGAATATGTCAATTGGTGATTAATTGTCGCTGGTAAGGAAAAACTCTTAGTTAACTTAACTCTTACAATTTAGTTTTTTCAACACTCATTATCTTTTTGTCTATGAATTGTCTATAGCATGTCAGGTGAAAGCCGATCTTATTTAATTCAATGAAATCACCTTCATTGGTGCCAGTTTCTGTAGAATCAAGCATGACAAGGCGATCTTCATTGGGGCTAGATATTCGTAGGGTTTGTGAACGGCAGAGGGGTTTGCGCGGCGCAAATGGCTATTGCACAAAAATCCGTATTATTTGCCATATTCAACTTCCCGTTTTGCGTGGCACAATCTATTCTGCGCCATTTACCCTTTAATTGTATGCAAGGTGCAAAATGGGGGGAGTGGTTGAAATTATGCATGATTCCTTCTATATTCGTAGCTGTGCTCCACGCAAAAGGTTTGCATACAGGTTTGCGACGCACAAAGTAACACATTGAAAAGGGTGGCATTAACTAACGTTAGCACTATTTCAGGGGACAGTGACTAGACAGTGACATTCCAGTGCACATTCAAAAATGTCTTTTTTGGACTGAATGGCAATACATACATACACACACACATTCTCCATACTCCTCTCTTCCCATCATTCTGGTACAAGTTGATCTTTGTCTCATCTGTCTATAGGATGTTTTTCCGGAACTGTACAGGGTTCTTTAGATGTTTTTTTTAGCAAACTCTAATCTGGTCTTCCTGTTTTTGGGGCTTACCAATGGTTTACATGTTGTGGTAAACCCTCTGTATTTAATGTGGTGAAGTCTTCTCTTGATTGTTGACATTGACACAGATACGCCTACGTCCTGGAGGGTGTTCTTGATCTGGCCAACTGTTGTGAAGGGGTTTTTCTTCACCAGGGAAAGAATTCTTCTGTCATCCACCACAGTTGATTTCCATGGTCTTCCAGGCCTTTTTGTGTTCCTGAGCTCACCAGTGCATTATTTATTTTTAAGAATGTACCAAATAGTTGATTTGGCCACATCTAATGTTTTTGCTATCTCTCTTATTGGTTTTGATTTATAAGGGAAAACAGCCCCCATAATGCCTTGCTGTCTCTTCTCTATAGGTTTTGCTGAACTGTGTTGCTCCAATGATGTATGGGAGCTGTAGTTCTTGAACCAAATTCAGACAGAAACATACACAGACAGTACAGATTAATATCACCATCATCATCATTATCATAATAATAATAATAATAATATTATGGCATAGTCTTGCATTTGAATATGATTATTAAAAAATACATTAAGAAATAATTACCCCTATTGCTAGATTATTGAAGAAAAAACATTATTATTATTATGTAGTTAATTGTCCATTTTGCATATTTTACATATCATTCTTCCATAATCTCGTTATCATGGCACCTGTCAGTGGGTGGGATATATTAGGCAGCAAGTGAACATTTTGTCCTCAAAGTTGATGTGTTAGAAGCAGGAAAAATGGGCAAGCGTAAGGATCTGAGCGACTTTGACAAGGGCCAAATTGTGATGGCTAGACAACTGGGTCAGAGCATCTCCAAAACTGCAGCTCTTGTGGGGTGTTCCCAGTCTGCAGTGGTCAGTACCTATCAAAAGTGGTCCAAGGAAGGAAAAGCGGTGAACTGGCGACAGGGTCATGGGCGGCCAAGGCTCATTGATGCATGTGGGGAGCGAAGGCTGGTCCGTGTGGTCTGATCCAACAGAAGAGCTACTGTAGCTCAAATTGCTGAAAAAGTGAATGCTGGTTCTCATAGAAAGGTGTCAGAACACACAGTGCATCACAGTTTGTCATGTATTGGGCTGCGTAGCTGCAGACCAGTCAGGGTGCCCATGCTGACCCCTGTCCCCTGCCGAAAGCGCCTACAATGGGCATGTGAGCATCAGAACTGGACCACGGAGCAATGGAAGAAGGTGGGCTGGTCTGATGAATCACGAGTTCAAGGTGTTTCAAGGTGGCCTCCAAATTCCCCAGATCTCAATCCAATCGAGCATCTGTGGGATAAGCTGGACAAACAAGTCCGATCCATGGAGGCCCTACCTCACAACTTACAGGACTTAAAGGATCTGCTGCTAACGTCTTGGTGCCAGATACCACAGCACACCTTCAGAGGTCTAGTGGAGTCCATGCTTCGACGGGTCAGGGCTGTTTTGGTGGCAAAAGGGGGACCTACACAATATTAGGCAGGTGGTCATAATGTTATGGCTGATCGGTGTATATACACTCACCTAAAGGATTATTAGGAACACCATACTAATACTGTGTTTGACCCCCTTTCGCCTTCAGAACTGCCTTAATTCTACGTGGCATTGATTCAACAAGGTGCTGAAAGCATTCTTTAGAAATGTTGGCCCATATTGATAGGGTAGCATCTTGCAGTTGATGGAGATTTGTGGGATGCACATCCAGGGCACGAAGCTCCCGTTCCACCACATCCCAAAGATGCTCTATTGGGTTGAGATCTGGTGACTGTGGGGGCCAGTTTAGTACAGTGAACTCATTGTCATGTTCAAGAAAACAATTTGAAATGATTCGACCTTTGTAACATGGTGCATTATCCTGCTGGAAGTAGCCATCAGAGGATGGGTACATGGTGGTCATAAAGGGATGGACATGGTCAGAAACAATGCTCAGGTAGGCCGTGGCATTTAAACGATGCCCAATTGGCACTAAGGGGCCTAAAGTGTGCCAAGAAAACATCCCCCACACCATTACACCACCACCACCAGCCTGCACAGTGGTAACAAGGCATGATGGATCCATGTTCTCATTCTGTTTACGCCAAATTCTGACTCTACCATCTGAATGTCTCAACAGAAATCGAGACTCATCAGACCAGGCAACATTTTTCCAGTCTTCAACTGTCCAATTTTGGTGAGCTTGTGCAAATTGTAGCCTCTTTTTCCTATTTGTAGTGGAGATGAGTGGTATCCGGTGGGGTCTTCTGCTGTTGTAGCCCATCCGCCTCAAGGTTGTACGTGTTGTGGCTTCACAAATGCTTTGCTGCATACCTCAGTTGTAACGAGTGGTTATTTCAGTCAAAGTTGCTCTTCTATCAGCTTGAATCAGTCGGCCCATTCTCCTCTGACCTCTAGCATCAACAAGGCATTTTCGCCTACAGGACTGCCGCATACTGGATGTTTTTCCCTTTTCACACCATTCTTTGTAAACCCTAGAAATGGTTGTGCGTGAAAATCCCAGTAACTGAGCAGATTGTGAAATACTCAGACCGGCCCGTCTGGCACCAACAACCATGCCACGCTCAAAATTGCTTAAATCACCTTTCTTTCCCATTCAGACATTAAGTTTGGAGTTCAGGAGATTGTCTTGACCAGGACCACACCCCTAAATGCATTGAAGCAACTGCCATGTGATTAGGAAATAGGAAAAAGAGGCTACAATTTGCACAAGCTCACCAAAATTGGACAGTTGAAGACTGGAAAAATGTTGCCTGGTCTGATGAGTCTCGATTTCTGTTGAGACATTCAGATGGTAGAGTCAGAATTTGGCGTAAACAGAATGAGAACATGGATCCATCATGCCTTGTTACCACTGTGCAGGCTGGTGGTGGTGGTGTAATGGTGTGGGGGATGTTTTCTTGGCACACTTTAGGCCCCTTAGTGCCAATTGGGCATCATTTAAATGCAACGGCCTACCTGAGCATTGTTTCTGACCTTGTCCATCCCTTTATGACCACCATGTACCCATCCTCTGATGGCTACTTCCAGCAGGATAATGCACCATGTCACAAAGGTCGAATCATTTCAAATTGGTTTCTTGAACATGACAATGAGTTCACTGTACTAAACTGGCCCCCACAGTCACCAGATCTCAACCCAATAGAGCATCTTTGGGATGTGGTGGAACGGGAGCTTCGTGCCCTGGATGTGCATCCCACAAATCTCCATCAACTGCAAGATGCTACCCTATCAATATGGGCCAACATTTCTAAAGAATGCTTTCAGCACCTTGTTGAATCAATGCCACGTAGAATTAAGGCAGTTCTGAAGGCGAAAGGGGGTCAAACACAGTATTAGTATGGTGTTCCTAATAATCCTTTAGGTGAGTGTATATCTATATGTCTATGTATGAATCTATTTCACTTTACCCAATTATAGTATGTATGTATTAATGTAATGTTATTGATGTAGGCTAGCAATATTGGAATAGCTGCATGTGTCTGCATCTCTCGCTGTCTGGCTATAAACAGGGTGTGACATCATATATCTCTGACAGATACGGCCCAATCAAAACGCGAGGCTGTTCTGCTGTTCCAAACCAAAAACCAGGCAGCTGTTATTGCACACATGGACGACGCAATTATTATTATTATTATTATTATTATTATTATTATTATTATTATTATTATTATTATTATTATTATTATTTCTTGGCAGACGCCCTTATCCAGGGCGACTTACAACATAAGTGCAAAGCAAAGTGCAAAAATACAGTTCAGTACATGCATCAAACATTACAAATTCAATTTACATAAAACATAGCAATTCAAAATATAATACACTCTGCTGTTTTGACTTTGCTGGGAAGTTTGTTCCAACACATTGGGGCCAGGGATGAGAAGGAGTGGCTCTGGAGGAAGGAGAGTGGAGAAGAGGCAGAGTTAGTCTTCTGGCACCAGAAGAGCGCAGTGGTCTGGAGGGGATGTATGGAGAGACGAGTGACTGAAGGTAACTCGGTGCAGTGTGGTCGAGACAGCGGTAGGTGACGGTCAATGTCTTGAACTGAATGCATGCTGGTATCAGGAGCCAGTGGAGGGAGCGGAGCAGTGTAGCAGTGGAGTAGGTTTGGGTCTCATTTGGGAAAAATGTAGCCTTAGCCATGTCATGAATACATTTTCGTACACAATTGTCTTGGGTTTAAATTATAGGCTCTCTATATATATCAAACAAATAAACTTAATCTGTAGTACCAAATGAAAGCTGGGGATCAGTTAGTCTCCAACTTTGATCTGCCTCTTTTTCGTTGCAATGGGTATTAACTTTAGTACGTAGCTGGGGATGAAGCAGAGATAGTACAGTACTAACTAGTACGCAATTTAGTACAGAGAACTCTGCAAGTTCATTGCAATTGACCCATAAGGATTAAAAACAATCATGGAAGCTGGTAACATTTTTGTTTTATTTCTTAAATATTCTTGATTTACCCTTTTAATCTCATTCTTACTGTTACAAATATATTTAAATCAGATTTATAATATAATTATGTTCTGTCCCTGTACATAACAACAACAATGCTGCCATGCACTATAATTCCACAAGAGGGTTGCTCCAGTACACACAGGCTGGGTGGCTAAGCTGGGTTTAGCTCTCAGCAAAATAAAGAATATCAAAGCTCATTCTTGCAGTGTGTGCTTGGCTAATTTTGCTGTAAGGCAGAAGTGTATGTGACACTGCTGCTAAATCTAGTTGTGTTAGATGGAAAAAAAACAGACTGAGACCTGATATCAGTGGAAACTAGATTAAGAGAAACCATACTGTCAGTCCTGAATCCTTGCAGATGACAAAATAAACAATGCTTTTCTTCTTTTATGCAAGACAATCTACCAGGTTTACAGGAGTACAGTACAATCAACAAACAGTACTATATTTGCAACATATTTCTCAGATTGAGGAGGAATTCAGGAGGATCACAACGATCCGGCTAGAGTCAACGTTCATGGAGAAACTGGACTGTTACATGTCAAAACTGTTGGCTTTATTCAAGACGAGGTGCTGCAGGGGTGAAATTGCAGGGGATCCAGGAAATGCTGTATGGGGTATGCGCTGATTACATCACAGTACAGTCAATTACATTTTGTGCCATGTTTGCAGCTTGAAGTAAAGCTAATTCTATCTTGTTACAGAGCAACACTGTTGAGAAGAGAAGAGAATTAGTGATCCGTGGCCTCATCATATACCTCGATAAGAATGTGGAAGACCTTATCAAACAATACCACGTACAAAATGTATATCTCCCTCTTCTCTATTGCCATCCCATCCTCTTTCTCCCTTCCTCTTCTCTAGTTTACCCTCCCACTATTATTTCTCTCTGTCTTGTCTTCTCTACTTCTTTTTCCTCCTTGTTCTCTACCCTCTCCCGCATCCCCTTTCTAGCTCCTTCTTCGCCCTCCCTCTTCTCTCACTGAATATCATCACATTTGAACTTTGACTACATCCATGGCTATGTAAATCTAGTTTATGGTCTATTTTCTCAGGATGCAGAGGACGCCAATATCCAAGAGGACCTCACACAACATGTCCTCAAGATCTTCTTGTCAAAAAAGGTGCCACCGATGCAGACAACCCAGTGGATGTGGGAATTGCCATTGAAGGAGCTGAGGTCCTGTCTGGTATTTCTAGTGTTGCAGAGGCATGCACCTTCATGATGGGCCTTATCTACACCTTAAACCTAAGCTACCCCAAAGAACTAAAATATACCTTTGAGGTATTCCAAAAAGTTTTCTTAGAACTGAACATAGAGAAAACCACCTCCAAGGTCCAGTCTCTTAGGAGACAGTTACTTGCCTAACTGGTAAGAGCTTTTGTTTTTCAATTATTGCTTATTTGTTAGAGTCTAAAATGTTAAATTCTTAGTTAACTTGAACTACCGAGTTTACTTTAACAGACCGCTAGTTGTTCAATTTCAGTGTTCAGTGTTTTTACATTAAATTTTTAACATGTACATATGTGCAACGTAAGGTTTATTTTGCAAAGACTTGCTCCTGGATCTTGATGTTCAGAGATCCTGCAGTGGAAAACTGTCTTAACATTGTTATTTCCATTTAAAGTTTTGTATTTGAAATGTTCACATTTCAGAAAAAAGACAAATAAAGTAAAGTTTAAATGTGTACATACACTTTTATGCATGTTATTCTATATGTTGTTGATATGTTGATATGTTGTTATATCGAGTAATATTTAATATTTGCATCAGCTTTTTGAGTAGGATGTACATAAAAAAAACTTAGGAACTTAAATAAAATCATTTTCATGGACTTTGTTACCATAAGTAATTAATCAGAAAATTAAGTAAATCAAACTTACATTACTGACTGTGGAACTGATACAATCAAGTTGGTTTTACACTAAAATCTAAGTGTAGCATACGTAAAACTCGGTCTTGTTGGTAATACTTAAAAAGCTGATGCAAATAGTTGCCTAAATATTTTTACGTAGAGCAGGCACAATATTTTTCACAGTATACCAAAACAACATAAAAACACAAAAAAAATGTATTAGCCAAAGAAACAGAATAACCATTGTGCTTTTTTTTCTTTTCTTTTTCAAACAATGAACAATATGCTGATAACTGCATAGATAAACCTATAAAACTCTGTAAAATATTACAGAACATAATATTGATATAACAAGCAGGTAATTTGTTACATAACAGCAGCATTGTTTTATCAATGAATTAGACATTATAGTAATTTAATAAGAAATACAACCTTCAACATGTCCTCAATCCACGGAAATATGTATAAATGTCATGCTTCCGACATGCTGAAGCATTACTGATGACTGTCACTCCTTCCGAACCCTGCCCAATCCAAATGACATTTTTTAAATAGTTTGTAGTGGACAGATTGTTTTGTTATGTTTTGTTGGGGTTAAACGAAACCAAATTTCAGAAGCTCGGTTTTGTGTTTCTTTGTTTTTGTTTTGTGTGTTTGTTTTAGCTTGTGCAGCTGCTGAATTACAGTCTGCCCCTGCAAAGGTATCAATGTGTCTTTGGTCATGTTCATGAAATGCAGATTTCCGCAGATCTCCGCAGCTCCACCAATGGGATCGGTGGGATTCTGCAGAAATCTGTGCAACATGAACGCTACCTCTCTCTCTTGCTTGCAGTGTGTTTATTGCTGTGCAACTCTGAAAAAGCGAATTCTAGCAATTTATCTTTGTAGTAATTGTAATCAATACATTTTTGTCTGTAGTTTGTTTACAGTAATAATGTAAATACACATAAGGATAGTTATCTTTCAAATCCAAAGCACTGCTCAAGGGGGAGGGGTTTCAGTGCACTTCTTCTGGAACGTCATTGAAGACATCTTTCTATCAAAGCTACCTATTGGCCCCTGTGTCAGTCACTCAAACAGGTCCCTTCCTACTTCCTGTCTGTATAAAAGGTGACACGAACACAGGAACTTCCTATTTTCCCGCTCGCCTTGGATCATCCATTTGTAAGCTAAGAGCCTCTCCGTGTTTTTGTGTTTGATACTGTGGTGGTTCAGTGGGCACAGCCTTTGCTCCGTTCCATCAGAGGAGTTCACCTCCCCGGCCTATCCAGCATGGCGGCGGACCTATTCTCTTACCGAGGCCCCCGGTTTCAGAATGGCATCTCCACCCATTAGTGATCCAGCAACTATGGAGCAGGTATGGCAGAGCGGTAGTGGACCTCTTCACTTCGGCGGAGACCACCCACTACCCACTATGGTTCTCTGTCTGAGACCACTCAGGAACCCTGGGGATCTACAAGCTAGCCCACATGTGGTCGTGTCTCCTCTATGTTTTCCCATCATTCCCCCTTCTCCAGGTGGCCCCACAGACTGTGGTTCGCGGACCTGGTCTCCCTCCTGGATGGAGAGCCTTGGCAACTTCCCTTGCGAGCAGACTTGCTGTCCCAGGTGCAGTGCACGCTTTGGCACCCCAACCCAGGCCTGCTCCAGCTCTGGGACTGGCCCCCCGAGTGGGATCGCCTGATGGCCTGGGGTCTGTCGGATGTGGAAGTAGCCACTATTCAGTCAGCGTGTGCTCCCTCTATGAGGTTGGAGTATTCCTACCGCTGGCAGACATTCCAAACTTGATGTCAGGAGAGGTCTCGTGACTCAGTTAACTACCATATCGGTGTCATTTTACAATTTCTACAAGAGCTGTTGGACCAGGGCAAGTCCTCGCCCACACCCAAAGTGTATCTGGCTGCCATCTCTGCATGTCATGTGTGTATATAAAGTATTCTGATGGTAGATCTGTGGCATGCTCCTAACTGTGTTAGTTGAGCAGGAGGCCACTGTGATGTGAAGCTGAGGGCACAAGAATGTTGTTGTCTGGCTCTGCATTCCATTCTGTTAATTGTACAGTAGGTCTGTGGCCCTCTCCTGGCTGTGCCAGTGGAGCAGGAGGCCGCTGCCAATGTATTGCACAAGAACTGTTCTGTTCAGCTGTGCTGTATGGTTCTGTATTAGTAGATCTGAGGCCCAGCTGCTAGCTGTACTAGTAGAGCAGGTGGACGCTGCTATTGTATTATGGGGAGGGCATAAGCATTACTTCTGTTGCTCCGCATTGTGCACCATTCTTGATTTACTGTTCCCAGTAAAGCATGACTGCGGTCTTCGTATCTGGGCAGCCCAGACATGGCCCCAAGGGGCCCCTTTGGTTTCTATCTAGAGTTGGTTAAGGCTCCTAGCAGGTATACCTCAGGGCAGGCTCTCTTACCAACTCGCTGCCTCCTCCTTTGCGACAGTTTGGTTATACAGTAACCCCTCCCCAATGGGCAGTGCTTCCGATTCGAAAGATAACGATAGGTTGCAAATGCAACCCCGGTTATCTGAGAATAATTGGTGCATTTGACTGGGGTCAACATGACCCCAATACATTGGTAGTTTTAAAAAGCAGATATTCAGGCAGAAACAAAGAACAATTATATTAAGTTATTAGGAACAAGTTGATTGAACATTAACATTTTGAATGATAAAATGTCAAAATGACCCCAGTCGGAAAGAATGAGGGATATGTTTGAGAATGTCCAAATGCAATGAATGTGAAAAAAATCCTTGGAGAATGTTACATTGTTACACACAACTACAGATGAATGTAAACATTGAATGGTTTTCTGTGCATGTGCTTACTAAGATTATTGGAAAAAAATCTTCTCTCTTGCTTCATTTAAATATCTTGGCTTGCCCCTTCAAAGTTCTTGTCTGTGCTTCATGAATGCAAAATTAAAGAATGTAAATATAAATCAGAATAGCTCTAAATAAATCTAAATAAAACACAAACAGAACCAAAATGATAGTGACATTTGTTTGCAAATCATACTGACTAAAATCTAGACAAGAACAGAATAAAATTAGGACAGAAAAAACTAAATCAATACATTGTCTATATATAGTATTTCCCCAATACATATAATTGACGCCTATAACAGAAAATAATTGATAAAAACTGAAAAAACTATTATAAATTAATTTCATAGATAGATAGATAGTAAAACTGCATCAGGAAATGTTTCTGTATAGAGTGCGGATTCCCTCCAGAGCAGAGCTAAAGAAACTAAGAGCCGGAAAAGTAGTTCACACAGGAGTAAAGAGAGTTTACCTTTGAGCTTCATATATGGCAATATTATTTTTCTGATGCTAGTTTGCGAAAGCAAATATAGTGTTCTGCCTGTCATAACCAAATCCTATGCTGTGCTTCCTTGCAGCTAAAATGTAGCAGGTTTATTCAAATGGGTAGGTTGTTTTATATAAATTAAGGCATATCTCTAAATGCAGTTTTTAGTTTTTTTATTTATAGAAACATAAAGTAAAACATCTCTCACACCCTAGATATACACTTTGATATTTGAGCTTCTGAGTCCAAGTTATTCATTTATTCATCTATGCTTTTATTTTGCCCTGTGGCTGGTGATGAAGTATACAGTACAGACTAGTGAGTTTCTATATGATCACATCTGCAATGCCTGCCTGAATATTTGTATATCGCTGTGTCTTCTAAATTTTTTTTTTAGAAAACACATTAAGCAGATCCAGGCATAAAATCATCAAAAGCTTCCCTACAAATCATTTTATTTATTTATTTATTTATTTACATTTGTTCTGAATTCCACCACCAAATTGGACTCCCTGCTGTGCTGTTTTTGTAACACAACTGTGGAATAATTGTGAATTATTAAAAAGAAAAAGAAACACAAAGAAAGTTTGCAACACCACATATTTTCTTGATCTATTATGATGTTCACATAAGACATGAATAGCCTAATATTACTGAAGGACATCAAAATACAAATGGCTTTGAGAAAGATCAAAATAAACAAGGCCTCTGTACTTAATATATTGATGTATTTATTGCTTGTGATCTGAAGCTCAACGATACTGCTTTATATTATGTTATAGATATTGTAATACTGGCCTTTAAATATACAAAAACAAATGGTATTGAACTACACCAAAGGTGTCGTAGGAGCATCTTTATGTTGTTATATGTTGAGTCGGAAGTACTGCTTAAAGGGCAGTCACCATGGATACATATCAAAAACATTTATCTATCAACACTCTCTATAGACCCCTGTATGAGTCACTCATTCAGTCCCCTTCCTGTTTCCTGTTTGTATATAACGTGACACGCAAACAAGAACTTCCTCTTTGATGTTTTCACCCTTGGAGTACCTTGGTCTCGTAAGTAAGAGCCATTCTTTGTTGTCTTTTTTATTATTAAAAAACAATGTGGTTTGTTTCCTAGTTTGGGAACATATTATATAGACTCAATTTATCATCTTCAATGCAACTCAGGTGTGTGACTCATTAATAACCTTACCTGTTGATTTCAAAAGAACATGAGAAAACACAATTCTCACAAGACTGTTCATGTCAGACATATCTGTAGAGGACTGTACCACACATTTCAGTTAGTCCTGGAAAGTAATAAGGCCCTTGAAGACAGCTAATTAAAGGGATACCTTTAGTGTTTGTAAGCACTTGACTCTTATCCATCCAGTCTTACAGGTGTTGTCTTTACTGGGCCCTGTAGGACTATCTTAGGCTGGCATCCTCCACCAGTTTCAAGACTATACCATTGTGTAATGGATTAATCAACATGATAGTGTAAAGCAGGGGCAGGCAATCCAAGTGATGGAGAGTTGCAGGTTTTATAGGTACCTTATAATCAGCAGCTGCTTCAGATTGTGACATTAATTAAATAATTATTATCTGATGTGGATTGAAAACTAGAGACTTTTGCAAGACGCAGTGAGACAAATAGAGTTGGGTCTGAGTCTGACCATTTGCAGTCAAAGATATTTCTGAGCAGATTTAGTGAATGGCAAGAGTATGTACTATATATCTTTCATACCTAATTGGTATGGATTAGGATGATGATGATAATGTTGATGAAGATGTTGATTGTTATTGTTAATTATTATGATCTAGGAGGTAACTGGAGAATTTACATTGCACGTGTGGTTGAAAGTGTTAATGTTGATGCACAGTGCTGGAGGAAAATGGACAGTTGGTGGGTGTCCTTGGCTTGAGAGTTAATGGTGTGAAACCACCATCTGGGATTATGTCTGATCCCTTCTAACTCACGTCAAGATCCAAATGAATATCTTTCGCCATAGATGGAGAGAACATGAAAAGTGGTAAACGTTAAATTTAAATGTACTTTTTCTTCTCCTTTTCTTTAAATCCTGCCTTTCATCTTAGACTTTCCAAATAAACTGATGTTATTGTTTGTTTGTTGTGGCTGTTGTTGGCTGTCTTTGTGCATCTGTAAACTGGGCCATGTCCTGACAATTCAGTCTTCACCTTTCTGTCCTTATTGATGGACTTATTGACTTATCAGTCAATAAATAAAATGCAGTAGTGTTCTTTCTTTTGTTATTTTTATTTCTTAGCTTTTCCTTTCATTTGTGAAGTTCATATTCTCTGCAATACACCCAACTCACTCTAGCTGACACATATTGTTTTAAAGGTCAACAGGCTTGGACATTTTATTTAGTTTTCTATTCAAGGTTCAGTTAATCGGAATATATATATATATTTGTGTATTTATTTATTTATTTATTTATTTATTTATTTGCTTGTGTGTTTATTTTTTGGGGGGTGGGGGAGAAGACATCTGACTCATGGTAATACGATACAGTGAAAATAAAGAAATTAACACATTGATTAAACATAAAGGACATAGGAAGAAGCAGGGCCGGCTAAAGCCATGTTGCTGCTCTAGGTAAAATATAGCTGTGCTGCCCCCATCCTCAAAATAGCAGTACTTAAGGTCTACACATGCTGCACATCCACACATAGGCCAGCGTGCACTCACTCACACACCATAAGATTTAGCAAGCAGCTATACAGTATCTAATTTGTATCTCCACCAGGACACAACACAGGCCCATTACACAATCACAACAAAACTACAGTCCCTCTAATAGCATGCCAAATAAAATCACCATCATTATGCACCTTGGTTTTTAGTGATTATGAACGCATTGAAAGGCATTCACAGCATTCACACTGTACTTGATTATTTTATGTATATGCGCTAAAAAGTATTTTAAATCCTTTTATTGTTGTGCTCAGTATTTTATTGTGATTTTGTTATTACTTTAACATTTTAAATGTTTTCTTCTATGCTCATACCGTTTTTTTATGTATATAGTAATAATTATTATTTAGTTAAAATTTTCCATCTCTGTACCTGAATTGTTATTGGATTTTTACCAGAATGGAGAAACGTTAAATATTTTTTTCTGTAGTCTACCAACAATGGAGATACCTGAACATATTGTATGTAATACATGTGTTAGCCTGTACAGTATGTGTTCATTATTAATGATGAAAAATGTACATTGGAACAATGTAAACACAATGGAAATGCAATAAGTTGATAATGCCAGTATTTATTCTATGCAAAATGTAAATATATAAAATTGTATATTTTACTAATATTTCATAGTTTGATGATAAAAATCTTACAGCCGACCGCCTGCTTCCACAACATTTCCAAATTCCAGTTTTCTCACATCTTTTTTCATTAAAATAACCAAAGGCTCTCTGGACTGTCACTCTGCTTAGTCCCACATTTAAGTAGAAGGAAATAGCCCAATCAGTGAAGCAAAGTTTTGGAAACCAACGAGGACAGACGGAACAGAATTAGGACAGAATTGCTCTGGGGGTTAAATGAATTTGAAACATCTTATTGGTTATTTGTCTTGTGGCTTGAGGTGGGACATACATGACGTGACCTTAGATTTGAAAGGTTAACAATATTTTAAAGAAAAATCTGAACTAAGTGCATCAATGCAAATCACACATACACTGGTGGGTGGGGGTGCGTCTCCTCAGTCTTGCTGGGAGGGCAGGGGAAGCAGTGTGGATTATAAATACAGTTCATATACCTGCTCAGGCAGAAGAGGATAACTGAAACTTTGAAGCAGTGGATTTTCCGCCCCTTCTAAAGTTCTGCCTAGATCACCTATATGGTAAATCCGGCCCTGGGAAGACGCTGGCTGTCAATAGCACAGTACAGCAGAAGGAAGAGATCTTTACAATGGACCCTGCTAGAAGTGATCAATAAAATGTGATCTGATTCACTGAGGAGCCCACTGCAGAGCATCAAAGCAGCAGTGAAATTAATCAGTCAGCATACTAGCTAAGTAAGAGTGAATGGGAAAACAATATTTGTTTTTCATTTTCTAACCTTTGTCACCGGGAACACAGGTGGAGATGGCACCAGTGCACTAATGGGCTGACTCCGCCACCCCGATTAATTATAGGGGGTACCTCAACCATCCTCTCAATGTATACGCTCCCATGACAGGTTTGATGCTTCGCACACCCAGCACACAGACACAACATGGTAAAGTGAAAATACATGTTTTATTGATGACAGTATTCACTTTCAGAGGCAGGGCAAGAAGTCTGTCTCTGAATGGTACAGATATAACTAGTTAAATGCTAGTGCTATTGTGCTAAATGTATTATTCTATCTTAAAAAGCCTCTAATTCACTGTTCTAAACCTAAAATGGTTATGGCCGCTAAAACGAATCCTAAAACTACAAAAGCTTCCCCCTAATATTAATATAAACGTCCCCATCCCAAAAGTCTCAAAACAAAAGAAAAAGGAAAAATAATTGCACTGTCCCAAATAGAATTTGCTTATCTCCCAATAGATGCGTCTGTCGTCTTCCTCCCCTTCACCACTGGGTGCAGAATACACCGGGGACACTCGCTGAATACAGCCAGGCACCAGTAAGGCACTGACTTTCACATGATTTCACATGATTTTCACCTCTTGCCGTGTATTCACCATTCATGCCATGTCAGGGATCCTTGTAATCCAATTATGCCATTTCAGTCCTACAAGGAGCTCCCTTGCTCGGTTCCAGTGACGATTAGCCGAGCACACTGTGTCTTCAGTATCCTGGTCTTATGCTGTGGTGTCTCTCTGTGTCCAGCTTACCTCTCACTCACCCGTGTCCGTGTCCTTGTCCACCTTTGCAATTAGAGGACAGATCTGCTTTGTTCTGCTACAGCTCTGTCTTAATAGGGCTAAATCTCAGGGAACAAGTGTATCAACAGTTAGACCCTGGGGAGTGGGCAACGCCCTAATTGGTGCAAGTGCAGGCTCAAAAGGAAAATACACGTGAGTAATAAAGTAATTAATGAAACACAGTAAACGAAAATGCACACTATGATAATAATCATTAATAAGTATAAGAATGAAAATACCACAATAAGTGAATAAGTCAAATTCAAGCAATTAAGCAATAAAGTTAAATTATAAAACAATAAAGTGATTAAGTGAGCCTTGTCACCTCTGTGATAGTAGCACTGCTTTAAATTTTACTTAATGTTTTGTCTGCCCCAGGTCGACTGAATGAAATTGATGTTGAAAGGTGGTTTTGGACTTGCCATCAGATCTGTGAATCCAGGTCTCACAGAAGGAGAGAGAGATTGGCATTTGGTGTGATATTGCTGTGTGCTATGGCTGCTTCTGTAATGAGATGGAAGTCAAGGGAATGAACCCAGGTGCAGAACTGTAGAAAAGTCCAGGAACAGGCAAGGTTTGTGGTCTGGCAAACAGTGCAATGGGGAAAGTCCAGTAATCAAGGTAGATAAGGCAGGTGGTAGGTCAATCACAGGATGAACAGGACAATATGGGGAATCCAGGAGACGTTGGTCGTAGTAGTAAAGCAGTGGTTGATGGCTCAGAGACCTGCTTAGAAAAGAAACCCAGGGAATACAAGACTTAGTACTGAAAGAAGGGACAAAAGGGTTTATATAAGTAGAGCAGAGGGGAGCAGGTAACAGTGGCTGGGAGTGCTTGACAATTGGGAGGAGAGGGTAAAGAGTGAGTGCACTGTGTGTTTTGGAATGTGCTAGCATGGGGTTTGAGGAATGCTCATTTGACAGGGCCAGAACTCAGGCAATGACCACCTCTAGTAGCGGACTAGGGTAGTGTGGACCAAAACCGTGACAGCTTCAGTGGGTCACTGGAATGGTAAAGCACTTCAACAGTACGTGAAAGATGGGAAAGATTCTGATGTGATTTGCAAATCCACAGAGGCAAGAGGATCTTATTTTCTTAATTCTGCAGCTGATTAAAACAGGAAAACAACACTTCAATAAAAGAAGGACAAATAGACACTGCTCACTGGTAAGTTCTTTCAAGCTTCTTGCAGGATTTGCCATAACTCTTATTTTGACTCTGGCTGCTTTTTGTTATTTTCCCTGCCCAAGTAATGCACACTTCCACGTCAAGTAGGAATCGTGTTTGCAGAGTGTTTGGGGTCATTATCATGCTGAAAGACAAAGTTTTTGCCAATCAGTCATTTTCCCGAGGGTACAGGATGATGAATCAAAATCTGTTTATATTTCTCAGCATTCATAATTCCATTCATTTTGACCAGATCCCCTACACCATTGTCTGAAATGCACCACCAGATCATGATAGAGCCACCACCGTGCTTCACAGAAAAATACTGCTACTGGTGTTGGGAAATGATTTTCCTGGGCTGCAGAGGTCAAACATATTAGGTCTAATATATCTTATTCTCCCACTGCAGCACCTTTGCTTCATATCAGCAGTGTAGAACATAGAACCCTGTCTACCATGGAAATGAAAATGAAGACAGATGGAAATATGTTTTTTTGTTAGTGGAATTCCATCTGCATCACAATCATTCTAACTCCAGTTGGTTCAATTAACGAAATCTTAGTTGCACTTAGAAGATCCAATACCCAGGTCAAAAATTAAAGGGCATTTACAAAGCTTGAGGTGTCTATGGACTCAATAACTTTGATATGAACTGCCCTGATACTCATGCAAGTAAATATGACTGCCCACCATTTGTAGTTGGAATTGCCTCCTCTAGTGTGATCAAAAATGACTTCTACATCTGATCCTGGATCCACTAGCTCAAACATGTTAGGTTCAGAAGGAAACTTTTCAAGCTTGAACAGAAATGTAGGGCCTGTAAGCCAGGTGGTGTCTTTCAGATGAGCTGCTGGTACTGCTCTAGTAGCATGGTCTGCTGGGCTGAAGTCTTTGTATCCATAGAGCTCTGTTATTAATGTAGACATATTCTAGTCGTGTTATTGGTATAGCCCAGTACCACCTTACACCTTAATATCCGTGTAGAAGTTTGTGGCATTGAGTTTCATGTCGATTTTTGATGTGATGATTTCCACTGCCAGTACAGCAGCACACAGCTCCAGTCTTGGTATGGTGTGTTCAGGTCTTGGTGCCAGTTTTGCTTTGCCCTGAATGAAATCAGCATGGCAGGCCCTATTATTATATATGATTTTAAGGTAGGCCACGGCCGCTATGGCTTTGGTTGAAGCATCACAGAAGATGCAGAGCTCTCTGTGCTGGGCCTCTGAAGGAGAGATGCATGCATATGGTCTTGGGATTTGAAGATCGCAAAGGTCTTTTAGGGAGTCTCTCCATGCTGCCCACAGCTCTGTCATCTCATGAGGTAATGGAGAGTCCCAGTCACTAGTCTCTAGTGTGAGTTCATGGAGTAGGGCCTTGCCTTGTAACCAGATAAGGTGCCCGACTCAACTTCTATCGCGGGCCGCATATGTAAAATATTGATTTAACCATGTGTTAAAATGGGCCGCATATAGCTAATAACAATAATAATATTTCAGTGTTATGTGCAATATTCAACCTGAGCTGCAATACACAGGCTGTGATTACCTATATCTATATAATTACGAATTACGTTTAATCACAATTAACTTTCATATACAGTACACTCTCAAGGCATAGTAAGACGAAACAAACTTAAAATGGCCTTATTCAGTGGGACTACTAAATAGCTTGGGGGTTAGGGGTGTGTGTGTGTGTTTTTTCATGACAAGAAGCCAGGAAATACAACCAAGTCTATCAACTGAGATGAAGGGCAACAGTGACGACTTTTGTGTACATTTTCACATTCTTATTTCTAAGATTCTTTTTACACTGTCTCAGCGGGACACTGTGTGAACTCTGCATGCTTAGTTTCAAAGTTTATCCTAGTTTAATGTTATACATCTTGCAAACTTGCTGGTAAGATGAGCAAAGCTTACCATTTTCATTTGCACAGAACAACTCTCTCCATTCTTTATTAACAACTCGATGCTCTTTTTAGTTGCTGCACCTTTTCTTTTTCACTGACTTATGCAGTGTTGTTTCTGTTTCACATCCCACTTTTCTTTTTAAAATATCAGAGACTACTGAAGCTGTCTCTTCTTTTATTTTCTTATACTTGTAAATATTTTAGTATTTTAATTTTCTATATCGTTAATAGATTTTTTTCCCCTTCTAAAACACATAACCATGAGTGAAATAGAAATTATTAAATGGGCCACAATCATACGATAAATGGGGCGCATGTGGCCCACAGGCCGTGAGTTGCATGTCCCTGTGTTAAGAGAACATCATTCAAAGAAACTCCATCATGCTGAGCGCTTGAATGGAATACCATTCGAATCTGACCTGGTTTCTTTGGGTGGTATACATGTTTCCATGAATGACAGACAGTGATCCCTCATCTCTGTCTTTCTCTCAAAGTTGCATCTGAGTGCAGAGAGATGATTAAATGCCTGGGTTCTGTGCAGACTCCGTTCTCTGAATGGGAGAGAAGCCACCCAGCTGTTTGCTTCATGTTTATGGAACCCTTGATCCATGATTTTCAGGAAGGTCTCATTTTCACCTTGTTGTTTTCTCTTGTGCTCTGGAAAACTGTATGTCCCAAGCGATCTGCCACTTCACGAGTGAGTCTCTCATCATAGCAGTTTTAGATTAAGTTGTTAGGCAGTGGATGGCTGTATTTCTCTTTCACAAGGAAACGATTAGGAAAGAAATAAGGGCGTCCCCTTTCAAATGTGTTTGTGCAGAAAGTGCTCACAGTGGATGGCTTGTGAACATTTCCCAGACTGACGTTTCCCACTATGACCCATCTTAGATCAAGCTTCTGGGCATACGTAGAATCGTTTATCTGTTTACGGACCTTGTGTAATCTTATGATGTCACTCCCTAAGAGAAGCAGAATGGGAGTGTGTGGTACCAGGTCAGGAATCTCATGGGCCACAGAGCTCAGGTGAGTGTGATGGAGCGTGGTTTCTGGTGTGGGGATCTCAGACCTATGGTCTGGAATTTGGTTACATTTGATCAGGGTTGGTAGAGACAGACATGTCTGGCTGTCCATTGATTCAATTTGGTAGCCATTGGCTCTTCTCCCTATTGTCTATAATACTCCTGCATATGTCTTGAGTGAGTAAGGGGAGTGGGTGCCTTTGATTTTGAAACAGTCAAAGAACACAGAGTGGGCTAGGGATCGATTGCTTTGCTCTTCGATGATTGCGTATAGCTTGACTGCATTGTATTGGTGGCCTGTTGGATAGACTTTAACGGGGCAGATCTTGCAGCAGGATCTACCACTGAGGTCTCCAGCACACACTTGAGTGCATTGAGAGGTCACATCAGTTGGTGGGGTGCTGTCATCTTCCTCCCCGCCATGCTCTGGCATAGGTCTTTGGGGTCCACCGGGCTGGTCCTGGATGTAAGGCAGAGTTGTGGTCTTCGCTGCCACACTCAGAGCAATTAATGTTCACTTTGCAATGTTTTGTAAGTGTTTTGTTTGTCGAAGTGCAGCATTTGAAACACATGCCAAACAAAGTTCACAAAGAAAGAGAAGGGAGGGAAAGGCATCCTGTTTTACTGCTTGAATCTGGAGACCTGGGTTATCCACTTTTCTTGCAGGCTGTACAGCAGCTTCTGCACTATTGGGTTGACACCATGGGCAGTGTCCAGAAAGGTGAGGCCTTGTAGGTCTCCCTTGGTCTTTGCAGACTTGAGTTCCATGAGTAGATCACCCAACTCTCTAAGCTTCTGAAAATATTTTTTAGAAAGTCTTGGGAAGCTATCTACTCTAGCTTGGGATGCAATCTAAAAGTGCTTTTTCAATGACTTCAGGGGAGCCGTAACATTCCTCAACCCTTCCAATATCATGTTCAATCCCTTCTCTGGTTCGTTCATACTGACAGCTCCTGACAGTGGACTCATTGCCCAACCATTTCACCAAGAGGTAAATTTCTTCACTGGCTGATAAATCCAAGCCCCTGACAGCATTTTGGAATAAAGAACACCAAGCCCTGAAACTCTGGGGATGCAGTGGTCATTGAACACTGCTGTTCTAGTCTAGTCACTATTCTCACTCTCTTCAATGCAAGGGGACACATCTAAGTCATAGTTTAATGTCTCTGTGACATGTTTTTTTTTTATCAGTATTGTGGAGAAGGCTACTCTGAGTGCTCTCCCTTAGGGAATTAGGGGTGGAACATCACTTGCTGGTTGCAGCGTGGGGGATGATTGCCTTAATTCATTTTCAGGGATGGCATTCATAGTTGATGTCAACTGGCTGTAATTGTGTGATTCAGTAGGCTTTAGTATGTATTGGCTAGTACACTGAGTAGCATCTTGAGAATGCAAGTTTCAAGATCTAGTTTACAATAGTTTTTCTTACTATTGAAGTATTCAATAAAGACTTATTCATCTTCAATGAAGTCTGCTTCATGAGCCTCTGCTTCAGCAATAGCCACTGCTGCTTCCTTTTCTACATTTTGCTTTTCTAGTGTGGCTTCCACTCTTGTTTTCTCAAATTGTATTTGTATTTATTTTTCTGTAAAGTAGACCCATGCTTTGGCTGCTTCTGCTTTAGCTCTAGCAATAGCTGCCACTGAACCAGCAAATGAGCTGTTTGAAGATCTAACACAAGATCTGGTCTCATAAGAGGGTGTCTGTTGCTCTTCAGCTGTTTATAACTGTTTTTCTGCCATTGTGTTGGAATACAGATTACCTGAAAATGCACGCTGTTGTACTGTAGTTGGTTCCTCTTTGCCAGTTTGTAGTAGCAGTCACTTCAGCTCAACCTCTTCATCTTGCCTGCTAGAAATCCATTGTTTCACTGTCCTGTCCTCCTCATATGTATCTGAGTTCAATTTGACAGGCAGATAAACAAGGTTAAATACTTCATAATATAACTTCATATTACTTCATAATATGTTTACAATATAGTTAACAGAAATATAATCAAGTTGTAGCGATATAAAGATGAAGTCGTTCGGGTGCCAGGAAGGTATTTAAACCAACCATTTAATAAAGAAATAAGACCCCGCCACCAGGACACACAAAATGGTGTGCCCTGACCCATATAACTCCAGCTATAGACCTTACAACATCAGTAGGGAAAGAAGGTCACTATCTGTCAGAGGGAATGAACAGCCAGAACACACAAAGTAAATTTCTAAGGTCTTTCGCAAGTTTATGTACATTCATAATCTTACACTTCCCAAAACAAAAAGGTTACACAGAAGAAAATCCAGAAAATAAGTAATACTTCCAAACAAAACAAAAACCAAAAACCATCCAAAACAATAAAGAAATTCAAAACACCGGATCCCTTTAGACAGACATCTCTTATATGCCCATCAATGGCAGTGTGGAAGAAGAACAATCTTCAATCAGGTTGGAACGTTAGTTGCAATGCCTTTAATACACGCAGCGTGGAGAGGAACAGTGAATCAAGAAGATTCCAAAGTCGCTCTGCCTTCATTTTAAAAGTCAGAGGCTTTTATACACAAAAAACAAAGTCATTACTATATTATCTTAGAGAGTTAGCTAAGCAGAATATATATCATTATAGGACAGAGTTCATAGGTCAACACATGGATTAGGGAGCAGGTACTTCAATCATACTGTTTGACATTGTCTCCAAGATTCTCATCGTAAATAACAAACAGAAATCAAGCTACCTTCTGGCCTGTCCTTCTAGCTTGACCTTATCTTTCTTAAGTATACAAGAGAGTAAAACAGATATGAGGGAAAGAATTTCTAACTTTCCTTCCACAACAGTGAAAGCCGGACACAATACACGGAGAGAGAGAGAGTGTCGGGTTCGGCGGTGTATGACTTTATTGAGATCACTGGCTCCGTAAAGGTGGGGGGGAAACACAGACAATCAAGGGGAAAACAAAAGCAAAACAAGAAAATAAATGTCCAAATAAACGTCCAAACAAATGGGGTGCTCCGGGCAGTCAGGGGTTGCAGATTCAGTCTTCCCTCTCATCGGTTAGCTCCCCACCCTAGGGAGGGAGCGAGATTAAATAGACAAGGCACAGCTGCCGCTGACGTCACAGTCGCCACGGTGCTGATTGCCCGCAGCCGTGACAGCCTGTGGACTTTATCCCCAGCAGCCTACAGAGGTCTCGCATCACGCGTGACATGAAGGGAGTGCCCTGATCTGTCAGGATTTCCTTTGGGATCCCCACCCGGGAGAAGACGGGATCCGGGGCTGCGCCAGAGGTGTCGGCCCTCCTGGTGGAGGAAGGAGAGAGCTGGCAAGTCCCAGAACGCGTTCCTTCCCCCGGGTCCGACAGAGTACTGTCCTCTGCTGTGCGACTGGGGTCCGAGGGAAGGCTGTTGCCGGCAGCCACTAAGGGTGATCGGCCAACAGAGCCATGGCCCAACTGTGCCCCAGCCAAATCAGATAACGAGAGCCTAGGATCTTTAATATTAGACAGAAATTCAGACCAATCCCGCCCTAGGACCACTGGGAATGGCAAACGAGGGGCGAGCCCCTTGTTCATCTTATAAGTTTCCCCACCAATCATCATAGTCACCTGGGCCGTGGGGTACCAGTGTATGTCCTCGTGAATACACCTTATAGCCACTTTAGTGCCTCGCCTGCCGGTGCCCCGGGGAGCCAGGCCATCCTGGACCAGCGTCTTGCTACAGCCAGAGTCCAGGAGGGCCTTGACTTCACGTCCCCCGATTCTTACCGGTACTGTGAAGTCTTTTTGCTGAACCAGAGTGAGCAGAGGGGCAGGCAGCACAAACTGTAGAGCAATCAGTTTTCACCAGGGGGCACTCGGCCGGGCTATGTCCAGGTTGCCTGCGACGCCGGCACGTCACCGTGGCTGTTCCAGGGGACTGTTGCGCGAAGGCCCAGGGCCGGGAGCCGGGTTTGAACTGGAGGCTTCGGAGCTTTCAGCGCTGACCATCTGATGTCAGGCCGACCCGGTCCAGGACACTGTCCTTCAGCCTCTTGTAGTCCATTGCATCCTCTGGAAGGAGCGCTCGGGTGGTGGACTGCGCCTCCCCGATCAACAGGGGGGCCAGGCGTACCACCCACTCCAACTCCAGCCAGCCGCAACACCGGGCAGTGCGCTCGAAGATGGTGAGGAAAGCCCCCGGGTCGTCCCCCGGCCCCATTTTCGGGATCCTTAAGCCGGCCCAAGCCGGGTTCATTGCGGCCACAGCAGGGTTAGGCACAGGAGCTGGTGCTTGGACTTGCTGTGCCAGCGTCTGTTGCTGCTGCGCCTGTAGCCTCACTACTGCGGCCAGCAGCTGCTCCACCATGGACGCCTCCATCGCTGTCTTTCTGCTCACCAGGTAGAGGTTTCAGTGTAATCAGCCGCGGAGCTTCCCCACATCGGCCACCATATATGAAAGCCGGACACAATACACGGAGAGAGAGTATCGGGTTCGGCGGTGTCCGACTTGAGCTCACTGGCTCCGTAAAGGTTGGGGGAAAACACAGACAATCAAGGGGAAAACAAAAGTAAAACAAGAAAATAAATGTCCAAATAAACGTCCAAACAAACGGGGTGCTCCGGGCAGTCAGGGGTTGCAGATTCAGTCTTCCTTCTCATCGGTTAGCTCCCCACCCTAGGGAGGGAGCGAGATTAAATAGACAAGGCACAGCTGCCGCTGACATCACAGTCGCCATGGTGCTCATTGCCCGAAGCCGTGAGTCTGCAGCCTGTTTGCGAGGGAGCGGACAACACAGCTGCAGCACATGAGCACCTCATCAGCAGACGTCAGCAGCAACCGTGCCGTGACAGACAGCATCCTGTCACAGGCAGCATAAAGGGAAACCAAACAAACAAAAGAAACACACATTAAAACAAACATAATAACAAACAAACTTCTAGGATCACCCATTCCAATAATAATAATACATAAGGGACAACAAATCAAATTACAAATCACTCCAGAAATCAATTAAGTTTACTAAAGAAAACAAAATGTCTTTAATTTAGGATAACGTTTTTAGATGAAAACAGCACACCAATCCTTCAGATGCACAGGTAGAGAACACAGTCATGGGTAGGAGTTAATAAACAGCACACTGATCTGTCCACTCTGCTGGACAGCTGACCACATAAACACGGAAAAATGAAAAGATTGAAAAGATACAAGTATTGTACTGTAAAGGCAATGAAAACAACATGTACAATCTTCCATGAGGCACTGAACTTTGACCCTTGATACATGACAGCTAAAATCATGTGACATGAGGAGATTGCATTCTTAGAATGAACGGCAGGGGGAGACAAAAACACCAGAATGGAAAGTAAAATGCATCATTTGTACAATCTAATGTAATTATTTAATCTGGTTGTCTGTAATATGAATTGCTATTGGATACAGTTTTGTACTTTGTAATTCACAGGTAGGTTAAAGTTTTGACTTGGTCTAGCCCATAGTCACTGGCCCACCCACATACATTCACATACATTCTCACTGAGTCACTTGAGTGGCAGCTTCTGCTTTTTCATTATTCTTTTTCCTCTTTATAAGGCCCTGCTTAGACAAATACCCATGGGGGTGGCATTTTTAATATATAGTGGAGCTGAGTTACAGCTGACACCTGCAAAGTGTTTGTCAATGTTTTATAAGATGAGGCAAGAGTAGAAAGATGAGAAGAACCTCTGAAATGTATAGGAATACTCTGAGATATATATTCCATATATATGCAAATATAACACATAAATTGTGCTTTTGCATTTGCATTGTAGCCTCCACTAATAAGTAATGACTGTTCATTTAACAACAGGTCACAAATAGCTTACTTAAACTGCATGATTGTTTGACAATGTATTTATTTGTTGATGTATTTATTTGTATACATCTTCTGTATTTATATAACATAGTTATAGTTATATTTATATAATTACTCCATGTCTAAAACTAAATTAAACTGCTTTCATTGTAGGGAAATGCATTGCAATCAAAAAAGTAAGCTTTTCAATAAATTAGATTAATTAAAATCAAATAGTATTTTAAAACAATTAATGCTATAAATTACATATAAATTACAATGTGTTTCTATGGCCCAAGACATTGGTTTTCAATAAACAGGTCTTGTTTAATATTCTTCACAGGTCTGATGATTTGGAATCTGGTCTAAACTGGATTAGATTAGTTGTTGAAATGTTTCTAGTCTCTACAAATGTTTACAGGGAATTTAATTCCTCAATGGATCATTTTTTAAATACAGTCATAATAAAATCATTAAAATTCCCTTTGTGTGTTTTTTAAATTCCCCATTCAATACTGCCAACAAATTATCTGTCTCGGTCTAGAGAACAAAGCCATTCATTATTAAGAAGTTATACTCATACAGAATGTTTGCATTCTCTTTCACATTACCTCATAATCACAAAACAGGTTTTTTTTTATTGAGAAACGAAACAACAGCCCAGGTGAAGACAGAGACTACACATGCTTGTGAATAGAGCAGCAGGATTATTGTCCCATGGCATGTTATGAGATTAGATGTCATCCGACTCCAATCTGTCCAGCTGTTGACCTATCTTGTCAGAGGCCCCCGTGTCTACACCACACAAAGGTATCCTCAGATAAAGGGGGTTAACCACATCGTGCAGATATCTCTCCCCTGCCAAGATGATAGCTGCAATTAGGATCATTATGGAAGACGAGGATGTGGGCATCTGGCTAATGTGAAGAAGTGCCGTAATTAATGTGACAGGCATTTAAGAGTCAGGGATAATTGTGAGGTTGTTCTCTAGGGGACTCCTTAATGTGCATGAGAAAAACGGTTTAACATCGAAGCCACGGACCAGGCAAACAAACAAACAAACAAGATGAGGTTTCACTTGGAGATGGGGAGTTGTGTCTTTTGATTTACATCTTGCAATGCAGGTAGAATGCTGCTGTTGTTTTCTGTTGTATTTCTCTCCCCAACGCAGCTAATTTGAGCAGCATTCATATAAATGAAGTGCCTTGCATGTCAATCAGGTTTGTGAGCTTGAGCTTCCTAACACAATACAAAATAGCGGAACTGGAAATTGTATGTGTGACTGTAGGCCCTGCAACCTGTGGACAATACCACTAGCTGCCGTGTGACTGGGATTTCTAGAGAGTGACTGTTTCAGCCTGCCCTCATGTCTGGTTGCTTAACAGGAAAAATCTACTTATGGTGTTTTCCTACATAAGTCTAGTCAGAAATCACAGGGCCACCTGGGAATTTTACAGAGGAAGGAAAACTACACGTCAAACCCATTGGCTTGTGGAAATGATTATCATCAGTTTGCTACAGAAAATGTAACAGTTGGTTACCTCCCCAGAGCGAGTTGAAGCATTTCTTCCAACACCCATTGTTTGTTGGGATTTCCCTTTCTTACTTGTATTTTGATAGGATTTCCTGGTTTGCACTTTCTTTTTAATTGCTAGTGAATGTGCTTAGTGGCTGCATATATACTCAACAGACATATGCTGCCATTTCAATTGATTATTTTTGGCAACGTTTCTTCAGGTAGTTATACTGTCTGTGTGCATCTGTAACCTGCTGTATAGATAAAACAGAAACGGAACCCTCTTACATGCCCAATTAAATTTCTTCAACCTCTTTCAGTATCTGTAAAGGCAGCCATAGAGCATCTGCAACTGGTTCTACCAAAACACATGCATCTGCAGCAGTGAATCTATATGTATATGTGTGTGTATAAAGAGATAGTGGAGGGTGGGTAAAGGGGTATTTTTAAAAAGCTAACAGATATTTCATAGTTATTAGATAAAGGATTTATGTTAGGGTAGATTTTAAGGAAAGCAGAGAATGGGGTAAGGGTGGGAGTGTGGGAACAATGTATGTTGGCTTGATAAGAATAGATGACTCATATATGAATCTTCAGAAAGGGTTTGGCTGTCTTATCCGCAATCCAATTTATTTTGATTGCAGCAACAGCACAAATTCCCTGTTAATTCCATTTCACACCCCAGTTATTTTTATGCACTGCGATATGCAGCCGAAAACCCAATAAGCTTAGCCTCCAGCCATATGCTTATTATATACCTATATCTTCAAAAGGCTGAATATTGCCTCTGACAAGCAGCATTTGTTGTTCCTCTTAACAGAAGTACAGTAACATGTAGAAATCACTGCTGGGGGTTGAAATTAAAAGAGTGTGATTGATTGCCATTTCTTTATTAATAATGAGAAAGGAAACATTGTGCTGTTTGTTTATGTTAATGCTGTAGTTAGAGAAGGAGTTATGTGTAAATGCATGCAAGTTATTTAATATATAAATATTTGCATAATTGCATTGCATCCCTAATTAAATGACATTAGTGTATCACCTAATAGAATGCATTTTTAATAGTAATGCAATAAAAAAAACTGTGATATTTGGTGGGAATCAGGGAAGCCAATTTCTGTATTCCTGTTAGCTATAACCTTAAATAGGAAGAACTTTATGTATATTGTGGTCCAGTACTATGGGTGTCTCAAAATGGCCACCATGAAGGGCACTGCATCTCCCAGAAGCCCTGGGGGATGAATCATTGCTTGGGATCACATGACTTGCCGGACTCTCAGGATCTGCCCAGTTTATTGTTGTGGATTAGGTTATCAGCCCATATTGATCCACTTCTGGATACAGGCCTCCCCAAGATGTTTCCACTTGCGTCTACAGCTTCTCTTTTCCATGTCACGCCTGTAAAATGTATGATTTAATCTTCCCATCTTCTATGTGGTCATCTTCTATATATGGCTTTAGTTTTGCCACTCTCCCATAAAGGCCACTTTTGTGAAGCACCCGGGCTATTGTTACAGTCTGCACAGTGTCTCCCAGCTCAGCCATTGAAGACTGTAACTCCTTTAGAGTTACCATAGGCCTCTTGGTGGCCTCACTGACTAGTGCCCTTCTTGCCCGGATACTCAGTTTTTGAGGACGGCCTGATCTAGGCAGATTCACAGTTGTATCCTCTCCCTTCTTCACAAGAAGGGAGACCCGAAAGATCTGAGGAACTGGCGGCCAGTCAGCCTCCTGTGCACCGACTACAAGATACTGGCCAAAGCACTGACGCTCCGGCTGCAGCGGCCACTCCCTCAAGTCGTGGGTCCCGACCAGGTCTGTGGTGCCCGGGGGAGATCGGCGGCCGACAACGCCATGCTGCTCAGGGATGTCGTGGCCTACTCGAACGAGAGAGGGCTTCCCCTGGTCCTAATCAGCTTGGACCAGGAGAAAGCCTTCGACAGAGTGGGCCACGAATACCTGCAGTCTCGCTCTTGGCCTGAGGAAGTGGGTCAAGATCATCTACAGCGGCCTAAGCAGCAGGGTCCTTGTGAACCGCCACCTGACCGAACCATTTCCGGTCAGGTCGGGGGTCCGGCAGGGTTGTCCCCTGTCGGCCCTGCTGTACGTCCTCTGCTTGGAGCCGTTCATGCAGGCGATCCGCCGGGACGTCCGGGTGACAGGTTTCCATCTCCCGGGTTCCGGCGGAGAGCAACTGAAGGCCCTGGCCTATATGGACGACGTGGCCGTGGTCTGCACGGACGCTCCGTCCGTGGCCAGGGTCGAGGAACTGCTGGACGGCTTCTGCAGGGCGACGGGGGCCGCTGTGAACAAGGCCAAGAGCGAGGTCTACCTCTCCAGGGCATGGCCTGTCGGCCGGGGCCCGCCGACCGTGTTCCCTGTGAAGCCGTCTATCAAGGTTCTGGGGATCACGATCGACGGGACCAACACGGGCACCCGGAGCTGGGAGGAGGCCATAGCAAAGGTCCAAAGGAAGATCCACGGCTGGAGCACAAGGACCTTGACGATGGCTGGTAAGGTGCTGGTCGTAAAGGCCATCCTCTTCCCGATACTCCTCTACGTAGGAATGATCTTCCCCCCAGACAAGGTTATCGCAAAACTAGTGACCCGAATTATATTTCGGTTTGTCTGGGGGAGCAAAATGGAGAGGCTGAAAAGAGTGCAGATGGTGAAGGGTACCCCGGATGGAGGCAGGGGGGTCCCGGACGTTGTGCGGCTGATAAAGGCGCAGGGGCTGGCCTATGTGGTCAAGAACATCCAGGCTGCTGGCAAGAAGGTGAGTTTCATGAACCGCTTTTACTTTGCCAGCAGCCTGAGACCATTCGGCCTCTGCGCCATGGATAACACCAGGCCGCACTCGTGGGACCCCCCGCCGTTCTACAGGGCGCTCCGAGCCTTTGCGCTCGAAGTAGGCCTCCATAAAGTCGTGCTGGCCTCCTGGGATTACAAGACCATCTGTAGTCAGATGAGATCTACCCAGGAGACCAGCCGGATAGAAGATTTCCCTCCCGAAACCTGCCGGTTTATCTGGGCTAACGCTACGCACGTTTGCCTCACGAACACGCAGAAAGATGTCTCCTGGATGGCTGTGAGTCGGTGTCTCCCCACCCGAGTGTTCATGCACAGAAGGGGCATAGCTCCTTATGACACCTGCCCCTATAAGGGTTGCCTGGGGAAGGAGACGGAGGCTCACATCTTTAGTGAGTGCCCCTCCGCCCACAGGGTCTGGCTCCTGTTTTCTCCGTTCCTCCACAGGTTCGCCGTTCCTGCGCGGGCGACCGCCCAGCAGATCCTATACGGTCCAGCCAAGGGAATCTCTTCATCTACCTTGAGGTGCTGGTGGCGTGTCGTCTGCGCAGTGAAGCAGGCACTGTGGGAGGGACGGAACATCTGTTTGTTCAATAAGCAGGAGCTGGACCCGATCGTCATCGTGCGGAGGGGCATGGTGTTTGTAAAAGACTACGTCAATCTGGAGGTCCATCAGAGGGGCAAGGAGGAAGCCTATAAGAACTGGCGCATACAAGATCTGGGGGAGCTCAGGATCCCATGATGGGACCCACCTCCGGGGACGGTTAGTTCCCCCTGCTGGAGCCTGAGTCCAAGATCTTTTAAAGATTTTACGGATGACTGTTTTAAAAAGATTTTAAATAACGAATCTTAATTGTTTTTAAAGATTTAGTTGTTTTTAAATCACATTGTTCAGGTTTTTTTGGTATAATTTTGTTATATTTTGTTGTCAAATACATTGACCGTTTTGGGTTTAATTTAAAATGCATTGGACTTTTTTTGTTTGTTTTTTATTTTTTCCTTTTTAATTGTTTTTTTAATTTGTTCAATGCATTTTCAGTTATTTTCAATGTATTTGACTCTTTTGTTGGTGTGCAATTTTTTGCTTTTATCACATTTGTTTTGTTGATTTGAGCACGTTTATTTTAAAGTTAATTGTTTTAGTTAAAATCACAAAGATTTTAAAATTTTTTAAGTGATTTTAATGATTGATATTTTAAATGATTTTAATCATAAGTATTAAAATTGGAATTGTTTTATTTTAAGAAATGTAAAATACTCAACCTAATAAACAGTATTATTCTCTCCAACGGGGGTCCCGGACGTTGTGTGGCTGATAAAGGCGCAGGGGCTGGCCTATGTGGTCAAGAACATCCAGGCTGCTGGCAAGAAGGTGAGTTTCATGAACCGCTTTTATGTTGCCAGCAGCCTGAGACCATTCGGCCTCTGCGCCATGGATAACACCAGGCCGCACTCGTGGGATCCCCCGCCGTTCTACAGGGCGCTCCGAGCCTTTGCGCTCGAAGTAGGCCTCCATAAAGTCGTGCTGGCCTCCTGGGATTATACGACCATCTGTAGCCAGATGAGATCTACCCAGGAGACCAGCCGGATAGAAGATTTCCCTCCCGAAACCTGCCGGTTTATCTGGGCTAACGCTACGCACGTTTGCCTCACGAATACGCAGAAAGATGTCTCCTGGATGGCTGTGAGTCGGTGTCTCCCCACCCGAGTGTTCATGCACAGAAGGGGCATAGCTCCTTATGACACCTGCCCCTATAAGGGTTGCCTGGGGAAGGAGACGGAGGCTCACATCTTTAGTGAGTGCCCCTCCGCCCACAGGGTCTGGCTCCTGTTTTCTCCGTTCCTCCACAGGTTTGCCGTTCCTACGCGGGCGACCGCCCAGCAGATCCTGTACGGTCCGGCCAGGGGATTATCATCATCTACCCTGAGGTGCTGGTGGCGTGTCGTCTGCGCAGTGAAGCAGGCACTGTGGGAGGGACGGAACATATGTCTATTCAACAAGCAGGAGCTGGACCCGATTGTCATCGCGCGGAGGGGCATGGTGTTCGTAAGGGACTATGTCAATCTGGAGGTCCATCAGAGGGGCAAGGAGGAAGCCTATAAGAACTGGCACATACAAGATCTGGGGGAGCTCAGGATCCCATGATGGGACCCACCTCCGGGGACGGTCAGTTCCCCCTGCTGGAGCCCGAGTCCAAGATCTTTTAAATATTTTATGGATGATTGTTTTTAAAACGATTTTAAAAAAGAATCTTAATTGTTTTTAAAGATTTAGTTGTTTTTAAACCACTAATTGTTTAGGGTTTTTTTTGGTTTAGTTTTGTTATATTCTTTTGTCAAATACATTGACCGTTTTGGATTTAATTTTAAATGCATTGGACCTTTTTTGTTTGTTTTTTATTTTTACCTTTTTAATTGTTTCTTTATTTTGTCCAATGCATTTTCAGTTACTTTCAATGTATTTGACTTTTATGTTGGTGAGCAGTTATTGCTTTAATCACATTTGTTTTGTTGTTTTGGGCACGTTTATTTTGAAGTTAATTGTTTTGTTTTTTGTTAAAATCACAAATATTTTAAAAATGTTAAGTGATTTTAAGAATTGATTTTTAAAGATTTTAATCATAAGTATTAAAAAATTGAATTGTTTTATTTTAATGAAAATGTAAAATACTACACCAAATAAAACAGTATTATTCTCTCCAACGAGGGGGATGAGGAGGCAGAGGAGGATCCAGAGATCACCACCACTGAACTCTCCCAGGTGATAAAGAGTCTTAATTCTGGAAGCACACTGGGTCCCGATGGGATCCCAACTGAATTCTATAAGATCTTTTGGGAGGTGCTTAAGGAAGATCTGGCTCAGGTCTTGGGCCCCTTCTATGAAGAGGAGTATCCTCTCTCTTCTTCATAAGAAGGGAGATCCAAAGGATCTGAGGAACTGGCGGCCGGTCAGCCTCCTGTGCACCGACTACAAGATACTGGCCAAAGCACTGACACTCCGGCTGCAGCGGCCACTCCCTTAAGTCGTGGGTCCCGACCAGGTCTGCGGTGCCTGGGGGAGATCGGCGGCCGACAACGCCATGCTGCTCAGGGATGTCGTGGCCTACTTGAACGAGAGAGGGCTTCCCCTTCCTTCCTAATCAGCCTGGACCAGGAGAAAGCCTTCGACAGAGTGGGCCACGAATACCTGCAGCTCGTCATGGAGAGGATGGGTCTCGCTCTTGGCCTGAGGAAGTGGGTGAAGATCATCTACAGCGGCCTAAGCAGCAGGGTCCTCGTGAACCGCCACCTGACCGAACCATTTCCGGTCAGGTCGGGGGTCCGACAGGGTTGTCCCCTGTCGGCCCTGCTGTACGTCCTCTGTCTGGAGCCGTTCATGCAGGCAACTGAAAGCCCTGGCCTATATGGACGACGTGGCCGTGGTCTGCACGGACGCACCGTCCGTGGCCAGGGTTGAGGAACTGCTGGACGGCTTCTGCAGAGCGACGGGGGCCGCTTATTCACAAGTTTATTTGATTTATTGCACATGTTTATTTGAGTTAATGTATTTTGTTAATCACATTAAGATTTTAATTTTTTTTAAGTGATTTTAGGAATTGATTTTAAAATTTTTAATCATAAGTATAAAAATGTTGAATGTTTTTATTATTGATTTGTAAAATACTTAACCTAATATAACAGTATTTTATTCTCTCCATTTCCTAATAATGGACTTTACTGTGCTCCAGGGGATATTCAATGCCTTGGAAATGTACTTATATCCTACCCCTGATTGGTGCTTTTGAAGAACCTTAGTCCGGATTTGCTTTGAATGTTCCTTCGTCTTCATTATGTATTTTTTGTTAGGAATTGTACTAACCAACTGTGGGACTTCCTAGAGACAGGTGTATTTAACTTGAAATCATGTGACACACTTTAATTGCACAGAGGTGGACTCCATTCAACTAATTACGAGGCTTCTAAAGACAATCACCACAGCTCAATCAGGTGTGTCATAGCAAAGGGGGTGATTACTTATGCATTCGATTATTTTCTGTTTTGTATTTGCAATTAATTAAAAACAATATGCAGATTATATTTTTCACTTTGAAATCATGGACATGTTATGTGTTGATCTGTGGCAAAAACCCCTGATTAAATCCATTCTGATGTCATGTTGTAACACAATGAAATGTGGAAAAGTCCAAGGGGGTAAATACTTTTGCCAGCCACTGTATTCCATCTATCTATGCAATGCAAGTGTTGTGTTTCAGTTTTGCAAAAAAAATGTTTTTAATTATGTTGAAATTCATTAATTTCATGAACATAGATATTAACACAATTTAGAGACTCCATCATTCAAACAGTTGAACAAGATGGCGACATGAATGCAATCTTAAAACATGCTATTGTAGTGATGCAGACAATCCCTACAACTTGGGCTTCTCACCAGACCATTTTGCTGTCCTCACAGTGACATTCATGCTTATCGGAGTTAAGAAATTTTAAATCTCTCTTAAAAAAAAAAGGTTAAACTTTTATTAATTTTCTACTTGAATTAATTTTTAACATCACAGAGCCTTTCCTTGAATTATTCCATTTGGACTTTGGTAGCATGACACTACATTGGTATGCAAATTAACACACAAGAATCAATTAACCCTTCCTTTCTCACAATTCTTTTCTAGCACATACTATATTTATTCATTTATGTAATTAATTTTAGCTGTCACCCCTATGCAGTGTGACTTTCAGTTGTCACACAAAAAAAAATTGCATAGATAATATACACTCACCTAAAGGATTATTAGGAACACCTGTTCAATTTCTCATTAATGCAATTATCTAACCAACCAATCACATGGCAGTTGCTTCAATGCATTTAGGGGTGTGGTCCTGGTCAAGACAATCTCCTGAACTCCAAACTGAATGTCTGAATGGGAAAGAAAGGTGATTTAAGCAATTTTGAGCGTGGCATGGTTGTTGGTGCCAGACGGGCCGGTCTGAGTATTTCACAATCTGCTCAGTTACTGGGATTTTCACGCACAACCATTTCTAGGGTTTACAAAGAATGGTGTGAAAAGGGAAAAACATCCAGTATGCGGCAGTCCTGTGGGCCAAAATGCCTTGTTGATGCTAGAGGTCAGAGGAGAATGGGCCGACTGATTCAAGCTGATAGAAGAGCAACTTTGACTGAAATAACCACTCGTTACAACCGAGGTATGCAGCAAAGCATTTGTGAAGCCACAACACGTACAACCTTGAGGCGGATGGGCTACAACAGCAGAAGACCCCACCGGGTACCACTCATCTCCACTACAAATAGGAAAAAGAGGCTACAATTTGCACAAGCTCACCAAAATTGGACAGTTGAAGACTGGAAAAATGTTGCCTGGTCTGATGAGTCTCGATTTCTGTTGAGACATTCAGATGGTAGAGTCAGAATTTGGCGTAAACAGAATGAGAACATGGATCCATCATGCCTTGTTACCACTGTGCAGGCTGGTGGTGGTGGTGTAATGGTGTGGGGGATGTTTTCTTGGCACACTTTAGGCCCCTTAGTGCCAATTGGGCATCGTTTAAATGCCAGGGCCTACCTGAGCATTGTTTCTGACCATGTCCATTCCTTTATGACCACCATGTACCCATCCTCTGATGGCTGCTTCCAGCAGGATAATGCACCATGTCACAAAGGTCGAATCATTTCAAATTGGCTTCTTGAACATGACAATGAGTTCACTGTACTAAACTGGCCCCCACAGTCACCAGATCTCAACCCAATAGAGCATCTTTGGGATGTGGTGGAACGGGAGCTTCGTGCCCTGGATGTGCATCCCACAAATCTCCATCAACTGCAAGATGCTATCCTATCAATATGGGCCAACATTTCTAAAGAATGCTTTCAGCACCTTGTTGAATCAATGCCACGTAGAATTAAGGCAGTTCTGAAGGCGAAAGGGGTCAAACACAGTATTAGTATGGTGTTCCTAATAATCCTTTAGGTGAGTGTAGATAATACAGATAATATTTTCCTAGTTGAAGCAATTAACAATAAACAAGAGCATGGCTCAAAATAAACAAGAGCATTTCACAAATTACAGTTCAAATTCTTATATTGGAATAGTAGCATTATTAAACATTTTATAATAGTTATGTTAGTAATGTTACTCAGGAAGAAGCGGCAGGTGTGTGTCAGGAGTTATGCGGTGATGGGTTATGAGTAGCAGAGGGAAGGGAAGGTTGACTCCAGGTCTCCAATATTGCAGATTATATATCTAGTGGTAACAAGGTACATCAAGATCAAGATCAAGACAGGGTGACAACACATAAAGTATTAACAGGATAATAATAGGGCAAAAAAAAATATTCCTGTGATATTTTCTTCAAACATCCGCCGCTAGCACTTTCCAGGCTACAGAAAGTTAAATTAGTTTTAAGCAGTGGTTCTCAGCTTTGGGGACTCACTGTCCTGCCTGCTTTTGTTCCAGCTATGTTCTCAATTACTTAATTGAACCGTTAGCTGAATAAATTATTTTGAATTATTTGAAACAGTTGGGGAAAAATTCACTTGAAAAGCCACTTGAATTCTCAAACTTTTTATAAGGTAAACCATTAAAAAACTCAAATGAAGCAAATTATTAGTTCAATTAACATTTCAATTAGGCAATTCAGAGTTCTGTTGGAACAAAAACCAGCAGGAGAGTGGGCTGCCATGATCAGGGTTGCAACCCACTGGCTTAAAGCATATGAATTAATGACAACCTGTCAGGATAATTTTGCGCTAATACAACCACTTTTTTTTCTTTTACTCACAAAATAAAAATAAATGTAATCACTCTAAAGCTTGTTTTGTGGATGGCATTTACATGTTCGTCAGAGTACATACCTCCAAATCAAGATGTGCAAATGTATTCTTGTAACTGGCCGGGGCATTCTGTGGGAGACGGAGCTGCTGAAGGCTTTTCTATAATAATCTCTAATTGTTTCTAACTCGGCTTGAGTTGCTGAAAAGAAAACAAGGCAGGAAAAAAATGTGTGTGTTTTTCCTGGTTTGTTAGTCTAAAATGCATGAAAGGCATCTGGCAGGCCTGTCTAATATTTCAATCAATATAGGCCATTACACAAGATGACAACATCTCGTTTCAAGGTTGACCTTGTTTGCAAAAGGGTGATTTTGCAGTCAATGTAAGCATTTTGCTGCACAGGAAATGTATTTATGTATGTATTTATTATATTATGTATTTTATTTATTTACAGGACACATCCTGTTTAGTCTTCTATCAGCCAGGAATTTAAAATTCAGGGAAAATGATTTTTGACCAGTGAAGCCTCTTATTGTGGCAGGTGCTACATTTAACAACGATGCTATTCACAGTTGTTGTTTTTTGATTCTTGTTAACTCCTGTCTCAGAATGTGTGAAGCAAACGTTATAACAGATAGCTTAAAATAAAATTAATTGGATGAAGCTCAAAAACTGTGATCCAACCGGCAACATGTTTAATAAAAAAGCAAAGTGAGAATATATTATTGTAAGATACTAAACATTTGAACAGATCAGACTTGTATCTATGTAATAATAAAGCTCAGATATAGTGGGGCCTGTAAATCATACAACCTTATTTTGGCAAATATATAAACAAAATCATATACCTTCCTAACTGGGAAATGTAGGATTGTGGTAAAGGACTTTGAAGGAAAAGGAAAATGAAGAATTTAGGATTGTGGTAAAGGAGATAGCTTTGAAGTTCTGTGTTTTACAACAGGCCTGTGCTCACCAAAGTACAACAGATGACACGTCCATGCTGGAGCCCCCTCAACTGACATATGGGCTGCCATGCCCGTCTCCACAGAGACCAGCACCACATTCCAATTGAAGATTTATTTTGTGAAACACAGACATTCAAGGCACTTTATATATTTTATATATTCCATAGACTAGGGCAACAAACCCAAATACAAACTACATGCTGCTAACAGAAGTGTTACACCAGTTCTTCCCCAGTTTGATAACAAACAATAAAAGATGAGTTAAAACTTAATGTCACTTAAGTAATTCTACCTCAGAGGCAAAACATGAATAAGCCATGTTTAATCTTAAAATAAAAATCATTAGCTAAAACAACCATTGGACCATTTATATTTCACATAAAATGCAAACTTAACATTTGGTAAGGGAATTATTCACACATCCTAATTGATCCTCCACTGACATGGCACATCAGACCAGCCCCCCTGGAATGCCAAGAAAACTCATAACATCACCGAAAAAGAACACCAGGCTTGTTTGGTATCAGCTGTAAGGTCATGCTTTGAGGGACTTGAAAATGTAGTTGATAGAACTAAAACTTGACAAAATAGAGAGTTAGAGACTCTAAGTAACATCTGAACCATTTTCACATTCCTCAAAGCCATCACACCCCCAATACACATTCTGTAGGAAACAAGGGAGAGGAATAGCAAAGACTGCTTTGATTCAAATTTCAGTTTTATTACCCCTAACCTGACCAATCAGAAGTTTGGAAGGAAAATGTTTTTGTCTAAAATATATAAAATCAGACAGTTAAAATCTAACAATTTGGAGTGGAGTGGAGTGGAATGGAGTGGAACAACCTGGGAAAAGAAACCAAGGAGACCAAATCCAGGAAGACTGAATGGAACCAGAACTCCTCCACCAAAAACCTGAACGCTTTGCAACCGTCCTCAAGGCGAAGCAGTCTGCCAGCCCTCCCCGCTATCGAACGTCTGCATAAACCATACAGGTAGTATATTTTGTGTACTAGTCAAGAATTAGGTAAATCACAATTTCATAAAACTTAGTTGTGTATGAGATCTAAATTGTAGGAACGGGTAGCATAATCATAATACTTGTTTGTTATTTTACCTGTTTTGTGCCCCGAGTAAACTTGAGTATTGGATAGATCTCCTCTCACTCTCACTTGAAATATTATCCACCTTGCTTTTCTCCGTTCTATCTGTGCAAATACATGATCTCTATTTACATTTTTAATAAACCTATATATTATATAAAATGAAACAGTCTCAAAGTTAATTCATACAGATCAAGCTCAACGCTAATCTGAATTTGTATTAGTAAAGTATTGTGGTAACTTGTGCATCAACACGGTCTCGTTTTCAGAGAACTTGACCGCTGTGGGTTTTCATGTGTGGGGGTCACTAGATAACAGGAATTTATTCAGCAATTATTATTTAATCTGATATTGATACCAGATAAACAAGCCAAATTCCAGTTTAAAGTCCTAGGTCAATCAAAAGTACTAATAAAACAATAACTGTAAGGATGAATTGAAAACAATTTGTCCATTGTAGCATTCTGCCTGTATCTTAACAGATCAGCATCCTTTCATTTCATTAAACTATTTATAGGCCCCACATATAGATAGATAGATTAGTCAGTTAATTCACATCATTATGATGTGATTTCAATAAAGTATAAATGTCATATAATAATTTAATGAAGGCGACTTGGTTTGTTTATTTATTTTCCTTCGTGGAAAATGAATCTGTGTATAGTGGGGTTGTGCAACCTATGGTAGATCTATCTTAGGATAAATAAAGAGAAAACACAATCTCTTCCCCCGTCCCTCGATTTGCACATGCGACTCACACAGTTGTGAAACTGCAATAGTTGTCCTTGAAGAGACTATACAACAACATGCTAATATGTACAATTAGTATTCAGGGCAACAGGTTCAAGTTTGTCTAAGCATAGCTGTTATTGGGCAGTCCCCTCCAGGAAGTTGGTTTACACTACAACATATTATGTCACCAGATGTGAGGTAATTAATAACCACACAAAGGTCAGCTTCGTCTTTCCTTACTTTTTTAGCGAAGCAGCAGTTCTTGTGCAACTTGTGTGTTACTGTTACAGCAATAATATCAGCTGCAGGAGGAAATACTGCATTAAACCAGTGACCAAATGTTAAATCATCTCCTACATGCCTTTGTTATGATTTGTACTGCATTTATGTATTAGTTCCAGAATAAAACATTAAACCTACATCTGATCCTTTTGTTGTAATTATTTTTGTGAACATTGTATTCAGACAGACTTAACTATTTTAGAAGTTTTGTTTTCTCTGCATTTATATGGGGGCATTCCTTTTTTTATTCTAAAGTGGAGTTTGTTGGATAATATTTCAATTTGAGTATGTGCATTATCAGGTTGGGTAAGGAAAACGGAGACCAACAATCGATTCATTGGAGGACATCATGTAGCATTGAATGGGCAGGTTGCATATCCAGAAATAAAATAATAAATAATAATAAACTTTGTTTGTTTGTTTGTTTTATTAATTGAAAGTTATGATGCTGTCATAAAATGTCCTTTAAAACCTTTTTGAGTGTCTTACAGTGTCTTATTTTTTTTAAAAAAGAGAGCTTAGCAGTGTATGTGGCTAAGAAATCTGCAATGTTTCACATCAGTACAGGTTGGCTGTTATCTTGAGAACACTGGGTTAGCTAGCTGTAGCAACTCAACCCTGAACCTGATGGAAGCCTAGGTTTACTGGGAACTCTATCTCTCATCCTAGCCCAACCCTAACCCTAGTCCTCATCTGAACCACACAGTTAATGAGATCTACATAAAATGTGCTTCACCAAAAAGGTTTTTGCATGTAACGAAAAAGCAGCCTCCTTAGTCTCATTTGTCAGGTATCGTTTAATGATTTTTACCTTTGCAATCATACATACATTTTAAAACCATCATATTTAAACACATTTACAGCATAGATATACATTCATCTCTCCAATGTATAATGTCTGGGTAGTGCTTCATGTATCATCAGGTTAGGTTAGGCTTTTCATACAAACGTGCATCTCACCTCTGCACTTTATAATTCAGGAAGCTGCAAGAGTTGCTGATGGATTTAAAACCCCAGCACACAAGCCAGGGAGCCATTATCCTTTTATTATAATTATTAATTAGTACTTCAATTTAAAATTAACTTGGACTTATTGGGTGTATTTAAATAAACCCCCATATCACCTCTTATCATACGAGTTGGTCCAGTAGCTAGGGCTCCGATTGTGTTTTTTGAAGACAGGATCAACTATAAAGACCCAAAATATTCAAAATGTTCTTCAGTTTGTACAGTGCTCTCAGTTACTGTTTCTCAACCAAGATAAGTAAATATTGATATCTCTTGCATCTTGAGGTCGATAAAAATAATGCAACTAATGACTTTGACAAGGGCCAAATTGTGATGGTTAGACGACTGGGTCAGAGCATCTCTAAAACTGCAAGCTTTTGTGGGGTGTTCCCGGTCTGCAGTGGTCAGTACCTATCAAAAGTGGTCCAAGGAAGGAAAAGTGGTGAACCGGCGACAGGGTCATGGCAGCCAAGGCTCATTGATGTAGGTGGGGAGCGAAGGCTGGCCCATGTGGTCCGATCCAACAGACGAGCTACTGTAGCTCAAATTGCTGAAAAAGTGAATGCTGGTTCTCATAGAAAGGTGTCAGAACACACAGTGCATCGCAGTTTGTTGCATATGGGGCTGCGTAGCCGCAGACCAGTCAGGGTGCCCATGTTGACCCCTGTCCATTGCCACAAAAAACCTACAATGGGCACGTGAGCATCAGAACTGGACCATGGAGCAATGGAAGAAGGTAGCCTGGTCTGATGAATCACGCGTTCAAGGTGTTGACTTGGCCTCCAAATTCCCCAGATCTCAATCCAATCGAGCATCTGTGGGATGTGCTGGACAAATAAGTCCGATCTATGGAGGCCCCACCTCGCACCTTACAGCACTTAAAGGATCTGCTGCTAACATCTTGGTGCCAGATACCACAGCACACCTTCAGAGGTCTAGTGGAGTCCATGTCTCGACAGGTCAGGGCTGTTTTGGCGGCAAAAGGGTGACCTACACAATATTAGGCAGGTGGTCATAATGTTATGGCTGATCGGTGTAAATGGATAAACAGATCCAAGAAATAATAACAGTTATCATATTCAACCCATAAACACTTCAAGACCCTCAAAACCCTAACATCCCCCCAACAAGAAAATATTTAAAAAACACAGTATAATCTTATACACAAAATCACTTGATCAACAACAAGACAAGAAAAAATGGAAAATAAAAACATCAATGCATCATATATACATCACTAATTCACCCCCTGTACTTCACACAACACTTTATTAACACACCACATGAGATAAAAGTTGTCCAAATCCTAGATAGATAGATAGATAGATAGATAGATAGATAGATAGATACAAGTCTAATCTATGAAGAAGTATTTTTATAATTATTGCAACTATCTCATTGGTAAAATAAATAAATACATTGATAAATAAATAAATAAAACTGTGGAAAAATATATGAGAAAGTAAATTAAAAATTATGCATGCTTTCTCGTCTGTAGAAACATCACAAATGTAGGTCTAAAGTGCTTGTCAATTAGTGCTTCTTCATTGTATTAATATTTTGCCATTCGCGGGCAGCCGTCTCCTGTCTGAAAGCCGTTGATAGCTGTATTGATCAGTGCACAGTGACAGTGCAGAAAAACAAGACAGCTTTTGATCCACGAACAACCAATTTAGAATTGAAATGCGTTTCATGGAGCAAGGTGGAGAAAGGTTGTAATATAGTAATATCAATATAGGGCCTTGTGTTTTGCGTGATCTGTCCATGTAATTGCTATTGCAAATCTCGCAAAACATAGGGCTCTAATTATGACACATTTTCAAAAGGTACAGTACATTGGGAGAATATTTTATATATGCTGTAATATACAAAAATGACAATAAATTGCATATTTTAAAGTTCATTACAGTAGGCCTATATTGCAATATATTGTTATTATTAGATTTTGGTTGGCTTTTAGCATTAGGGACCGTTTGTGACTTTTATTATCTTGCATTAGTTACGTGTTTAAGTGTATGTATCACCCTGTATTAATAAAGGCAGTTTGAGAGTAGTAATTTTGAGTTTAGTTTCCCTGTACAATCTCTGGTGAATTGTGACACCGTCGGCAGGATCTCAGAAACACCCACCATGGACAGTCAAGGTCTTCAAGCTCTGCCCCCAGTGGCCGCTATGGCATGGTTTCTAGGGGTACCTTGGATTGGATTGCTGATTGTTATTAACTGTCAGCCTGCATTTCAACATTTTATGTCACATATTATACTAATCCTGCCGCCGAACACACAACGTACTGAGTCACGATTCAGATATAAAACTTAATGAACAGTAACCATCCAAACAAGCCAGTTTGGAGACTGGTATGAAATAGAAGCGATTCTGATCTGGGAATCTAGGAAGTCTAAGCATGGCAGAAAGGTGATTGTATACAAACACACTGGGTAAGAATAGGAAACTGACTTGGAGTCTGTAAGTTTATGTTAGTTAATTGAAGAGTGCCCTGCCTGCATCAGCTGCTGTAAATACAGTCTACATCTAGAATATTTTCCATATTGGAGGTTCATGTATAGAGTAAATGTAAATAGGGAGGCGGGGTGCATAATACATATTCAAAGACTGGCAAAGTTTGCACATCTTGTCTTAATTGCATTCCCTGAATTGGAGCATTCTATGTAGGGCTGGATCAGTGTTCAACAGACTCTTGAATATGTTATTGATTAATAAGTATTAATTTTAGTTTCCCCCTCCTTATTAACAAAGCTGGACTAAAACTTAATTTTATTTCTGGTAATGTAATAATGTGAAAACATGCAAGTCTACTTATGTTAGAATAAGCTTAAATTGATACTGTCATTGGCAAAGGGGTTTAGTAAATGATAAAATTGTCAAACTACAAATCTCCCTTCATTTCGTGGTTATGCTGTAGCTTTGCATATTATCTGATTATGATGCTATTGTATTAATATGTTTATGTAACAAAATGTATATTTCATTTTTACTTTCAGAATAAAGTTGACTGTAAGGAGTTTTACACTCTTTTTTCAAGGGGGGGCAGCCCAGTTTCTTGGGGCCACAACACAGTGTTGTTTGGATTTTGTTCCAGTCCAACTCTCACTTCTCATTAATGGGTCTAAATATACCTGTCTCTGTAAGGTCCCACCGTTGTGCATTTAAAACTCAGATACTACCTTCAAAACAACTCTGGGATAAAGTTGTGGAAAAGCAAAGATCAGGGGAGGGGTGTAAAAGGATTTCAAAGGCATTGAATATCCCTTGGAGCGCAGTCAAGTCGATTATGAAGAAATGGAAGGTATACGGCACCACCCAGAATCTGTTTAGAGCAGGATGTCTTCCCAAACTGAGGAGTCAGGTAAAAAGGGCATTGGTCAAAGAAGCCACCAAGAGGCCAATAACAACTCCGAAAGACCTTGGCTGAGATGGGAGAAACTGTCCATGTATCAACACTAGCTCAGGTACTCCACAAATCTGACCTGTAATGAAGAATGGCAAGGAAGAGACATTTCTGAAAAAAATCATATATAAGATCCTGCTTGGAATTTGCAAAAAGATGCGGCACATGAGTCTGTGGTCTGAACTAGTTGGCCTAAAGGCAAAGCATTATGTCTGGAACAAACCCACACAATAACCCAGGTAACACAATATCTACTGTGGTGCATGGTGGTGGTAGCATCATGCTGTGGGGATGCTTTGCATTGGTAGGGACTGGGAAGTTTGTCATGGTAGAGGGCAAAATGCAAGGAGCCAAATATAGGCAAATCCTTGAAAACCTCCTTCAGTCTGAAAAAGACCTAAGATTGAGATAGAGATTTACCATAAAGCAGGACAATGACCAAAAGTATACCGCCAAAGTGACACTGGAGTGACTTAAAAACAAGAAAACGAATGTCCTGGAGTGGCCCAGTCAGAGCCTGGTTGAATCTGATTAAGAATCTGTGGCAAGATCTGAAGATTGCTGTCCACCAACGATCCCCATCCAACTTGACAAAGCATAATTTTGAATTGAGTGAATATTGCACCATCCAGGTGTGAAAACATGTTAGAGACTTTCTAGAAAAGACACCTGTAAGAAGAACTGACACAGGGGAGTGAATACTTCTCTAACCAAGACATTTCAGTTTTTTTTAATTAACTGTTGTTTCACAATACAAAATATCTAGCCTCTTCAAAGTATTGAGTAGGTTGTGTAAACCAAAGGGGAAATAAAATCCCATTTAAATGTATTACAAATTCAAGTTGTAACACAACATGTGAAAAAGTCTAAGGGGGTTGAATACTTCCTATAGGCACTGTATATATACATATATTATTTATGTATTTAAAGAATCATTTATTTTCTGTTTTTAAAAGGTTTAAAAATTAATTTAATCTGTCTCAATTTCACACATGACTACGGTGGCTCGTTGAGGACATGAAAAAAAAAAGCCCCGTGATCACGACATAACGAGTTGTTTTGTTGTGATCACGAGATAAATTACCTCCAGTTAACTTGTGATCACGACATAATGGGCCGTATATCGGGCCATAACTATACTCAATGGTTAACAGACTTAACCCCACTACTGTATGGAATAATAATAACAGGAAAAGCATAAGTATTACAGTAATAACAATAAATACGCATTTAACCGATGCCCTACACGGGATTCAAACCACTTTCATTGTGTGTCTTCACCGCTACAGTGTTGCGTTCAGTCCGCTACACATCACCTTTTTATGAAGGAGGTTTAAAGCTGTTCTGAGGGGTTACCTCATTTGTAATGTGTTTATTATGTAGAATGAGTGTATTTACGAATAGGCACACATAAAATATGCTAAATTAATGTGTATGGTTATTATAATTGTAGTTTGGATAGTTTTTATGAGTTGTGTCAATAAAACTAAAACAAATGCCAGCGCATTCAGTTTGCTGTAAGAGCAGTGCGCAGCGGTCCAGACCACTCGGACGAACCCCTACGGGCACCGCGGACACACACTCACAACGGGCACTTTTGAGTGACCAATTAACCTGAACTGCATGTCTTTGCACTGGGTGGAAATGGGAGGAAACCACAATCCACTTAGAAAAGAAGCGAGATACGTAGAGAATAAGTAATTTAGCATTGCTAGCAGCTGCCATGCTTTTTTAAAATCAATATTAACTGTAATACACCATTACAGTAAAGTCTTGCATTTCAACAATGTCATCAGTTAAGTTAAAATTAAACTTTTGAAAGTCATTGTATACTCAAAGGTGTAATCAAGCACAGCACAGCAACCTGTTAAAACATGTTGGATTTACTGTGGCTTATATTATGGCCTTTTTAACATGACATAAAACACTGCCTGGCATTTATGCCTTTTGAAAGAGGAAGCTTTTTTTGCTCTCATTAAAATGTGTTAAATTTAAAACTGATAATTGCTGTAATTATGCAGGGGGGCAAACACAGACACTACCATTGCTGTCCAAATATAGACAATTTTAATTGCATTTTCAGCAGACTGGGTGACACATCTCTCCTCCTGGAGAGTAAAAACATTTTCTCATATTTTCCTGTATTTTAGAAGAAAACACACATACTACCTCCATTTTCCTATGTTTTTCTTCTTGTCTAAGCAACACCGTTGGGCCCTAAAAATGTCTGCAGTGGTCATCTATAAAGGTTGTGTGCATGGAGATGTTAATTTGGTCATTATAGAAGGCATTGGCTGGAAAGAACATACACTAAAATAAAAAAGTCAAATTATCCATCTCCTGTTTGAAGGGGTGGATGGGGGGAGAGCTCAGAGGGTTTGATTCATTACAGCAGCCAGCCTTGTCTGTCAAAGGATATTGATTTGTTATTGAAATAATTCCTTGCCAGCATGGGGAGCTAGCAGTATAACTGCTGACAGCCCAGCCATTTACAGGAACAAGACAGTCAAGAGCTATTCATACATTCTCCTGGGTAAGTCAATTCACCTCAATGGAGTTTTGCCATGTTTCATAGATTTAAGATATTCCTTATGATGATGATGATTATAACAATATCATAATTCATATTTTTAATGCATGATTACCATAACGGGCCATGATTTTTTCATGGCCAATTGCAGTAAAGCACAGTGAAGTTGAACCCATAGGAAACTATTGCTGAACTACAGCCACAGTTTAACCATGTTAAAATTGCAAAAATCCCAAAGCGAATTTGATCACGTTGAACTTGCAAAGGGGAATCTCCAGGACCTGGATGGTATAAAAGTACCCTAAGTGCTCAGAGTGTGATGTATGTTTTCCATGCACAGCCAAAGAGGAAAGAACAGTCAGGCTAGCGTCCTCACTCAAAGGCTGCTGTGTGGTTCACTGACCCCAAGCAGAGAGTCTCTGCACACACAGCAGAGTGGTGTGCCTTTTTCAATCAATCCAGTCAGCGAATGAGGGAGCTCGGCACCATGTCAAACACACACCTCGCACCTCAGCAAGCACATAGGCTGCATGTTGTGCGTTCAGTAAGAGAAGCAGAGCGTGTCAAGGTTATCTCAAGCTCCGATCACGGTGAATGAATTTGTTTCCCATCTTTTCCCAGGCTAAGTGTAACCACCAACACACAACAGGAGACAGAACATTAGGGGAGTGCCTGCCAGCATTTAGCAAGGCACACATGGCATTTCCCATACAGCATTGGACTGCAGTCTGTCCACGTTTTGCATTAATATACACACCTGCATAGATAACTGCATGTATAGCACTGCCTTTCAAATATGCGCTATAGGTTGAGAGCACAGGAAATGGCAGTTCCAGTAAAAACAGAAGGGACCTGCAACATCAACAATGGAAACAGTACCAACCACAACAGGATCCATTCACAACAAATGCTGGTGGTCCATCAACCAAGACAGTGACAATAATAGTGTTTTCATTTCTCTGCAACAGCAAGACAGGACAGTAAACACAAAGACATCTACACACAATCAGCTTTTCCATATACATTATAACAAGCTTGCTATAGGAGATGTGAGTCTCTTAGCCTATCTAGCTTGAACAATTTACTTGAGAATCATGAAGCTTCTGTCATGCTCCTCATATCAGCTGGGCAATATTTTCACTCAATGAATCAGTGCATCCACTGTGTTACAACCAAGCAATACCTAGGTTTTGCACCCTGAGGGTATTCATTCAGCTTTTAATAGACATCAAGATAGCTAGGTTACACACACACAAAGAGGAAGGAAAATAAATGCAGAAACTGACTGACTTTGTCTCGTTTTTTTTCTGATTATATGCATATTACATCAGCTATATCCAAACAGCAAATATCATCATAGGATGTAGTGTTTTTGTTACTTCTTTCAGATTGTATTTACCACCCCACACACACACATACATACCTCCAGAGATTTAAACAAAACATGCATTTATTATAAGGAAAATGGTTTAAATAGTGGGCCTTAATGTAACATGTATACATGGTGATATTATTTAACCAGCTTTTTAATTATCTGCAGTGTTTTAAACATTTTGTACACTTTGTGTTTGCTGATATGGGAATAATCAGCATTTAGCCAACATGTTTTCTTGTTTGGTTTTTTTTTATAAGCAGAAACAATATTCTTAAGACTATATAGTTAACCTCTAATAAAAACAAGTAAATACAGTGTTGGAAAATTATGTTGAAATGTAATCTTAATATTTTTTGCAAATAATAAAAACTGTCCTGTTTTACAAAATAGGCCTACCGTAAAACTTCAATTAAACGTTAATTCCAAATAACTGCAAGAAGCCCCGGCATCAACTGGAGACCGGCGATTGTATTAAACATTAATAAATAAAAAAGACATCACAGACTCATGCAGGTTAAGAAGATTCTGGAAACATTGCTTCATTGTAGAAGTACACAGCAAAATCTATAGTGTTAAAATTACAGTGTTAAAATATAGTGTTAAAAATCAGTGTTGTTTCAGCATGCTTTAGGTGAAATTAAAACTCTGAGAGTTAATCCATGTTGAGAGTCAGTGTTAATACTGGGTGTCAAAATTAAGAGTGTTGAATTATAACTGCACTGGTGTAAATCCAAATAACGTAACTCCCACAATGCATTGTGGAAGTTTCCAGAATAATTGTTGTTTTAATGTTTGTTTGTTTATCTTACTTATTGTATACATGTTAACTATTGTAAATAAATTATTGTTTGAGAGTAAAATGTGTCTTTACCCGACAATATATTTATATTTGTGTTGTCTGGTTTTACTACCCTAAAAAGAAGTCATATCTTTGAGTCAACACCTACCAAAAAAAAAAAAAATGTCTCCTCTATTTCTCTGCTAGTGGTGGTGCTTGTGAGCATTACTGGTATATGCATGATTCGTTTGCTTGCTTTGCTGGCTCTGCGTATTTATTTACTTACTTAAAAGTTAATTGTAAAACCAATTAAATGACTATGTTTTTACATGTGTGTATATATACATAAAGGATTGCTAGAAGTGTTGGGAGCCCAACAATGCATGAGTGTTAATTTAAAATGTTTTTGGATGGTCGTGCATGTAGGCCTCTTCTTTAAAAGGATTGATTTTAACACCTACAGTGTTACATTTGCTAATGATTTTTTTGCTGTGTAGTGTTGCTATCACTGGTACAGAGTACATTTTTGATTCTACCTAGTTTTGGGGAAATGCTGAACACTGAAAGTGTTAAAAAATGTACTCTTAGATGATGTTAGAATTTCAACACTTTTAAAAGTGTTGATTTAACATTTTGTGGTGGTTCCCACATATAAACTTCAAAAGTGTTGAATTGAACACTCATGGTGTTAAATTCGAACATTCTAATTTGCAGTGTAGGCGAATAGGCAAGGCTTATTATTATTATTATTATTATTATTATTATTATTATTATTATTAGTAGTAGTAGTAGTAGTAGTATTAGTATTATTATTATTATGAATTATTATTATTATTTTCCAGAGATGCAAACAAATCACATTCAATGTGTGGTGAACTACACACTGGATTGAAAACAAGATACCGGTAATTCTATTAGCAGTCTAAGATTCGATACACTGTGAAACAAAAAACACTTTAACAAAACTGTGGAAATGCGCTTTAAACCAAATCATCAACATTATACTTCATTAATGCATTGATTATGTCGCAATTGACAGTGAGTTTAATCACTACAATTAACAGCAATACAAATATACAGCTCTATACACTCACCTAAAGGATTATTAGGAACACCATACTAATACTGTGTTTGACCCCCTTTTGCCTTCAGAACTGCCTTCATTCTACGTGGCATTGATTCAACAAGGTGCTGAAAGCATTCTTTAGAAATGTTGGCCCTTATTGATAGGATAGCATCTTGCAGTTGATGGAGATTTGTGGGATGCACATCCAGGGCACGAAGCTCCCGTTCCACCACATCCCAAAGATGCTCTATTGGGTTGAGATCTGGTGACTGTGGGGGCCAGTTTAGTACAGTGAACTCATTGTCATGTTCAAGAAACCAATTTGAAATGATTCGACCTTTGTGACATGGTGCATTATCCTGCTGGAAGTAGCCATCAGAGGATGGGTACATGGTGGTCATAAAGGGATGGACATGGTCAGAAACAATGCTCAGGTAGGCCGTGGCATTTAAACGATGCCCAATTGGCACTAAGGGGCCTAAAGTGTGCCAAGAAAACATCCCCCACACCATTACACCACCACCACCAGCCTGCACAGTGGTAACAAGGCATGATGGATCCATGTTCTCATTCTGTTTACGCCAAATTCTGACTCTACCATCTGAATGTCTCAACAGAAATCGAGACTCATCAGACCAGGCAACATTTTTCCAGTCTTCAACTGTCCAATTTTGGTGAGCTTGTGCAAATTGTAGCCTCTTTTTCCTATTTGTAGTGGAGATGAGTGGTACCCGGTGGGGTCTTCTGCTGTTGTAGCCCATCCGCCTCAAGGTTGTACGTGTTGTGGCTTCACAAATTCTTTGCTGCATACCTCGGTTGTAACGAGTGGTTATTTCAGTCAAAGTTGCTCTTCTATCAGCTTGAATCAGTCGGCCCATTCTCCTCTGACCTCTAGCATCAACAAGGCATTTTCGCCCACAGGACTTCCGCATACTGGATGTTTTTCCCTTTTCACACCATTCTTTGTAAACCCTAGAAATGGTTGTGCGTGAAAATCCCAGTAACTGAGCAGATTGTGAAATACTCAGACCGGCCCGTCTGGCACCAACAACCATGCCACGCTCAAAATTGCTTAAATCACCTTTCTTTCCCATTCAGACATTCAGTTTGGAGTTCAGGAGATTGTCTTGACCAGGACCACACCCCTAAATGCATTGAAGCAACTGCCATGTGATTGGTTGGTTAGATAATTGCATTAATGAGAAATTGAACAGGTGTTCCTAATAATCCTTTAGGTGAGTGTATGTGTGTACATATATATATATATATATATATATATATATATATATATATATATATATATATATAGTTAAAGTGAGAAATAAACTAATAAAAACACACATGATGGTGATTTTTTAAATTAATATAAGGTATATATATTTACTGAAAACAAGAAAGATGCGTAACCCGGCGTTTTTTAGACACCGACTTTTGTTTACATGATTATGCAAATCAATCCGGCGACTAGACCGGCTATTTTAGACCCGGCGAGTGATGGAAGTTTTACAGTATTTATACGGTATAAATCTCCAATTTCTCAAATGAGGCAATATATTTCTATATGCAAGGTTTCTACCTATTTATTTATTTTAAAAGTATTTTGTTTTTCTAAAGGTGCCTGGGTGTGCTATGACATAAATCTCAATGCAGGAGTAACAGCATACAAATTCGAATAATAGCCTAATAATAATAATCATAATGATTTCACCTGAGTCCCTTATAATGTAGTAACATTTTGATAAAGTAAATTAATTATTAAGTAATTATTATTAATATTATTATTATCAAACATTTAAACAATAAACTGCGGTGACAATAGGAACTGCTGTAAGAGAACTGTGTGACAACGTGATGATTTCTACAACATGTGGAAACTTACTGCGGACATGCAACTCATTTATAAGGAAAGCAGCAGGCTGCGTAAACTACTACCCGTTTGCTCATTCAATAATGATTTCTCCATCGCGGAGAGGGACACATCTTCTACCGCATGCCACGAACGAATACATATCCACATTTATCTTTTACAACCGAAGTTTTTGTTGTTGATGTGTGTGTTTTTTTATCCTGCATGTTTTGTTGTTTTCAGAATCCAGAATCCTATGGACAGTTCGGCTGTAATTCTGCACTACGCTCTCCTCCTTGCTGTCTATTGCGGCGATATAAAGTGAAACAAAAGGAATGCGCTGTTTTTCTCTTCCTTTTTTTTGAAAGAGTGATTGGATGACGTCACATAGACCCAGCTGACACCGTTAGCCCTACCTCCTGTGACCAGGACTTTACTCTCCTAATCCACTGTGTACTCAGCCCTAATGCTATCAACACTAATTCTAGCCAGAAGAGGAAACGCGGCACCCCCGGACTCGTTGTGTATAAAGACTGCGACAAAAAACCTCACGGCCGGGCGAGAAAGGCATTCAATTCTAGGTGGCTACCGTTGGTCGGATCTACTTTGGGTTTTCTTCATTTCCCACTGGACTGAATCTTTTGGCAAGGGGAGGGGGCACGCTGTGAGCTGCCTGTTTATCACTGTCCTGGGTCGTGATGGAGCTTCTCCGTCTGGCTCCATATCTGCACATCCACCAGGTGTTAAATCCAATCGTTCAGCTACAATGAGGCGGAGGGCGCATTTTAGCCAGAAGCAGTGTACTTTGGGTGGAAAACCACAAGTTTGATTGATCAAAGTCAAACCTTTTTTTTTTTTCGTCTTTGTAATGACAGGATGCAGCGAAGATAACCGTGCCCTGGTCAAGTGGACGATTGTGCCCCTGAATTGCGAAGACTTGCCAAGTCGGATGAGGTTGGTTTCTCCTGCCTGCTCTCCAGACTGGGGAAACACTGACGGGTTTTCCAAAATGTGAGGTTGGCTGCGTTGACAGCGAGAAGCCGTGCTTTCTGTGCAGCAACTGCTTTTGTGTGAACTGCCTGCTCCAGATTATTAGTCATGGGAAGACTTTTGCAGTAGCCACCCTGAAGACAGCCGCGTCTTTCTGCGCACCTATACGGAATACATCAATAATAATAATAATAATAATAATAATAATAATAATAATAATAATAATAATAATAATAACAAAGACCTTGTTAACATTAATGAACTTGTTTTGTATCCACCTTATTCTGCAATGCAATAAATGTGCTCTTTTTCGCGGGATAATTGTACTCACAGCTCAAGTTCAAACTCGATTCTGAATGTGTTTTAAGAAGAGTGTGCATTAGCTTGGATCACATTTGTTTTGAAAGATTTGTGCTTACATTGTTAAATCTGCCCTTGTGGATTACAGACCCCGGCTGTGTAACTAACTCTATCTTCTAACATGGGACGCGCACGTTTCCCCACAAGAGATTCTGTTCTTCGACACATTTTAGAGCGACATTTGTGGAAGAGACTGTTCTTAAGGTTATGACCCCAATGCGAGGCCGGTGTTATGAAATTCAGCCAGCCACGTAGCCAAGGATAAGTCTGTCCTTGGTTTGGGGTAAAATGGATAGCAAACAAATGACACGCACAATACCGCACTTATAAAAGTAAGACAAACGTGAGGAAAATCCAATAAAGACTCGGAAAACAATGGAATTGTCAGAAGTGCGCTGTTCCAGTGCGAGCGACGAACTCTACACCATTAACAAAACCCCGACAAGCAACAGCAACGCCAGACCCAAACGACTCCTGTGGCAAAACGCAGTGAGACATATCACCGAGCAGCGCTTCATCCACGAGCAAAGCAGTGCGAAAACTGGGACTTCCGACGAGTCCTATAGCCACGGCTTGAGGAAACAATCGGCCGGCAAGACTTCCATTGGCGAGAGGCACAACAATGGGGGGACCAAAGTGTTCCCGGAAAGGGCTAGCAGTGATCTGGGATTCCTACAGATAGACTGCGCCCCCAGCAATTCCGATTTCTTTCTGAACTGGGGGTACACTTACAGGGGGGTCATCTTCCCAACCCTGAGAAACTCTTTCAAATCGCGCGACTTGGAGCGTCTCTACCAGCGCTACTTTTTAGGGCAGCGGCGCAAATCCGTCGTGGTTATGAACATCCTGGACGTGCTCACCAAATTGACACTTTTGGTCCTTCACCTGACGTTGGCTTCTGCCCCGATGGACCCTATCAAAGGCATACTATTGGGCTTTTTTACGGGCATCGAGGTGGTGATCTGTGCCTTAGTAGTGGTTAGAAAAGACACGACCTCCCACAGCTATTTGCAATACAGCGGCGTGGTAACTTGGGTCGCCATGGCCACTCAGATCTTGGCAGCGGGGCTCGGCTATGGACTACTTGGAGACGGTATAGGCTATGTACTTTTCACCCTGTTTGCTACTTACAGTATGCTTCCATTGCCTCTGACGTGGGCTATACTAGCTGGATTGGTCACCTCAGCACTTCATATCGTTGTGCAGCTGGTCATCCCTCCAAAAAATGCATCAGTTACTACAAACCAGGTAAGCTCCCCTGTATGCAGTGATTTCATCCATATCTATCTGCAGACCGTTTTGCGGTTTATGAAGAATTCAAATATGTACATATCATCGACGTCATAGAATAATAATGATGATGATGATGATGGTGTATTGTGCTGTGAAATAGATAACTTAGATAAAGAGATCGGGCGAAGACCGAACCGAAGTCTCTCCAATTCTGCATGGAATTGAGTACCAAAAAAGTCTTCACACAAAATAACGTCCCGCTGTATTCTATTCCACAATTTCACAGCATATTTCTGAAGTTGGGTGCATATATCCAATAGTTAAATAAAGGAACTCAATAAACTACGTACAATATGCTTCCAGTCCTCTGTGCCCTCGTTTATAAATATCAGATATTTCGTATCAGCGCTTAGTCCACGTATAACAGAACATTGCACTACTTTATTCTTATCCAATGAGTAAACCAAATAATAATAATAATAATAATGTTGATCAAATATCACCATTCTATTAACTGTATAGACCCAATTATTGTTTATAATGTATTTATGTTAAAAGAGTGACTGTTACTTGTATATTATTATTATTATTATTATTATTATTATTATTATTATTATTATTATTGAGCAGCATCAATATTTTCAATGAATACCGAAGATTACCAGCACCAACATTGCATTGTAGTTACCCCACGGGCGGGGAATGATTTCGCACGATTTATATTTTTTCTCATGCCCGGTGTTGTTTCGTTTCCTTTCTGCCTGGAGTTGGAAACGCATGCATGATTTTCTTTTTGAAAATGATTGAAATTATATTTGGAGCTCCAAGCGGTGCAAGAGTGAGCGAAAGAGCTCTCCACGGAGAAGGTGCTGAAAAGCAGTTTTGCAGTTTCCTTGATAATCGCGTAGCTCCCTCTAGCGGTGCGCTTTCCAGCAGTGGAAAACCAAGTGCTGTTGGCATGCAATGCGTTTGGTTGTTCTTCCCGCAGGGGCACCAACTGCAACTCGAAGCTAATCAAAAGCGCTACCTGTTCACTGGTATTTTTATCATGCTTAAAAACAAACAAAGGCAGTCGGTTACTTCTACGAAAAAAACATCTGCCTTTTTTTTAATGCATCTGTTTTTGTATCAATATGAGTTCTGCATTTTTGTATTCATTGTTTATTATTATTATTATTATTATTATTATTATTACAATGTGTGTTTAATTTAATTCGATAATGACAATACATGGTATCTACTGTTATACTATATTGTTACCTAGTGTTATACTATGTTTTTTTCAGGTGACTACCACAGCATATAATTAAAGAGCACGGCATGATTTATAGAGATGAATACATATTTTTCAGCATGGTATTTATAATTGGAACAGGATTCTGAGCAGGATATTCGTTGTTGTCAATGCTGAAGTCTCTGTGGTGCAGTGTTGGACTTACAGGCTTGTGACATGGTGTAGGTAGATGTCACAGGTCCCAGCTGTAAAAGGTACTCAATGCAAGCAACTGACCAAAATGCCAAAATGTCCAAAATGTCATAGTACATACTGGAGGTAATGGTTCCTCTTCACAAATACTAAAAGCCCCCGTGAAAACCATAAGAAACATGTCCACATCCTCCACAGTGACCAATCAGCACAATACATTTTGGATCAAACTCTCCACAAAGACTCCTCACTTGCCAACAGGCACCCCCACTATACTGCAACCCACCGTCAACAGTGCAGCAGTCTTTTTGCATTTCCACACTTGTGAACATTTGCTTGAGGTCAACTGCCCTACCATTCAAATCGTTCTGTGTTCAATGCCCTATATACAGTTGATAAACCCACAGACACACCTGTGTAGTCACTGCACACCTCAGTTGAGGTTTTGCGACGGCCCACATATCCGTATTGAGGTACCATACAGCTCGGGCTCATGTCAATGCTTCTTGGTTTACCTGGCTCTACTCATGCACTTCTCACATCCTTCCACTCCCATACAACATGACCCCCACAGTGGAGTTCAAGGACACAGCAGGGTCTCTGCAAGCATATGGATAGTCATGCATGAGATATGGCAGGCGGTCTGTACCATCTCAAAATCAGATCTGATGAATGTGTGTAGCTGTCAGTAGATGGATGTAGATTATCTCTGCATGACTCTGGCCTCTGATATAGTCTATTAGCAGCGTCGGCAGGCTGGGTGCAATACATTGTGTTATATACTGTGTAGATGTATCTGTCCACGATAAGTCATGCAGTTCATACACAATACGCCACTCCCCTGTTTGATGATACATTAGCAGGCCAAGCAGAACCTTTGAGACCCTCCTGAAAAGGGTGTAGGACAGATGCGTGGGCTGGAATTATGATGAATGTCAATGGGTGCATGCGAATTAAACCCTTCTCGCCACAAATCACTGACACACTGCTAAATTCCAGAAGTCCATCACAAGCAGATAGTCACAAAATGAGATCCTGCAGGATGGTGACAGACTTAAATACTTGCAGTGATGACATGTTAAGAACTCATTTATTTATTCATTTCTTTTTCATATCATTCATTTCTCCTGTCAGACAGCATGGATTGACATGAGCCTGCACAAACAAATTGTTGCTTTGTTCCTAATACATACATACATACATACATACATACATACATACATACATACATACATGCATGTATACATTAACTAAATATGTCAATGGAATGATCAGATTTATTGAAAGGTAAAAGTATGATTTAATGTTGCGACATGCGACATGCAACATGCGAGATGGAAGGATGTTATTACAATGTGTGTTGGTCCTCAGTTAAACCAGAATCGTTTGTGAGTTTTGGATGATTTTAGTTCATGTTACCTCACCCTCTTAGAGCAATTTCTAATCCATCTGTAAGATTAAAAGGTGACAATTGATCTAGAATATTCTGCACTCATGAACACTAAGTGGCATAATCAACTCACTATCTTCCCTGTAAGTAATGAAATGCAAAAATCAAAACACTCTTTCTAATCTGTTTCCAATATGTAGTTCTATCTTACCTTCAAACCTTCATCCACTTACAGCACTGTAGTTTTTATGCAATTGCCTGTAGCACAGTAGGCGAGTATATCATTACAGTATAATTTACATAATTCAAACCATCAGTTGTGTTGGATACATCTTCAAATAGATGCTGACACTTGGAAGATCTGACATAACAGTGTCTGCTTATATCCCAATCTATTTATAGTTCTCTTAATACATCTTTTTATTTCTGTAATATCAAGTCTCGGCAGTACACAAGACTGTTTCTGACTCTATGCGAATTGTGTATTCCCATTATCACACTTAATTTCAGTTAAACGAACCCAGTTTTATTACCATTACTAGTACTAGAGGTGGATATATGTGAAATATCCACATGGTAAAAGAATCACAGGATTACATGCACCAGAACATTGTGCTATTTTACATTCCTTGCACGGCATGTTCATTTGAAATTCACACATGACTATTGGATGATACATTGTGAGATTTCCATTTTTCATTAATTCATGAAAGAAAGTACATTAAGGGGGGGCATAACTGCTTTATCCAATTCATTATGAAAATGACTCTATGATAACTAAAAGCCACGTGAAACAGATACAAAAACAGTAAAATGCTCTTAAACTCTACTGAATGGATACTGATGTGCATTTTCCCACATCTATGTATAGACATATTGTATTGTTTTCATCCTAATGGCTCTCTCCACCTTTGTAAGTCTTTCAGTGAAAGACTGTATGTTTGTTGTGATAATTGTACCAAGCGTACCATTGGCAATAGTAGGATAATTGGCATTGTCAATTTGGAAGCATCAGCCCCATACATTATTTTAAATGATATGACGAAAACTTTGTAGATTTAAACAAATAGTGTCCTAGCCCAGTACTGATGTCTGGACTTTTCTAGCTCAAGATAACATACATTTTAATTTATAATTCCTTACTTTTTACAGTGTGTAAATATATTTCTTCATTTTGACAGTTATTATTGTTTATTATTGCATTGAAAGGATGAGGGAATTTGACACCAGCAAGCTTCTACATTTATTCGATTTTTGCTTTTCATGTTTTGTACAAACTGAAATTAACATTCACTTCTGGTAGATTTTGTCTGTATATTATATAATGGATACTGTATTTTTTGACAAGTTATTGCTTGTCTTGCTTCTGTTTGTGTATCTACCCAAAGTGAATGTTTTCATTTCAGTTTGGACAAAATGTGATAAGCAATAATTATGACCATACCAATTTTGTTTTGTCCTTTTTTGTAAGTGGTGCACACTCAGACTGAATTCTTGGGACAGTGTTTATTAATGACCTGTGCAATTGCAAAAGACTAAACAAACTACTGTGAACAGATTGTATTGGAATAAGAGTTACTATTTACATAGCAAACTCACACTGTAACACACATTAATACTGTACATTAGCCAATTCATACAAACCTGCGTAAGAGTGGAATGGTCAGCTGATGTAAATGTCGGAATGTACTGCGATCAAAGTGATCACTGCAGATTGCCTTTTGACTTGACAAAGGCAAGACAATCTCGTGATTAATTCATTGTTCTGTTATCAAAGATGTTAGAACATGATACATTCGAACGAACAGAGAGAGCATACATGCATGTTGTTTGACACCCACCATTATTTGGTAATTTTACAGGCTGCTAATATGATTGACTGGATCTGGAAGTGTAGTATGTATCTTAATTATAAACTATAAAAAAAAAAAAGTGATTTTAGGAATTGTGGTAGTTTAGATTAAAGATATATAATCCATCCATGTACATACAATTATGATAAACAGATATGTTTACAGTATATCAAACATATTTTGTTGTAAAAGCAATATATGGAAAGAACATATACTGTACTTCACAAGAAAACTACTACAAACAAAATACAAATGCCACATACGCTGCTTTTTACACATATACAATGCAATGGAATTGTTTGAGAAGTTTGGGATCTTGTTTTTGTTAGGAAAAGCACAGAGTGAAGCCAGAGCCTGCAACACAATAGATTTTTTTAGATATATACAATAGGCCTGAACATTTTACTGTTATTTATTGTCTTATATCTGTCTGTTCTTTATGACTAATTATTTGCCTTTGTAGAGTGCTGAGTGCATCTGCTAGGCAGACTAACAATGCCAAGAAGTTAATTATCATGATAAATCATATCTCAGCTGAAACATCAGCAGAGAATACCGACAGCTGTTGTGTTTAGATCCCCCCAAATGGTTTCATTCGCTACATTGGTGCTCCTGGGTAAATGTCTTCAAATGTCTTGTAGCTGCTACCTAGGTCCTGAATCTCAAAATAGGGTCAGATCATTTACAATCAATCTTTTTATAAAAGTCTATACTACATGCAAGTAAATAAGTAAGTTACAGATTGAAAGAGAAAGAAAGAAAGACTAAGATGAGACTCCCATATAAACTCTGCAAAATGAAAATATTGGTAGAAAATGGTGAGGTATATAACCAGGATACAAACCATGGGGAACAATAGCAAAACAGAGTAGATGCATGCGAAAGACCATAGGGGAAACTGACAAATATAATGTGGTAAGGGTTCTTTAATAGACATGTTTTCTGGGTTACAGTGAAGTATACACATTAAAAGTGCATGAAAGAATTAGGTAGAAATGCATTTCTGTGTCTTAAATAGGGTAGCTCTCTTGTGAATAGCTTAAATCCAGGGAGTGTTCTGTAATAAAAATGTGAGATCTCCTAGGCTCTTATTGTGAAGTGGGTGTGGATCTGGAGCCAGCCAAGCTTGCAGTACATTCCTTAATCGTATCATTCATCTTGGGAAGCTGCATTTTTCTTGTGTGGAAAATATATGGCCAGCTTTCTGTCCATCTCTGGATTACATTAATTTATTGATTGATTTTCTGGCAGACTACTTCTGAATTCTCTAGTCTGGGCAGTAATATGTTTTTCTATTAAAATAAAATAAAATGCAAAACGATAAACCAGCTGGGTATACCGTGCTGTTTGGGATTCAGACAGCCCTGTCAGCACAGGGATTTCCTTTATGTAGCTATTCTGTAGTGTGCCTTGTTTAATTATATACGTCTCTTATTTTCTCTTATTATCTCTCTCTTACCAAATCTGGTGTGTGATTTGCCTTTAGCTGGCCTTGTCTACGCCTTTGCTTAATACTCACTTCTATTTCTTGTTCTGAACACATGATGGGATCTTTATTTCTCTACAAAGGCCCTTTAGTAATAGCTGAACAATTTTTATATCGACTTAATTCTTTTAAGACTTTTAGGCTCCTCTTTAACTGCACTGAGGGTGTGGAATAGTACATTAATTTCCTAAGTCTACATTTTGGTGCTTATCAAATAATTGCCTGTGTTCGATGAGTATGAAAGCCACCATATATATGGACATAGGAACCAGACACCCTGTGTGTCTACTATAATAATAATAATAATAATAATAATAATAATAATAATAATAATAATAATAATAGTTGTACAGTTAGTATTTACCTGGTAGAATCCTTTTCAGAAGTTTCTTGTTTTTCATTCCTCTCTGCATGTGACCCTTTTTTCTCCATAGAAAATGTGCTGTTTTGCCACAATGTGTGGCAACTTGGTGACATGCATTACAGGTGAAGACTGAAAAAGCCAAACTATTGTGCCATTGCACTGGAGTGGACTCAGGAAGCAAACTGTTTCAGAGTTGATCTGTCCATTGCACTGCCATAGCCCTTTTGCCAGATTACTACATTTAAAATTTACCATACGATGTGTGCATTTTACAATGGTTTCTTATGGTTGTATCACACCTTCACTGAGCTTTACTATACAGAACCATGGGAATACTACGGTATACCATGATACATATTCCTAAAGCATTTTTACTTTAGTAGACCATGGAATATGTATGGTAGTGTAGTAAAGCATGTTGATGGCATGTTAAAACCACAGGAAAGCATTGTTAAACTATTTTTAAAGTACAAATATCGTATGGTACATTAGTCATGGTAAACATGCATAAGAGATGTCCTGAATTTTTTGCATAGAGTGAAACACATCATTTCCATTTTTGGCTTCACTTTCTGCCCAGTTAAGAGAAGCCTGGCCCTAGATTCACTCTGACAGTGAGCAGAAAAGGTAGAGAAAAAATTAAGTGATTCAGCAAAACACTCCAAATGGATGGAAACACGTGTAGCAGCATAAGCCTATTGGGATATTTTCTCTTTCTTCATAGAGTACACAACAGCAAATATGAAATAAATTCAAGTTAATTCATCCATTGTTATTAATTATTGGGGGGAGGGGGGGCTAAAAATAGATTAGTATGTATGTATGTATGTATGTATGTATGTATGTATGTTAGCATTAGGCGTGGGACCTAAATACTACAGTTGATGAATAGCTTTTGCTGTCCCAAGTGGGCAACCAGAGAAATGGACAAGTTCAACTGTCAGACTGGGCCATTCCGAAAGTGTTGTGTAATGGGATTAGACTGCTTAACCCATTTCCCATCAGTGCCGAGGAAGTGAAAGCCAGTTGGACCGGATGTCATTACCACCTATATAGAAAGGATCTGTTTAATTTAGGCCTCTGAATCTGACCTGGTGTTTAAAGTGATTGTTATTTGAGAATGGATTACCCCGGCTGTCCTATTCATAGCCTCTTTGTATCACACAGGCTTGTTACCAGGAGTAGTTTTTTAATTAGATTACGCACCTGATTTAGAATGCACTTAGCTGTGATCTGATTGGATATCCAAACCAGCGAGGAGCGCACACATGGTATCCTCATGGTCCCGCGTCACAGGTGTGTTTTTGTTTTATGGTCTTATACTTTTCCTCAATAGTCCTTCTAAAAACATGTTTTACAATGTATAAAAACCACCAGCAATGTTGTGGCCAGCTGCTCTATCAACATGCATCATCGATATATATACTGTACAGTTTTACACATTTTGCAGATTACTTTTACGTGCTTTTATTTTATGATTTCCAGTGGAGCCTTAAGAATGAAACGTATTTTAGAAACTAAACAAATGTTCTTCTCCTTCATTAAGTTTAATTGCACACCCAAAGGTTAAGAGATGTCATCACTGGAACTGCTCTTTCTCCCAAGGTTATCAAATGTAAATTAGGGGATGTGTTATTGTCATTGTCTTGAATAATATTCAAAGCAATTTTCAGTCCATCAGTAATTTTTGTTGTGTAATTAGCAGAACAGCAATTTTAAAAATGTTTTAAAATATAGCTAAGATTCATATTCCCTGAGATACAGGATGTTTTAAGTTTTCATAATATGTCTTTTAATTACAGATTAGACAATAGTTCTTGCACATCAGTTATCTCATTCTTCGCTATCCCCTTATGTGGTGCGCACTGCAATATCTTTCTGGGACAGCTGCTGCAAACATTGTCTAGAAGGGATATCAACACATGTCTACTCTATGGTGGTGTGCCTTTGTATAGGAAGCCTTCAATGGTGTTCATTATGTATAATGTATTTGCTTGAGCTTGGAGTCCCTAGAGAAGTATCACTGTTTGTTTTCATGCATACTTTAGAGCTCCATAAAATGTCTGCAGAGCCTTCCTGGTCTCTTAATTTGTGAAAATTCAGTGAAAAGTATCAGAACTTCAAAAGAACAGTTGCAATATGCTATGTTTTTATCTGCTTTGTTAGTAACAATATCCATTTTCTGATTTTTATATCAGACTGGTAACATTGTAAATTTGAAACATCAAACATGAAACATCATTCCTTAAGCTTAATTAATGCTGTAAAATACAGTATTATGATGATGATAAACTGTGATGAGGAAGATGACTAGTACTCCTACTCCTATTGTGACTTCTGCTCTTCCTCCTATTACTACTACTAATAATAGTAATAATAATAGTAAATCATAAGTATGACACAATTGTTCAACAGGCTTATTACCCCAAACCAGACCTATATCTGTGACACTGGGTTCCTAAGCGTTAATAATAATAATAATAATAATAATAATAATAATAATAATAATAATAATAATAATAATAATCAGTGTGGTGAGCATTACAAAATAACATTTGACACCCACTGAAGATATTTAGAGAACAGTTTTCTCACCGAATGATTGTACACTGTACAAGAGTCCAAGATGGAAAAACATGATTTTCCAGCCTCCTCCAGGAGTTCCTGATGCAGAGTGATTTTTGCCGGTTACTTCAGGTATTGGCAAAGCTCAGTTTAATTCTTAGAACTGGCCTGCAATTTAAATGTAACCCACTGCTACAATGGATGACCATAAGAAAAGCCAATATGCAAAGGTCTGTCTACATTCAGGAAATGTCTTGTGGCTCTCTGATCTATACACCACAAGGCACACAAATATGTGCCCTGTTGCATAACACAACCTAGATTTTAAGTGCTCCTTGAGTTAAAGTGTGTTGGACAAAAGTACCTTAACACATTAAGGTCAACACATTAGTGAACAGACAAACTGCTGTATCTAATTCTTAATGATTGGATGTTTAGGATCAAAGGCAAATTCCTCATATTGATTTCCTTTGTGACCTTAAAAACAGATTCATGGTCACACATGCAGGTGTAATGGTTTAAAGGGAATCTGGCACAGTTGCTAAAATTCTGGTTGTATGTCTTCATGTGTTGCTATAGTATATAAGTAAAATTTTATAAAATATAAAAGCAACTTTAAAAACTTTCAAATTTAAAATTTACCAGATAATGTCTGAAATCAAAAGCCAGAATTTATGCTCTGTTAGGGTTTCAGGATGTGTCGTGTCATTACTTCCTGCAAAGCAGAAACAGCAGACAATTACAAAATCATGGGGATATGTCTTCCCCATCAACCAAGTCACTCATTGATGATGATGATGATGATGATTAGTATGTATTTATTGGCAGACTCCCTTATCCAGGCTGACTTACAGTTTACACAAGAAACATTTCAAAGCATTACAGAAGTGCAGTAATACAATCAGTACAAAATACATATTAAAGCTCTGCAAAAGTGCAATATAATAAGCAGACATCCTAGCACAATGAGATAACAAGTGCAGACATAATATATTTAAGTACTAGGTATGTGCTAAAGGGAGGGGGAGGGCATAGGAGAAGTCACAGAGAAACAGTAGAAGTGCAAACAATACATATGTACACAGGAGAGTAATGAAGCATAGTTAAATAAAGTGCATAATAGCAAGAGTGCACAGCAGACCAGGAATTTAGGCTCCTGCAGTCCTAACCGCGGTGGGAAGGTCATTCAACCACTTAGGGGCAAAGGTTGAAAAGGACTGAGTTCTGGAGGAAGGGGAGCGGAGAGAGGGAAATGTGAGTCTTCTGGCTCAGAAGGACTGGAGAGGTCTGGAGGGAGTGTAAGGAGAGATGAGAGTCTGCAGGTAGCTCTGAACAGTCTGATCGAGACAACGGTTGGTAAGAATCAAAGTCTTGAACTGGATGCGAGCCGAGATTGGAAGGCAGTGAAAAGGGAGTGGAGTAGTGGAGTAACATGTGCGAATTGATGCAGGGAGAAAATACCAGGAAAGCAGCCGAGTTCTGGATGAGCCAGAGCAGGTGCGTAGCAGTTGCAGGCGGGCCAGCCAGGAGGGAGTTGCTGTAGTCCAGGGTCTGGACGAGCAGCTGAGTAGAGTAGTTTGTGAGGAAGGTTCAGATTCTGCATATGTTAATTGGTAAGTGCATATTAGAGTGGAGATGTGCTGGGAGTAGGATAGAGTGGGGTCAAGGGTGACTCCCAAATTTTTAGTGGAAGAAGAGGAAGAGAGTGTGGGAGATTCCAGTGGAATTAAAATGGAGAGATCAGATGAGGGAGGAGGGAAAGTGTTGGAAATGTTAAACTTGAGATGATGCATGTGCATCCAGGAGGAGGTACCAGAGACACAGGAAGAAATGTGAGAAGGGAGGAGGGCATCAGAAGAGGAAGATGAGGGGGCCTAGAGAGTGAGTGTAGACAGAGAACAAGGAGGGGGTCCAGGAAAGAGCCTTGGGGCACACCTGTTAGGAGAGGTTGTGGTGTGGATGAAGATGCACGCCATGTCACCTGGTAGATGTGGCTTTTGAGGCAGGAGAAGAACCAGGCAAGAGCAGTACCAGAGATTCCTAGGTCATCAAGGGAGGAGAATGGAATGATTGACAGTGTCAAAGGCTGAAGAGAATCACTGTCGATAGTAAATATAGATTAGAAAACATGAGGTGTTGCTGTGCCCACAGTTGTGGAAAAAAAATATTGGTTCCTCTCCAACAACAGAGGAAACTAATATGTAGTGGAGACTGAGCAAAGAGAGGTATAAATTTGCAATCTGCAGTGATCATAATTATCATAATTACTGCTTGTTGATGGTATCTCTCTCTGTTTCTCTCTCCCTCTCTCTATATATAGATATATATGCAGATTCCATATGTACACTACTGGTCAGAAGTTTTAGAACACCCCCATTTTTCCAGTTTCTATTGAAATTTAAGCTCCTGTGCATAGAAGTTACACTGTATTCCTACAATGCGCACATCATATTGTATTAGTACACTGTAAACAGAGTTTTCCATCTTGACATTTTGAGCTCTACGGGTGTGTGTTGTTTCTACCAAAACATGGATGGTCTTGTTTTGATCAGTAGACTGTCTGGTTCCAGAATATGTCATCATTGGCTATGATTTCAGAATGCGTAGTGAGAGTCTCAGCTTTCATGAGATACCAAACACTTGGCAAACAACACAACAGTGAAGAGTACACATGGGATTAAAGAGAAGCACATGGATTTGGTGCCCTTTTAAGGCAAACCAATTCACACAAACATTTTCCACTGCAATAAGTTTTGTCCACATTCACTTCTGTAGGTTCTTAAGACATTAATTTGTTTGTATTTTAACAGAATGTTTTGTTTATATGTTTCCTGTAGTATAATGGGAAAAAATCTAAAAGTGGATATGGCATATGTGAAAACACTGACCTAAAACATAAATCTGAAAACAAGGCAAACAGGAAAGCAATACCCATTTTACTTTTTTGGAGACCCCAAGTGGCACATAAGCAGCTCTCTCTAATGTTGTTGTAACACACATTGTGCTTTTGATTTTGAGATGAAAAAAAAACATATTCAGCTTAAAGCTTTAGTCTTAAAGTCTATAAATATAAGGTCATTGAATCAAGGGGCACATACATTGAAGTAAAGCAGTGCTATAAGAACTGTGAGTAAATTATAATTCATGCTCAGCATATAGGCTTCAATTTTTTTACATTTTAAGTTAAATAGAACAATGATTTTTATTTGCTTGATAAGACAGTCTAAAGTATGGACAAGTCATCCAATGATTGGTTCCTTACCAGGTGGCAATATATGGTTGTCAGCTTCGTACTTGTTGGAGCCATCTCTTCCAAGACACATAATGTTTTCAAACATAAAGTTGGCATGTATTTCATCCTCCACTTTTTTAGGCACCAGACTAAATATCCCTACGGAACAGCGGCAAAGGTCTGGATGCACAAACAGCTTGCACTGACAGATTATATAAAATCCAAAAGAAAGCTAATGATTCTTCGGGGTGATACCCGCTATGACTGCCCATACTATTCAGTAAAATATGTCCGCAACAGTTTTGTGGAAGTTGACTTAATAAAGTAATCCACATAGAAGTGATAATGGTATGATACAGATTAATTATATATATTTAGTTCCCTGACTGTAAAATAAAAAAAAAGATAAAATAGACCCAACAATTTCCTAATTATAGAGTTATGAAGCATGAGGTACTGAAATTGGGGCTGACAAATATTTTCAGCTGGCACATCCCAGTATCTGCCCTTTAAACAGACATAAGGCACAATTTCGATGTTTGTCTCATAGTAAAAGGTAGTCTGTGTATGTATTTGTCGAATTTGTAACCGTTAAATAATTGAAAAAATTAAAAATCTAAAAAGATCTGGATTAGCTGACCTCCACATCGGTGTGTCAGCAAACAAAACCATGGGGGGAAAAAAACTATATTTGATCACATATACTGGGTGACTTGTACTAATGGGCACAGAAATGCCATTATGGATAAATGGCACAGATTAATGAATCACATGCAGACCATGCATAGTCGCTATGGGATCTACTGTAAAACTGCAAGCATTCACTAGAGGACATGCCAAATCTATGATTCTACATATATCTTTCAATTAAGAATCTATAGTTTTGTACATTTACATGTTTTTCCATTCCTCTTGGATTGGAATTCGCAACAAGTTTACAAAACACCCTTTTCCATCCCCATCTGATGAAAGATATATGGATTAATTAATTGCTTTGCTCGCAAATGGTAAAATTACTCTTTTCAAGGAATGCAGATATAGTAAATACATTTGAATTACAGTTGCATGTATTTCACCCAAATATAATTATTAGGTAAGCTTTAAATTTAACATTTTTAAAAATTGCTTGTATGGTTGAATCAACCTGGACAAATGCAATGCATCTTACTTTTACACTATAGCGAACAATGTAAAGATACATACATACATACATACATACATGTAGTAACCAACCGGTTCCCCTTTAGGAACAAAAGAGAAGGTTCATATGAAGGGAATGCAGGTTGTGCAGTGTTGCTCTTCTGGTTGCTAGTGGCTTAGTGACTCAACAGTCCCCTCCACGATCTTACTGAATAGCCCAGTGACTCAATGCACACACCATGACTTGGCTGTTTGTTTTGTGCCCCCACAGCCACTCAAGCACAGAACAGAAGCACACCCTGTTCTCAGTCTTGTAATTGGCTGCACTTAATTTGCACTGATGACCTCTGATTCCCAGCTATCTGAGCAGAGTGTAAGATTTGGGTTGCCTTTATTAGCCTTCATAATGAGTTAAATCTACCACAGTTTACCTTTAGAAAAAAAAAAAATATTTTCCCTCCCTGGCCCCATTCATTTTCTATTCTGTTCTATTCTAGTCCAGTCTATTAAATTACATTGTTTAGATCGAAAACATTTTCATGTTTACTTTTCAGATCTTAACCAATTTTTCAGCCAAATCTCTTTCTTGGTTAATCTCAGGAAAATATGTGATGAGCACCATTCTATTTAACCATTAACAAGAGTTAACCCAAAACATCAATCACCTCCCTCCCCTGCTGATCCTATTTTCACTGGCACTTTAATATTGCACTTTGTCTGATTTAGCTTCTAATGTGTCAGTTTTCTCACTCTGCATTCTTGACCTCCAATTAAACAATTTTCTCAGACATGTCTAAGGATTTAAAAAGCAAGTTGTGATAGGGAGATTGAACACTGAAAAGATAAAATTCATATTATATTATATTTCTGTAAAGATCAATATTTAGGAATATTAGATTTTAAGCATCACAGTCTCTTTGTCATTGATGTCTTGACATTTACGTGAGGAAATATGAGTTAATCCCTAACAAAGGGAGTAAGTGATCTTGGGCGTTTTAGTTAAAATATTTATGGCAGACGAACCGTTTAAGTTCGCATCAGGGCCTGTGAGATGTTTGAGCAGCTATTGCTATACAAAAGTAAGGCAAGATGTGTTCAATAATTAAGCACACAATCTATTTATACATGAATGGATACCATCCATAAAATAGCAGACCTCAAAGTCATTTGTTTCACCACTGGTATTTGTATAAAGGAGCTTCACCCTTTTTCGATTTGACATTTTCAAAGCCTGTAATGTCAAAGATTATGGAGCATTTTATTAGTGGGGTTAGATTATGGTTTTTGCCAGAAGCCATTTCTAAGACATCACGCTCTTACAAGCACAAAACATGCTCCTTGTAAGTGTAAATAATCGCTGGATATCTTTGTGCAGAGAATGGTATTCTGGTTACTCTACATGGGGTTATATGGACTTATATGTCATTGCAGGAAATCTTGCATATTCTGAGACCTTCAGTTTTTTTTGTTTTTTTTGTTTTCAATTTGCTTCCAATCTGGATAAGCTCTCATGCTTTCCTCAGTGTTGAAAATATCACCAGTGAATCCTAGGATATCCACACACACTTTATAAAATGCTGTAATGAAAGCACAAATCCTGAGTTTATCCTAGCTAGGCATAAGCTGTCCTTGACCATGCTTTGCACAAAAACACACCACATACAATAATCATAATAATAAAAATAGTTCCAGACAGAGTGTCACAATCATGGAGAGGGAATACAAATGTAAATTGCATTCTATGAGGAATACATATATAGACAGTATTAGAGAGACAAGCAATACTCTGCTCCATAAAAGAAAATTATTAGTATATTCAAATGCTCAGTCTACAGTCAAGTTACTGCAGAGAGAAAGAAAACTGTATGTGCAAACTCCCCCTGCACAATGGGGCTCATTAAACAAGCTCAATAAACAGCTGGGCAAGATTGCATATACATAGATATACTGTAACTGGGTATGCATTGCCAGTCCTTCACAGTCTCCATGTGTTTACTGTATGTGCTGTTTTGCAAGAGCTCTGCACAGGCACGGCAGGAAGTGAGGAGACAGGTGCACAAGCATGTCTGAGCTTGTTGCTTTTTTCTTTCCATCTGCAAGACTGGTCTCTGTAGACTCTCCAGTTCCCAGGATATTGAAGAAGAAGAGGAAAAAAAAGATACACGGCAGGTATACAGCATTGCCTCTCATTGCACCTGCTTGCAACATATTTTAGGAAATGCAGTACTTGCTGAGATGCTGAATTAATTCTGATCTGTAGACAGTTACACCAGGCAGGCATAGAAACAGTACTGTGTGTGCTTTTGGATCTTTGCTTTGCCTAGTCTCTTTGAAACACTGCTACAGTGCTCATCTAAGTTAAAAGATCATTTCAACACTTAAGCACAACATAATACACATTATCCTTACTAACAAACCAACTACCTTGAATTATGTGTTTGCAATCATGTATTATCAGTATGGAGACTCTTTATATTAAAACCTATTCAAAGGAAACATGTTACTTTCAGTCCTCTTCCCACACCTTACCGAATCTGTGATGCCTAAATCCTGAGTTCTACCTGTAAATGTTGCAAGAAAGTAAAATAGATTACTCTTCATTTGCTAATTAAAATAATACAATGTATTGGATGTGCAGTGGGATGCCTGAAATTACCATGTGAAGCAGATGAAGGGAGAAAAAAAAGTCCTTATCCCTTACATATGAACATCACTGTGAACACAAGCACATGGGGGTAATCTAGTCATAATTAAGGACCACATTTCATATTTCATTATGGAGGTAAGATCAGTAAAATGAACTCATCACTGAGCCTGCAGGAACAAGGAGCACAGCTGCTGGCTGTGTCACTCCCAGCATGCCTTAAAACCAAAGTAATCAGCCATGGGCTCCGGTCTTTGGATGCTTCCAGATTTGAAAAGCACCAAGGGCAAGATGTGTCAGACTCTATCCTGTTGAATGCAAAGTCTGAGACTTTAGAAGCTTTTTGGATGAATGGTTCTCAAGCTTTTCTTATTTCATACCTGGATCTTGAGAAAGATCTCTTTAGTAACTGTGATACATTAACAAAATATAATAAGTAACTGAACATCAATTTTAATAGTCACCACAGAATTGCCTTTCTGTGTTTGATTGTTTTATTATTATATGTTAAACATGTTGTTAATGTGGCATTAGGAGCCCCTACATGCCTAGTTTGCCCCTTGCTCAACATTTGTTGAAATGATACCCCTGTGCGCAACTGGTGTGTTCAATCTCTCTTTGACAGACCTCTCTCGGTTCTGCTCCCTGACTGATCTCTCTCTGTTCACAGCTGGTGGCTCAGGCCATCTTGTTCCTGTGCATGAACACTGCGGGAATGTTCATCAGTTACCTGTCTGACAGGGCTCAACGACAGGCCTTCCTGGAGACCAGAAGATGCATAGAGGCCAGGCTGAGACTGGAGACTGAGAATCAGAGACAGGTAGGGGAATGTTACAGCAAGATCACGTGAACTCTCACACTAGGCAGTGTTTCCCAACACTGGTCCTGGAGACCCACTGTCCTGCTGTTTTTTTCTTTTTTTTTCTTTTCTTCAGCTGCAAATGGGGATGCCTTATATACTTTAATATTTAATTTGACATATCCAATGGTTTAAAAATTGGAATATGCTCTGATAAGGCCAATTATTAGATCAATTAAGGAACTGAGATCTTGGTTGGAACAAAATCTAACCAGGGTTGGGAGGCTCTGCACTAGGGGCTAGACCAAATCAAAACACCTATCGCTTCTGTGAATGTGAAAGGTGAAAATGTATCACTTGTTCCCAATTCGCATCTTCAAATTCACCCAGCCAAAACAAAACCTCTTTCCAGTGAAAGGAGGTAAATCAACACATGGCTTGTGACATTTTAGATTAGGTGGAAAACTGGTGAAAGAACGAGCGATAAGAAGAAAGAGATATCAAATACTTTTGCATTTCTCACTTTTCCTGCATTCCGTCCCTGCATCCCCCGCAGTAAACACACACACATAAATTAACATTCATAAACTAGATACTTGTTCTGTGAAGGGTTGTGTAAATATTTTGCCGGGTGGAAATTTACATAAAATAATAAGCTTATGTAAAATATAACACAAAACAATACTTGCGCATTTTAATTGTTTATGACTTGGGCAAAGTTATCGATTGGCTTATTTTCTTATTTTAATGTTTATTTTATTGTCTTTGTTATTTTGTTTTATTTCCCCATTAATGTGTTTTGTTATACACACCTGAATACTTTCATAAAAACTAACAGTAATATGTACATAATAATATCGCAACATGCATCAAAGTATATGTTAATGCAGTGGTCGAGCAACAACTGCAAAATACTGTATCCCAGTATCAAAATTAGCCAATTATTGTGTCAAAAAAGGTTGTCGGGTGGTTGGTAGGAATGTGAATTTGTATGATCTTGACCATTCCCAGAATGCATCACTATGCCGGTGTCACTCGCACAGAATCTTCACAGATTCTGTACAGAATGACAAAAATCTGCTTGTCACACTGCATTTAAACATGGTGTGAAGCTTTGAAAATATTACATTGTAATGACTGGTGTAATGCTGAAAACAGACTGGCATACTATGTCCAATGCCTCACCTTTTCAGGTTTTATATGGGTAAAAGCAATCTTTTGTCACTTATTATTATTATTTGAAGGGCTCATCAAATATTATATATATATATATATATATATATATATATATATATATATATATATATATATATATATATAGTATATCGTGATATCATATCATTATCGTCCAGACAGTGGAAAATATTGTGATATTAAGTTAATTTCGCCCACCCCTAATTTGCACTGTACAAAGATAAGATCAAGGGAGAATAAACATTTTAAAAGTACACACTAAATAAACATTATTTTATCATTTAATCATCAATGTAATATTTTTTGCAATAACCAGAATGGTTTTTGTTAATATTTTATTTTCCCTCAATTTGAGATTTCGACTGCTTGCAAATTGTATATAAAAAGCAGAAACATCTTGTTTCAAACGGATTTATCTCTGCAGTTAGATTTAGTACAGCGAAGCAAATCCACTCCCCTTCCCCATCTAGTGAAAGGGAACCAGTGATACAGCTGATATTCAACGCAAAATGGGGAGAATACAATATACATCATGTTGTTCATTGTGGGTTTGTGTGTGTGTGTGTGTCTGTGAATGTGTGTTGGACATTAGCTTTTGTATTTCAAGGTTGATTGATAGGATGTCTACAGGGCAGCATAGATCGTGTTAATGAAAACTTAAATCTAAATCTAAAGGAGAGGTGATACAATGGAGGCACATTATACATATACATGTGTGAACAACATTTATAAAGTAATGGAATACATCTATTCCAAGGGGACAAAACACTCCCTTAGTGGAGTGGAATTTTCTGCAGGCTGCAGAGGTATCAAACAGCACATTATCACACCAAGCGTGGTGCAGCAAAATCTGCACAGCAAATCCATTGGAGACATTAATTATTTTCGAAGCACAAAGAGCAAGATAATCCTGCTGTTGTGAATGTCAAAATTCATTTCAATGTTCAATTCTTAGTACAGCTGTGAGAAATGAAATTTCAAAGCTGTAATGCAGAATATTTCCTGCTACCAATACTATGAGATTTGATGAAGAACAAATCAAAACTTTTATAATGAGCAGTGCTCAATGCAGACTTTTCACAGATGGTATGCGAGATGAAAATGCTCTCCATCTCTGTGGCTAATTGAAGCAGATAGTTTAATATGTGTTTTTAGTGTGATTCTGCAGATGCATCCATATAATACTGATTGTGTCAAATGTTAAAATCTTGACCAGTCTAAGTAGAGTAATAACTACATAGATTGGAGAATCATATAATTTGTGAAAGTGTGTGTTTCAGTCTGTAGTATTCGGTTTGTTTAAATACTCAGGGCTTTAGATTTCATTTTCTGACAGGGAAGAGCAAGAAAACAATGTAAAGGTACATTCGGCTTTTTGATACAGCTGACATTTTTCTCCCTCCTGTCAGTGAATTTGCATTCTGAGCTGCTGTTTTTCACTTTGCTCTTCAAGAACAATTTTGAATAAAAAGAGCAAACCAAGAATTATGCATAATTCTGCCTTAAAGCTAGTATGTGAAACAGCCATTCTGCTCAGATTATGTGCTTAGCCAGTTTGACCAAATAAAATGCTGCATTCAAATATGAAATGGAGATGAGATGCAAGAGTAGTCATTTCCAAGAAAATACCCTCAATAAGGTATTGGTATAGTGTGTGTACTATTTTACATGTGAATTAACAAGAGCATCAGGTGCATATTAATATCAGTGTGCTTTCAAGGTAACATGTCCTCTTTGAAAATGAAATTGGTGGATGTCTGACCAAAGAAACCATTTCACAGAAGAGGATACCTATCCAGAGTCTGACAGGCACACCGTTTCCTTCATTATTGGAAAGGTCCTAAGACATGAGCGAAGGAAAAATTAGGTGAGGCCAGTGTGACAGAAGGAAAGGGATGGTGATTTAAGATAATTCGGATAATTCTTCCTGGTTTGTGTTTGTTGTTTTCCTGTTTTTTGGGGGTTATTTGGTTGTCCTTCTGTGTCAGAGGCTTGGTTGACTATGTGCTGCAGAAAGCCCTATGTGTACAGACAGCATTGGTGCCTGATGCTGTGAACTATGCTTTCTTGTATGGATTTCTCCTATTGTTTCTATGAATTTCTTAATAATTAGTTATGTATTAATTAATTAATTCACTTACCTATCAGCGCATTACTTTACCGACTTACAGCTGTCACATAACATACATGTTTGAATTGAAGTAAAAGCAGAAAAATTAAGGAATTGCTTGTGTGAGTGTGTGCCACAGAAGGTTTCTTTGATTGAGTTGGAATGGGTGTATGAGTTACACGTGTCAGTGTAGGGAAGAACCTCTAATGTTTAAGAGCTGTTAAAATCTTAATCCAACACCCCAGTTGCTCAGACTAGTTACTTTTTTCTTTTTCCTTCTGTGCAATATAATTATTATTGCTTTATTTGCATTCCGAGTGAGTTGATGCACTGAAATTGTTAAAAATATAGATATAAAAATATGTTGCCCCCTCCTATTAATTACTGTGGTATTTTGTAATCTAGGGCTGCTTAATCTACTCTGTTGTGTCTATGTGTGTGTGAGTAACATGTGTTTTCATAGTTACATAAAAAAAAAAATAATAACAGGAAGCAAATCAGGCTATTTCCATTGCCAATTAGTTGTTCACTTTGCTATCAAGGTTTAGCATCTGTCATTTCTTTTCGTTGTTTTGTCTAAGAAAAAATAAATTATTCTTTTGTGATTAAAACAAAGATGTAAATAAATCTGAAGCACATCCTTGTTATGGTTTACGTCTCTAAAGTAAAGAATGAAAAAGGCTGAAAGGTTGAAAAAAGGTTGACGGCCACCTAAACTTCTGCTCAATTCCATTGTTCCTTGCAGGTTTTTGCTCCACGTGATGAAACTGTAATGGCACTCTGGATGAGGAGGGAGTTCTCTAACGAGGCAAATTAGAAATGCCCTTGTGGGAAGACCAGAAGGACACTTTCGCTCTCCTCTTTCCCTCCCCAGGGAGAGCTCTCGGGAGATACTGGCGAATTATTTCATGTAGAGGGCTTTTTATCAGGTTGAGTGGAGACAGTATTGCAATTCTATTACACCAACCGATTTGGCAAATACATTTCCAGTGCTGAGAATTATAAGCACTCTTAAGGTTCAGGAAAGCATTTAAGGTTCAGAGGGAGAAGGCTATTTTTGTGTGTCATTTATTTTTATTTTTTACGTTGGTGAACATCATACAGTTATTATTATTAGAAGCTGTAGTGGTGGTAGTAGTAGTATGTATTTATTTACTAAGAGACTTGGTTTGGAGATCATGTTTCTATGTGCTCACCGAGAGTGGGAAGCTTGCTCACCTTGCTCCAGCCTGTTTCAGGGACTAAGGGATGTACACTTCGCTGAACTTTCTGCTGAAGCAGTTAAGTTTCTCCCGCTGGAAACAAATGCTGATGGATAAGGTGTCTGCTAAGAAATAAATAATAATAAATAGTGCTGCTGTCAATACAGACAACCCTTCTAAGGGCCTCGCTACATTTAAGTGTAAATGTGTTATTAGTTTGTGGGTGAAGGTGTCACTAAAGTAGTGACAGTCACAAATAGTAGTCACAAATTGCACTAATGCAGTCAGTTACCTCATCCAAGAGGAAGGGTGTTAAGGCCTTGAGTAAACAGATGACAAGTTTAAAAGCATCAGTACAGCTTCACAGTTAAAAAGTTGTTTCCGGGCTGAGTTTTTATTACAGAAATGCAAACAGCAGTGGAATTAGAAATCATTGAGCAAATAACTTGAAGTTACAAGTAATGGACGCTTGGGGGGTATGTTTGTGTACATGTGTTTGTGTGTGTGACAGGGTATTTGTACTTTATTGAATGGAAGGGAGTGACGACAATTTGGGATGTCTACTCCTGAAATTTCATTACACAATTCAATACATGAAAGGAGTTGCCTTAAAAGCTGTTTGAGAGGAGAGATCCCACATTCTTCATAGAAACCTCTGAAAGATAACGTTCTCAAACCTCATTATTCCTGCTATTGTGTTTTTATTATTTGTATTATTCAGAATTTCTTACCAGATGCCCTTACTGAGGCCAACAAATACGTTTCACAAAACATTACATATTACATTGTAATTAAGTATAATATACAGCATCAAATAAACAATGGGGTACAAAATACAGTGCATTAGCTCCAACATTTGTGTGCATTGGGGGCAGATTACTGATATTAGGGATATCAGATATCCCTCTGGAGGATGGGGAATAACAAAGAGAGTAGAACCATTCTTCTAGTGCAGGAAGAGATGAGCATCTGGAAATAGCTGGGTGCCGTCTGGTCAAGACAATGGTATGCAAGAGCCAGATTCTTGAAATCCAGAGCCAGAGGAAAGAGCAGAGCAGTGTGGTAGCGCAAATTAGAGCAGAGAGCTCACCAGGCAGGTAGTATACTTTTGGATGAACTGCAGTGGGCTAGTGGCAGACGCAGGAAAGTAGGTACTAGGAGGTAGTGGCATTAATCTAGACGGGAAAGTAACAGAGCCTGGATGAGGATCTTTGTGGAGTAGTTGGTGAGACAGGTGTTGTTCTGTGAGGTATGGTACCCTTTGCACACTGTAGTGAGCTGTTGGCTTTGCTGCCTGTAGATAAAGGACTGTTTATTTTTCCCTCACAGGAGCGTCTGGTTCTGTCCGTGTTACCGCGGTTCGTGGTTCTGGAGATGATAAATGACATGACCAATGTGGAGGACGAGCACCTTCAGCATCAATTCCACAAGATTTACATCCACCGCTACGAGAATGTCAGGTAACGCCAACGTCATGAGAAACACAGACAGCCCCCTGGGTCTCCATGACACGCAGTCCTCATCGCATGATCTATCTGAAGTTTGGCCGACTTCCTGACAGTTTCAAAACGAGAAGTTTGTGCTTAGAAAACTAGTGTGACATGTTTGTCACAAAGAGAGCCCTGGTGAATTGGGATAATATATTATTGACAAGAAAGTTAAATGATTATGACATCCACCACACAAGGTTCTTAAGGGCTAAAATTGAGAACTTGTGGGGGTTCGACAGTGACTGGGTCATCTTGTCAAAGCCACGATTCAGTGTATGGGGGTGGTTATTTAAGGCTCAACTGCGCCAAAAGGAGTCACCAGTAATAGAAAATTGTCAGAATGCTGCAAGAAACGGGTGGAATAGAGTTGGCAGCTAGAATTGTCGACCTGCCACAAACTAGCAACACCTTCTTGTGTTAGGGTGTTTGTGAGTTTTGGTGGTTTAGTGGGATTTTTTGTCCACCTGCTAAGTTCTGCTGTTCCCATTCACAGTGTGAGTCACAGGGTGAAAAGAAGTTATCAGCCTGACAGCAGCTGCCTTGCAGGTTACATGGGAATGTCTTCCAGTTGTCCTAGGTGACTGATGAAGCCAGATTGCATTGAAAGTACCAATTTTAAATGAACATGAATAGAAATTAAAAAAGAACAACATGTCTAAATTAAATATGTTCTTTACAATAGAGTGATTCTTCATTACTCAGATATGATATGTTATAAGTAGTATACATAACAATATGATCTTTTTATACTGATCAAATTATAATGGATGCAGTGAAGTTCAGAAAAATAACATACAGAATTGTAAGATTATACATTGTCCATCTTAACTGTGTATGCTTTGCATTTCAGGTTAGTCACAGATATTAGTATAAGTACAGATTGTAGGAGTTTATACACAAACTACACACACACGCATATCTATATTTATATAGATCTGTATATCTATATCTATATATATATATATACAGTATATAGATAGATTAATGTACAATCTCTCTATTTCCTATTTTAGAAAGTACTGAGTTTGTACTGTCACAAAATCAATTTTGTTGGATTGGTGTTTTGTAAAGGTTGTGGCACATTGCTGACTTAACAACAGGTGACAGTGAAAAAATGCAACAGCGGCAGGAATTTGGGAAAAGTATTTGAATCAGAAGCATGTAAAGATATTTTTTACAAAATGCCTGCCTGCAGCTTGAATTTTATGTTGCTGTCTTGCCATTTTCTGGGCTATGTGCCACAACCTTCAGCTGTCTGTCTGAAACAATAAAACATATTTTTTAGTATTCATCAACAGTGCTAAAATAATATATATATATATATATATATATATATATATATATATATATACACACACATCTCTATTTTAGATGGCTGTAGCTGTTTTAGTTGAATAAAATATTAATGTGCTATTTCCATATTTTATTCAGCATTCTTTTTGCAGACGTGAAAGGTTTCACCAACCTGTCTACAACCTTGTCAGCTCAGGAGCTGGTCAGGATGTTAAATGAACTGTTTGCCAGATTTGATCGTCTTGCGCATGTAAGTGAAATGTAATTAGCCTTTTTAATGTATCCTGAAAGCTTCTCCTCTTCTATTAGCAGTGTAGTGGTATATCAGGGTTAGGGATTGTTTATTGTTTTATGTTTGTTTCTTTCCCCTTAAAATTGTATATTTTTACATCACATATAATTTGATATTCTTCCTTTGTTCAAGTATTGATTGTTATTGATAGAGATTACAAAAGCCTGGTCTGGATTGGACATACAGTATTTTTTAGAGATTGTGGATAGGCATTTATGCTTCTAGTTTGGGGAGGTCAGTGTGGGGTCATCAGAATCAAGGTTATTAAGCAATTGCCACATCTAAATTGAGGCATAAAGAAATGCGGAAATTAATACAAGTAATAATAAGAGTTGTGGTCAAAATCAATCCAGTGTGGCTCATACTTTGCCTCTTTCCTTGGGATTTATCATCAACCCTCAGTTGACAGGATTACCCAACAGTACTTGCTGGACAAAAATCAGTATGTGTTTTTAAAAGGGTGCTCCAATTTGAGGAAAAGACCAACACGTAAATAAAACAAAATTTCCATAAAATATGGTAAGATAATGATCTATGACAAATATGTATTTGAATGTAATGGTTTGGACTTGATAAGTGGAAAATCATAGTCATAAATGCGATGTGCTTAGTCATGTAATAACAGTTGTTGATTTTGTTGGTGTTGCTGTACTTCAAATACCTAGCGAACCATTAAAAGGTTTTAAAGCCAAATTTACAAACTATAATCTGAAACCAGAATAGCATAAAACACTTCCCTGCAGGTATTTCATAATTACCTCCATTTGTGCCTGTTGGTAAATGTTTAATTGCCCAGTAAGCACAATCATGAATTATAGGCAGTAATGTGAAATGCATTGAACCTACTTAATTACAGGACACGGGAAAGACAGTGTTAGCTCTGCTGTAATAACAGTAAAAATACTGTCTCAAGTATTGATTAAAGACCTTATACAAACTCCAGCTTGGTTCCATAAACACACAGTGGCTGAGCCCATTTTGCCTGTTTTTTCACTGTCAGAATAAGAAAATGACTTCTAATGGAAACTAGTCCTGACTTAATGGACCATGAAATCTTCACAAAACAATACAAGTATTTCATATAGCACGCATATGCATTTCCTAATATAGTGGGTAGGACTGAACCCTTGGGATCTACGTTTGAGCAAACCTTACGTCATGAGTTTGAATCATATGTGTCTGTAGGGCTATCTCTTTAAATCTCTAATAGAACCTGCTGTAGAAGCAAACTTTTGTATTACTTATTATTCATTTATTCAAACCAGCTCACTGGAAACAAGAAAAGACCACTTTAAAATTATACCACCAATATTACAGGTGAATTATCCTTTATGTGATAGAAACTAATGGGGCTTGCTATTCTGTCATCAGATTATTTTAAATAAAAAATATAGAACATAACTCTGCATTTTCCTTAATGCAGTAGTGTGGGAGAATATCTGCTGTAGTATAACATGACTGGTCATAACTGGTCATTGGGGGTTTTATATAATTTCAACATTGAAGCATTTTAACAGCAATGTATATTTGACCATCACTTTGGCAATTTATTTTGTGTTCTGTTCTGTTGCATTGTGGATATTATTGATTTAGTCTTTGTTTTTATTCTGTTTGTCCATACATTAATGAAGACATGAAAAGGCCATATGTCCTTTATCAATGAAAATTAAAAACTTACTTCACAGCTCGGGAAATTGAATCACGAATATTGCCGCGGTGCACTTTAAAGCGTATTCTTGGGAGTTACACATAATTTTTTATGCATGCGAAATTAAACCTAATTTATTCGTCTCATAAGCCATTTTTAGATGTCATCTGTAAGCCATGAAATAAAGGATTGTTTGAAAGGTACAATATGCATCTGTTTGTATTTGCTATATCAAAGCACCTGCAGATTATGTCAGAGGCTTGGAAAAGATCATCTGTAGTCTTTAATCTTTGTTGTTCAAAAGGAAACCTGGTAATGCTTTGAGAGCTGTAAATGACCATTTAATATCATGTGGTGACCACATCTGTAAGACTAGTTGTACTTCAGTATCTTTATGAATGTGTTGGAAAGCTATAGATGTTAACAGTATATTGTGAATGCCATTTGTAACTGTTACGATATTACTAGAAAGTGTAACCTCATATTAAATCAATTCTCCTAACTCTCTGTTATAGTAAACTTTATTTGGCTGAGGCTTTTATCCAAATTTTCATACATGGGTGCCCATTTATACAGATGCTGTTTTATCTGGAAAAAGTGACTTCATGTAAGGGTACAACAACATCTTACCAAGGCTGAACCCACACCCCTCCAAAATACTATTCAATTTTATCACTGCAAGCCCACATTATCCCCCCCCCTCTCTCTCTCTCTCTCTCTCTCTCTCTCTCCTCTCATAGGAGCACCACTGCTTAAGGATAAAGATCCTTGGGGATTGCTATTATTGCGTGTCTGGATTACCTGAGCCCAGGCATGACCATGCTCACTGCTGTGTGGAGATGGGACTTAGCATGATCAAAACTATCAGGTACATACCTGAGGGGCAATTGCCTCAAAATACTTTTAGTTCAGTGTCCAGCTTTCAGCTTCAGTTTTTAGCTGAGATAAAGCATAAGGTGTTGCAAAAAGAATCACAACAAATTAGTTAATATGTGTTTTCAGACCTCGCTCAGATTCAAACTGCCCATCTCAGGCATACTGTGCAACACCTAATCATGCACAGTCCCCCAAATGAGCCACCAAGCTGCTACACTGCACTGCACAAAAAGATGTATCCCCTGACATGGGGATGTTTGAAAGCTCTTCCAAGTCTAGGAAGTGACATTCATTAAGTACTAAAGTGATTCAATGTGGAAACGGTTTTATGCAGCTGCCCCTCATACCCTATCTGGCCTGACCCCCCCAACCCCCCCAAACTCCTCAACAGAATCTGTGATGCTAGAGATGACATCTCTATTCTTAATATATATATATATATATATATATATATATATATATATATATATATATATATATTCTTGCCTGTTGACGTCTGTAGTGAAGCTAATAGTGCTGCAACTGCTAACTGTATAAATAAAACATAATCATTTTGACAGGCTGATTTAGGGTGACGCATGAAAAATCCATTAGAATAAAATAAAATCAACAGATGCACACATAAGAGGTGTTCTCTCACTGACCATGAAACCGTATTGTTGGTTTTATAGTCTGCTTGCCCATGGGTTAAACATTTTTAAGTGGACAATGGGACTACTTTAATACAGAAACCCCCTGCTTGTGCTGAGCCATTTAGAAACCTGATAGTGGGCAGAGAGCCATCGGCCACTTCCCATTAGTCTCTTTTTCCCTCTGAACGATTTATGACTTTCCTGGTTTAATTGCTCGGAAGCTCCACATTCAGACCTCCCGCTGCGATTTGAGACCCACAAACCTTAAAAGCTGAGAGTAACACTTCCCACTGAAAGAGAGAGAGACAAACAGACAGAAAGACAGATGAACATAACAGGGGTATAGACTCAAAGTTATATCAAACGGAAGCTCTTGGTTAGTCAGGTGACCTAGTATCAATGTCAAAATGTCTTTATGCAGATAATCATATACAAATGTGCTCTAATTTGTTGGTACTCTTATTGTTAATTGAAATAATGCTTCATTCCTCCTGAAAAGTGATGAAAAGCTATTTCATCATGTATACTTGTATGCCTTTGGTATGTAATAAAGCAAAGAAGCTGTGAAAAGAGATGAATTATTGCTCATTCTACAAAGATATTCTAAAATGGCCTGGACACGTTTGTTGGTACCCCTTAAAAAAGATAATAAATAATTGGATTATAGTGCTATTCCAAACTAATTAGTTTCTTTAATTAGTATCACACTTCTCCAATCTTGTAATCAGTCATTCAGCCTATTTAAATGGAGGAAAGTAGTCACTGTGCTGTTTGGTATCATTGTGTGCACCACACTGAACATGGACCAGAGAAAGCAAAGGAGAGAGTTGTCTGAGGAGATCAGAAAGAAAATAATAGACAAGCATGGTAAAGGTAAAGGCTACAAGACCATTGTGCAACAAAATATTAGGTTAATATTATATTAGGTCCTCATTTTTGTCCATGCCATTTTCATTTGTTTTATTATTTACAATATTATGTTGAAAAACTAAATCAAAAGCAAAGTCTGATTTCTATTAAATATGGAATAAGCAATGGTAGATGCCAATTACTTTTGTTAGTTTCAAGTTATTTCAGAGGAAATTGTGCCTTTGTTTTTTGTGGAGGGGTACCAACAAACTTTTATAATTCTTAATAGTGAGTGTTCGTGTTTTTTTTTAGGTTTCACAGAAAATCAAAGCAGTCTGCTATCGAAAGAGCATTTTTCATAATGTTGTGGAAGGCGACCTACACTTGATACATTTTTATTTTTAACCTCCCTTGTTTTATTAAAAGAACAGAACATTTTGAGTTTACCGGACGTATGTGTTTTTGAAGAATTCAGGAGAAACATTCACAGTGAGCAACAACAAACTAATTTATTTTGTCTTGTGTTGTTGTTCACACAGATATGTAAGATCTCGGACAAAACACGATATTGACATGAGGATTGGGATTCACTCAGGGTCGGTGCTGTGTGGAGTTCTGGGTCTGCGGAAATGGCAGTTTGATGTCTGGTCGTGGGATGTGGACATCGCAAACAAACTGGAATCAGGAGGTATTCCAGGGTAAGCCATCAACGTCTCATCTTTCTTTTTGTAACGCATAGATTTCTAAAAGCTCTTAAGGTTTTAAAGGTGATTCAGTGGATTCAGGACAGTACTAAATAGTTCAATTTATATTAATAAATATACATTTATTCTACAGATTTATAGTTTAAAAACAATGCACTAAGTTGTATCTTGTAATAATGGTGAGATGTTAAAAATACATTAGGATTTAGTGAGTTATATTCTTAAAGGACTTTGCAGAATGCTGATTTTTCCTTTAAATTTGTTTCAGATTTGTTTACTTTAAATGCTATTTAGTTTGTCTTTACAAGTTATTGTGAATAGGAATTACTTAAACCTTTATGATAAATTAATTACTTAATAATTAATAATCAGTTATTGTATCCAAAATATGGCACTGAGACACAAAAGGCACCCTATTAGAAGAATGACCCAACTGTGTGTGTGTCTGGACCTCTGCATATGTATTCTGTCTTAAGAACAACTGGCTTCTCACTCAGTATTTCATACAGAATATTTGTTTTATCTCTTCATGAAGTAGGGTAATCACAGTACATAATTTATTAATAAATACATGTGTTTTCATTTGTGATGTAAATCCAGAGGCTGAATGAATAAGGTGGAAAGTTAATATTTTCTAGAAGTATGGATCAATTACATTTACTCCATATAAGAAAAAAGGCTCATTATAGAACAAACATTATTTTAATAGGTACAGCATTTTTAAAGGGCAGTCACAAAGGGACATGCTGCACTGCCATTACAAAATGTTCACAAATTACAGGATGTGACACACAGTATATGATGTATATAACAACAGCAGCAGCCTATCCCTGTTGGATGAAGGCCTCCCCAAGATGTTTCCACTTGTTTAGATATACAGCGTCTGTTTGTCAGGTGACGCCAGCAAAGCTTCTTAATTTAACTTCCCATCTTTTATGTAGTCTTCTTCTAGGCCTTTTTTCTCTTATTATAATTTTGTTTGTCAAGTGGATGTGAAATTAAAAGCATGTATTCATTGTTAACTGTGATGTTTTTAATTCAGTGCAAATGTTAATGGTTGCAGTAGTTCAAAGTAAAAAAAAAAAACAATGACATGTTAATCTTTCAGCTATAGGGATGACACAAACACCAAAAATAAAAAATACAATTATGATCCTCTGCACAATCCTTCGAAAACAGGAACATTCATGGATTTCAGTCAAATCTGTATATTGGATCACTACCAACATTTTTTCTTTTTTTTGTATTTTTGAAAATACTTTTACTCAGGATTATGTTTAAATAAAAAGGACAAGCAAAATATGTATCTAGCATAAACCCTTAATCTTAGGATCACTGACCTTTGTTTTTTTCTGTCAGAGCTATTATTTTGTTACATCAGCTGTATGATTGCTCAGCTTACGTCATGTCAGTTTTCATAGTTTTTGTTTGTAGATATGAACTGTTTTCACATCTGTGGCAAAAACGTGCTGTACAAACCAGGACAATAGTTTTCATTCAGATAATTTTGCTTCCTTGTTAATTAAATAGCCATAGATCTTAGTCATTTTTGTGTTTATATATTATTTATAATGCATGGATTTGGGTAATGTTCATAATAATAATTGATGCCACTTAAATGTGCTTTCCACTACAGCATAAGAGTTAAAAAATCAACTGTTTAACATAGCTGTGAAAGAAAACCTGAGATGATATGTGTGATTTCTCTCCAGCTCCGGTTCTAAATATAAGCAACTCAAAATAATGCTTTGGCCTGTGGACGGCAACATGCTTTATTGTCCTTCACACTCACAAAAGTGTTGAAGTTGATGTGGACAAACAATAGTGCGTGTTACTTGACTTATATGTCAAAAATAAAATGGCACAACATTTTCTTAGCGGTTTCAATCAATAATTCAGCGGGTATTTCATTTCACAAACCGCATTTTTCATGTTTTTATGACAAACGTTAATCTGTTAATGTTCAGTTTTCCTGAGAACAAAGCAGCGGGATGTAGACATTATGTCAATCTTTCAAAGCAATTACATTTTGACATGAAGAATACATGGCAATTATTTATGCAGTGCTTAATTTCCTATTTTCTTGTCATCTTTTATATTAAGGCCTGGACCACATCCAAAATTTGACCCACCCAATGTCTTTGTTTGACAGAGTTTTCTTTCTTCTACCTAATGCAAGCCTGCCATCACATACTGTGTTTTTAATGTGTGATTGGTGGGTGGGTTGAAATTTTGATTTTAGTTCTGTTCCTTAATGTGCTCATATAAAACCTATCATATTAGACAAATATTATTTGATTAATTGGTTTTAAAACAAGGGAAGTAATGTTAAGACTGTACAATGTACTAGTTAGACCTCATCTGGAATACTGTGTACAGTTTTGGGCTCCACACTTCAAGAAAGATATCTCTGCTCTAGAGGCAGTTCAGAGGAGAGCAACCAGATTTATTCCAGGTCTGAAGGGAATGTCCTACTGAGAGACTGAGGGAACTGAACCTTTTCACCCTGGAGCAGAGGAGACTACGTGGGGAGTTGATCCAAGTCTTCAAAATCATGAAAGGCATCGACCACATCAAACAAGAGGAGCTTTTCCAGATCTTAAATATCACTTTAGGAATATACACATTACCTATTATCATTATTATTATTATTATTGAAGTTGAGTGTAATAAGAACAAAGATATTCTAATCTAAACCATTCTCTGTGCTTGCGGACAAAAGGTAAAAGTAATAAACTTTTTACATATTATATTTCCTCTTTTTAATCTGAATAACGTATTTAATCACGCAGACGAAGAATTGAAACCACAAACTGGTGTAGTGTATTTGTGCCACGTGATATCCCCATGTTATTTTTTTTTTTTTTTTACCCCTCACTTAAAACAATTGTGCAGCAATGCCGTCCGTCAAAACATTCAGGCTAGATTTAGTTGGACATTTTTTACAGTTCACTGACTAATCCTTTCAGTTAATGATGCTTAGGTTATTACACACAGAAAACAATTTAGATATTAGAAAGATGAGCGAAATAATAAACTTATAAGTTATAACATTTTAGAATTGCAATGCTCTCCATAAAACACCTCAATTCCCCTCTCCTGCTCCCTTGACGAATAGCTAAAAAGAATACTGAAATTGCCTGCTCCAGCTAACCCAATAACATGGCAAAATTGTGATACAGTGACCATAGAACAATATGACATTGTAGCAAGATGACTACAGGGGATGTTAAAAAAAAAAAATACTCTAATGATGTAAAATTACATTTATTTAACAGCATTCCACAGAAATAAATAATAAATAATTTACAAATAATAAAATATATAAAATGAAAAACACATTTAAAGTATATAATAAAGATTAAACAAAATATATTGATGCCCTGCAAAGGACTGGCATCCATGGTGCCTACCAGATTAAGCTCCATCTTACCGTGATCCTGTACTGAATGAAGTGGTTGTTGAAAATGGATGTATGTATATTTTATAAATGCATGCAAAAATAAAATAATTGTGCTTGATATTTATTGACATGGGTCAATAAAATGTGCAATCATCAGAGGACATGAACAAACTCAAAATGGTCAGGGTGGTCAAAACAAAAATACAACCAAATTACATAATTTCATTACATCTTTGATTGTAGACAAAATGTGTTTGCTGGGTTCTCTGGTCAATAAAATATGAGGCAATGTGAGGAATCACACATTTTTGTAGAAATGGAGGAAAAACTTTTCTGTCATGTGAACAGTGTAAAGAAAAAGCTACCTTTGCAATACTGCTTTGACAGATTTACCTCTGTGGAAATCTTCATGATTGAGCATTTATGACAGACTAGTTCTTTGGTAACTGAAATTAATATATGTGCAAAAAAGTCACAATCAAAATTGTCAGGTGATTTTCAATGTTGGATTGATGTAACCAAACCATGTATCTGTTTTCAAATGGCAAAAAGTGGATATATTATTTATGTATGTGATGTACACCTAAAACATATTAAGATTGTATTTGTTTCCCTTTGCAGGAGAATCCATATTTCAAAGGCTGCATTGGACTGTCTTAATGGGGATTATGAGGTGGAGGAGGGTCATGGCAAGGAGAGGAACGAATTCTTGCGAAAGCACAATATCGAAACCTATCTGATAAAGCAGCCCGATGAGAGCCTGCTCGCCCTGCCCGAGGATATCATGAAGGAGTCCATCAGCTCGGCAGACCGCAGAAACAGCAGCGCCACTTTCACTGAGGGCTCCTGGAGTCCCGAGCTTCCATTCGATAACATAGTGGGGAAACAAAATGTAAGTGACCTTATATTACTTCTCGCCCTTTGTCTCCTTCTTTTCTCTCCTCCTTCTTAGAGCATGCCTGAATGATACGGTGGGGGACCCTTTGTGTCAGTGTACATTTACAATGTGAGATCTGTTTGTTATTTCTATTTGTCTGTTTGCTTAGTTCATTCTTTTCCAACTTGGTTTGTTTACGGGCCTTGAAATTGATTGTAAGCAATTTTGTTTATTTTATTCTGACGATTGTTGTATTGCTAAATGACACCCTGTTGAAGTTCTGGGTTGTTTTGACAACAAGACATGCTTTTGGATCTGCTGCTAAATCTTAAAGGGGATACAACTGGTGTCACAGTAGGTAATTTCTCTTCGCACAACATGATTTGTACTCATTTTTGAAAGGTGGGAATTACATGTTAGATTCTGGGAGACAATGAGGACTTGCTTTCTGAAATTGCATGTCATTTCTAACACATGTAAGAGATACCAAAATCAAAAGTGAAATGTAAAATGTATTTCCTACTCGCAGTTCTTGTTTTCATTGTCAAGTGGAGCTAAACCCCAACCTCCTTCGTAAAATACAGCTAGTCATTGTGCTGCAGCAGCTGGAAAATTTAAGGAACTGAGAAAGTGTCAGATTCCTGTTATTGGTTCAGTTTGCAGACCCACCTGTTCCCTCAACAGCCTGACACTCATGTAAATTGCATCAGACACCATATATTCCTATATAAGGGAAGTATAAAAGCTCTTACATGCTGCATCATACAGTGGGGAAAAAAAGTATTTGATCCCCTGCTGATTTTGTACGTTTGCCCACTGACAAAGAAATGATCAGTCTATAATTTTAATGGTTGGTGTATTTTAACAGTGAGAGACAGAATAACAACAAAAAAATCCAGAAAAACGCATTTCAAAAAAGTTATAACTTGATTTGCATGTTAATGAGGGAAATAAGTATTTGATCCCTTCGACTTAGTACTTGGTGGCAAAACCCTTGTTGGCAATCACAGACGTCAGACGTTTCTTGTAGTTGGTCACCAGGTTTGCACACATCTCAGGAGGGATTTTGTCCCACTCCTCTTTGCAGATCCTCTCCAAGTCATTAAGGTTTCAAGGCTGACGTTTGGCAACTCGAACCTTCAGCTCCCTCCACAGATTTTCTATGGGATTAAGGTCTGGAGACTGGCTAGGCCACTCCAGGACCTTAATGTGCTTCTTCTTGAGCCATTCCTTTGTTGCCTTGGCTGTGTGTTTTGGGTCATTGTCATGCTGGAATACCCATCCACAAACCATTTTCAATGCCCTGGCTGAGGGAAGGAGGTTCTCACCCAAGATTTGACAGTACATGGCCCCGTCCATCGTCCCTTTGATGCGGTGCAGTTGTCCTGTCCCCTTAGCAGAAAAACACCCCCAAAGCATAATGTTTCCACCTCCATGTTTGACGGTGGGGATGGTGTTCTTGGGGTCATTCCTCCTCCTCCAAACACAGCGAGTTGAGTTGATGCCAAAGAGCTCGATTTTGGTCTCATCTGACCACAACACTTTCACCCAGTTCTCCTCTGAATCATTCAGATGTTGGCAAACTTCAGACGGGCCTGTACATGTGCTTTCTTGAGCAGGGGGACCTTGTATGGTGACTATGGTCCCAGCTGCCTTTAGATCATTAACAAGATCTTCCCGTGTAGTTCTGGGCTGATTCCTCACCGTTCTCATGATCATTGAAACTCCACGAGGTGAGATCTTGCATGGAGCCCCAGACCGAGGGAGACTGACAATTATTTTGTGTTTCTTCCATTTGCGAATAATCGCACCAAATGTTGTCACCTTCTCACCAAGCTGCTTGGAGATGGTCTTGTAGCCCATTCCAGCCTTTTGTAGGTCTACAATCTTGTCCCTGACATCCTTGGACAGCTCTTTGGTCTTGGCCATGGTGGAGAGTTTGGAATCTGATTGATTGATTGCTTCTTTGGACAGGTGTCTTTTATACAGGTAACGAGCTGAGATTAGGAGCACTCCCTTTAAGAGAGTGCTGCTAATCTCAGCTCATTACCTGTATAAAAGACACCTGGGAGCCAGAAATCTTGCTGATTGATAGGGGATCAAATACTTATTTCCCTCATTCACATGCAAATCAGTTTATAACTTTTTTGAAATGCATTTTCCTGGATTTTTTTGTTGTTATTCTGTCTCTCACTGTTAAAATACACCTACCATTAAAATTATAGACTGATCATTTCTTTGTCAGTGGGCAAACGTACAAAATCAGCAGGGGATCAAATACTTTTTTCCCTCACTGTATAGAACAACACACAGTTTATTTCTCATTATGAACATCTAAAATTGACCTAATTGGTTATTAAAAAAACACAGATGTGACTCTTGCAAAAATACATTCAGCTGATCCTTCTTAACAAGCAGGAACTACAACAGAGACTGAAAGTAAGGTCTCAAAGCACATAGTTAATTAATGGCTTAAGTATTTCTGCTGAAGTGGAATGCAGTTTAGTGTTAGCAGAGGAGATAAAAAGGAGATGGCACAAGTTTTTACTTGAAAAGTTTTGCAGAGTGTTCAGAAATTTCCCATTTAATTAGCGGTGTGATGATATAACAAGGCTAATCCTAATGGTTGTCAACTTCCAAAATGATATGCTTTTGTCTTTTAAGGATGACACAAACATCTTCTTTTTTATCCGAGTTGAAATAACTCTAATGACTCTAATGCAGATCCCAATAATACAAAATGAACAGTTGCTATTTTCAAACAGCACAAACTAATCTGCTGTCCAGCCTGGTTCATTTGCTTAGCTGTTTTGGGACAAACTCCAAAGCATTTGAGTATCAATCCTGTCAGTCTGTCGGTGGACAAAAAGAACCATGCTCACACATTCTTTCACATGAAAACTGAATCTTCTGCGTGCCTGGCCAGTAGCTTGCCTTTATGTGTGGGATGGTTGTTGCAGTATTCTTAATGTGAAGTAACATTGCAGTAACGTGGGTACACTGATGATTGGTTGTATTGTCCTAGTTGGGATATAGGTATAGGATAAAACTTTGTAATAAGACATAAATAATAACTTGAAGCCAAGCTTTGATTCATGCATTAATTTGTTTGTGTGTTTGTTTGTTTGTTTATTTCTCTGACAACAATAAAACAGGTCTCAGATATACTTTTAAACATGGAATGCAGGGACTTTGTTTACATACTGCATCTCCTCTCTTTAACCAACACTTCAGACAAACAGCTCAGAATTCAGAATGGGAGGGGTCAACCCTGTAGCCTGAAGTTTCTTTGGAGATGGAGTTGGGGTTTCATATTGGGTTGTTTTTATTGCGACTGGTTGAACTGTTGTACAGGCCTTGATTGTATAGCTCTTGGGGTGCTGTCAGAGTGGTAGCAGGTGTATCTTCTGCAGTGTTGAAGGCATTTGTCAGCCGGGGGATTGGAACGTGTCCGTAATATGTCACAATATGTTAGAAATGTCTTTGGGCTTAAACTCTTATGGCCTGCTTGTGAGTAGAGTAATGCTTACAAGAGGTCTTTTTGCTAACAATGCTGCGTCCAGAACTCTCCAGAACTGATATGTTGGCTGGTTTATTAGAGGGTGGGGGGAGTCCAGACGATTCAGTTAAAGCCCTGGGGTGAAGGATGTTTGCCTTTAGTTCCAATAACAGCAATGACAGTGCCATAATACTGACAGATTTACAGCATTTGCAAATGCAGCATGCCTGTCATTGTTAGGAAATTCCCTTTTCTGTTTCCCTGGCAAGTCATACTTGTGTAGGTAACACATTAACTGTTCTGACAAAGTAAATACATATTAACTACAGCAGGGTAATTAATCATGTATAAACAGAACATTATATGCAGATGCGACATTTACCAATACATTCTTCTCGAGCTGGGCTTGGTATCTGCATAGATTCATTAATGACTGAATAAAACAGAGAGCCTCAGCCCAGACTAATTAGCACTATCTGACCATATTATTTATTTTATTTTGCCTTTCAAGCAGAGATGGAGTAAAGCACACTTCTTTGCATTTCCCTTAGCTTGTTCACAATACAGCTCTGTTTCTCCACATTACCCAAAGATCAATTTCTCTCTTTCGCCCACACATTCTGATTATATTATGGATAACAATTTATATTAAGTGGGCAATGTTTTTTTGGTATTACAAAGTAATTACTTGTAGTGTAGTTACATATATGTCCAATGTAGGTAATGTGTAACAGTTTAATTGATGTCAGATTATTACGCTGCAAGGATAATAACACAACAACATGCATAACTGGAAAGCACCTACAGTCCAACTATTCCCACTTACTTTAAAGTGTTACTGCCCTATGTGCATTCCTCATTGTTGTGTTTCATCTGAGTCAGGCAGTATTAACATTGAATCAGTCTGGCTGCCAGACCATCAGACAAGGTGCATTAACATCTCCAGGATTAAAGGTTATGCATGTTTCTATGAAGAGACGAGTGCACTCTGCCATGGGTATATTTTAATTATTGTTATAGTTTGCTAAAAGTGAGAACTAGGAGAGAAAAACAAACACATAAATGTAGTAAATAGATACATGTGAACTAATACATTAACTATAGCCTTAAAATGTCGTCAGTCTTATTGGAGTGGAAACTATCAGCCACACGTCAGCAATCTTTACTTTAAATAGATGGACAGACATTGGGGCCAATAATGTTAACCATATGTTGAGCATTTAATTTAAATTGACACTTTAAATTATTTTAATCATTAAAATATATATAAAGGGAGAGGGAGAATGTTTATGCTGTGATGTTGAGGATTCAATTTCCAGATTAGCTCATGCCCAAAATATAACAAACAAAAAAATCCATATTTTTAAGTATAATAATAATAATAATAATAATAATAATAATAATAATAATAATAATAATAATTATTATTATTATTATTATTATTATTATTATTATTATTATTATTATTATATTATATTATGGGATACGCACTCTGAAGATGTGTGATTCATTGTCTTAGGTTGCAGGTGGGCTGATATCAACATACCCAAACAGGGTCAGACAGCACTGTAAGGTACATTAAAAAAACATGATACAATATAATTTATATAAATAAACATAATTCAAGTGGTGCCGTGACAGCTTTATATTAGCAATGTGACACGAGCTGAGACACACTGTGTGATAATGAAGTCCTGAGCTCCCGAATCAAACATCTCCCCCAATCCATCATATGTAATGTGAAATACAGCGGAAAAGTAACCATTTTACCAGGGAATGAGTTTAGGCATTATCTTAATATGTCAATGAGTGTTTTAATTAGCAGACAGTCCACATGCTGTACATTGTTTTGTGTGCCGAACACGTCTAGAAAACATGTAAATCGAACACATCCCTTCACTGCTTCTGTAGGATAAAGGCACATTTTTGTTCCCTCTGCCAGACAATTATCTTCCTTCTTGACTGTGTTTATTGTTTGCTTTTGTTTGTTTTGTTTTCCTTTAGCCATTAACTCTGATTTGAGTAGCTGGGGTGGGCTAATAGTATCAAAACAACTAATGTGAAAGGCAGTAAAACAAGGGTTGTTTTCCTCCCTTGTTCATATTTGACAGAAACAAATCATGCCTCTCCCCATTTTCCACATAGTATGATCCAGGATATGGATTAAACATGTATAGCAATAAATAGAGGCAACAGCTCCAGTTAAGTGTTTTCGCAATAAATTCAGCAGTGGTCTGTAACAATTAAAACTCTACTGAGGACCACTGTCTTTATAGCAATCAAGTATTTCATCTCAGTATTAAAAAGTAAAATATATAATAAAAATACAAAAAAGATTCCAGCAGCTTAACATCTGTTAAATAAATCCCACAGAGTAATTGGTTAAATGCAAATGACGGTGGAGGAAAAAGAGCGATGGTAATTAAACCCATTTCCCCTCAGCCCCTCAATGGAATTCATTGCTGATTTAATTCATGCTTTTTACACAATAAGCCCCCAGTGAGCCAGTTTACTTCTAATTTCTTCCTTTCCATTGGTCTTTTGAAAGCATGATGAATTTCTTCTGATATGTAAGATTTATTTTATACCATGCATATCCATTCCCCTACAATGCAAACTTAATAATAATAATAATAATAATAATAATAATAATAATAATAATAATAATAATAATAATAATGACAACAAGCAAATGAAGTAAATAAAATAAGTACTGTCAGGTTAAATTAATTCAGTAGAAGCTGTACACAAAAGTCTCAGAGATGTATTCATACAGACAGCTTGCTATATTTTCTTGAGGCTCTCTCTCGAAATCCAGAAATTCCAAAACTGCAGTGGGTGCTAGTTATATAATGGTAAAAATTTTATATTTATATAGGGAACTTTGACCTACCCTCAAATTGCAAAGTACAAATCTTTACCCTATAGCAGTTTATTTTATTTTATTATTTTTTTATTTAATGGAGAAGATTAACAACAATGTACAGCATTATTTTTTTTAATTGTGAAAGTATGTCACTGCAACCCCCCCCCCCCCCCCCCAACACACACACATAAAAAGAAAATATTTGCTGGAAAAGCATTACTTGACCACAAGGCCATTTCTGTGAGTTTGGTGGAAATATCTGAGCTGGGCCTTACTCGTCAGATATATCAGCTAAAACATTAAATAACCTTTTAAAACAGAATAATTGATTGGTGATTGAGTGAATAAAGCAGTTGAAACAAAAAAATAGAAGACACAAAAAACATTCCGACCTTCCAGGAGATGAGTTAGACAATCCCTACCTAGAACTTGTGATTTTAATTAAGTTATATTAGATTTTAGTAAGTTTAATTATATATATACACTCACCTAAAGGATTATTAGGAACACCATACTAATACTGTGTTTGACCCCCTTTCGCCTTCAGAACTGCCTTAATTCTACGTGGCATTGATTCAACAAGGTGCTGAAAACATTATTTAGAAATGTTGGCCCATATTGATAGGATAGCATCTTGTAGTTGATGGAGATTTGTGGGATGCACATCCAGGGCACAAAGCTCCCGTTCCACCACATCCCAAAGATGCTCTATTGGGTTGAGATCTGGTGACTGTGGGGGCCAGTTTAGTACAGTGAACTCATTGTCATGTTCAAGAAACCAATTTGAAATGATTCGACCTTTGTGACATGGTGCATTATCCTGCTGGAAGTAGCCATCAGAGGATGGGTACATGGTGGTCATAAAGGGATGGACATGGTCAGAAACAATGCTTAGGTAGGCCGTGGCATTTAAACGATGCCCAATTGGCACTAAGGGGCCTAAAGCGTGCCAAGAAAACATCCCCCACACCATTACACCACCACCACCAGCCTGCACAGTGGTAACAAGGCATGATGGATCCATGTTCTCATTCTGTTTACGCCAAATTCTGACTCTACCATCTGAATGTCTCAACAGAAATCGAGACTCATCAGACCAGGCAACATTTTTCCAGTCTTCAACTGTCCAATTTTGGTGAGCTTGTGCAAATTGTAGCCTCTTATTCCTATTTGTAGTGGAGATGAGTGGTACCCGGTGGGGTCTTCTGCTGTTGTAGCCCATCCGCCTCAAGGTTGTACGTGTTGTGGCTTCACAAATGCTTTGCTGCATACCTCGGTTGTAACGAGTGGTTATTTCAGTCAAAGTTGCTCTTCTATCAGCTTGAATCAGTCGGCCCATTCTCCTCTGACCTCTAGCATCAACAAGGCATTTTCGCCCACAGGACTGCCGCATACTGGATGTTTTTCCCTTTTCACACCATTCTTTGTAAACCCTAGAAATGGTTGTGCGTGAAAATCCCAGTAACTGAGCAGATTGTGAAATACTCAGACCGGCCCGTCTGGCACCAACAACCATGCCATGCTCAAAATTGCTTAAATCACCTTTCTTTCCCATTCAGTATTAATGAGAAATTGAACAGGTGTTCCTAATAATCCTTTAGGTGAGTGTATATTGTGATGAAACGGGGCTCCGTCCCTTTAAGGAATGTCCGCCCAAGGTAGAAAGCTACATGTCCCAGGAGCCCCTGCAGTAGAGACAGGAAGGGGCGGGGGCTCTTGTGTAATAAGGGAGCAGGCAGAGAGAATCTTGGCAGTTGGTGGGAGGTTCCAGCCAGGGACAGACACCAGCTGGGAAAAGCCTAAGAGGAGCTACTAGAACCTGTGGCAAGCTGCACACTTCACAGAAGGATATGTACCATCAAACTGCCCATGTGTATAGTTGGTAAGAGTGTATACTGGCAAGTGAGTATAATCGCCAAACCCTTGCTAATAGTCACTTGAATACTAATAATAATAAAATACCCTGTGGCTTGGGGAAAGACAAAAACCTGTTTAGGGAACCCGGGATTGTGGGAATAGTCCACCATTGCAGGACACTAATAATTGAAGATCCTCACGGACATTCTAACCTGGGAATTGTCATCCTGCCACCTGCTGGTGGTTGGGGAGAAATAGTTTTCCCAAAAGGACTTCCCCTGTGTTTGTGGGGTTCCTGAACAGATGTGGTAATAGAGAGGGAAAGGAAGAAAGTCAGGTAGGCCTGGACAAGGCTAGGCATTTATTGTTTTGTTTTGTTCAATTGAGTGTGTATTACATTTTGGTTTGCATTAAACTTACCTGGGCAGAAGAGTCCTTTCCACAAAGCCCCTGTCTGGACGGCTCATTCTTAACTCACCCACTTACCGGTCTGTAACATATGGTGTTAGAGTGGGATACAAATGTGATTAGGATAATCAATCAACCCACAGTAGAGATGACAGACCTGAATGCCCTTGTGACTGCGCTAGTGAACGCCACCACGGTACAGCAGGAGACTAACCGGTTACAGGCACAACAACTCAAGCAAGCCAGAGAAGAACGAACCGCCATCATACAGCAGCTGGAGAAGATGGCCATTACTGCGACCCCCACCAACGCGATTAGGTCCACCCATGTCCTCCAAAAGATGACAAAGGAGGATGACGTGGAAGCATTCCTCCTGGCCTTTGAGCGAACCGCCACCAGGGCAGGCTGGGCCCCAGAGAAGTGGGCCGGGATCCTGGCGCCTATCCTTCTAGGGGACGCCCAAAAGGCGTATTATGACTTGGCCACTGAGCTGGCAGACGACTACACACATTTAAAGGCAGAAATTCTGGTGAGAGCTGGAGTAACTTCAGCTGTCCGGGCCCAAAAGTACCATGCACGACCAATGCCACGGTTGGGTAAGAAACCGGCGACGCCGGAAGGGGGTGAAGAGCTGTCTCCCACCGTGAAGGGACTGTATAGAGAGTTTGTTCCTAGTCCAAGGGGTGGGGAACCATCAATCTTTAGATGCTATAAATGTAACAAAATAGGTCATACAGCCAAGTATTGTAAACAGCCTGAGGACATGGATTGTAGTCTGGGGGAATCATTTGTGGGCAGTATTATTGTAAGAAAATTGGGGGGAAATAAATACCCCTACTTGATGCAGGTGGTGGTAAATGGGAAAAATGCTGAGGCCCTTATGGACTCTGGGAGCACGTTAACACTGGTGACGCCCAACTTTGTGCGACGCTCCTTATTGAACTATAGTCTTAAAACCGGGATTACCTGTATTCATGCGGACATTAAATATTATCCCACGGCAAAGGTGAAATTCACCATTGGTACAGAGTCTATGACCCTCCGGGTGGGGGTAGTGCCAAAGCTACCCCATGAGGTTATTCTGGGTAGAGACTTCCCAGGCTCTAAGACCCTGGTACAAAACAAAGACAAATTGGCTAACCCTGCGGTACGCTCAATAATGAAAGGAGAGCCCACAGAGAGCCCAGCTGAAGGTTTCCCATTTGCCGACCTAGAGGTCTTTGAAGCGCCTTCCGAGAAGTTACGGAAGACGAAGAAGCAAAAACGGGTAGACAAACAGCGAGGGGCTCCCATACATATAGCTTTAATAGGGGAACTGGGGAAACGACAAGGGAAGGGAGTGGCCACACAGTGTACGGAAACAGAAATCCTGGGGAAGACACATGTCACCCCTGCCTCTGTTGATCCCGTAGACAGGACGGAGGATTGGACACCACCGTTTAGAACAGAGGGGACCCGATTTGTTACTGAACAGGCTAATGACCCCACCTTGGCTAACATCAGGACCCGAGTGACGGAGGTAAACGGGGAGGTTGTAGAAAATGTACTAGTTAATCCTCTAGAACATTTTATAATAAAAAATGACCTGCTCTACCGATGCACACAGATAGAGGGAACTCCAGTTGAACAACTCCTAGTACCTAGGGCATATCAAAATACGGTCCTACGACTGGCACACACACATCTGTTTGGGGCCCACCTAGGGGTAGAGAAAACCTTGCAAAGAATATTAAGGCGGTTTTATTGGTTAGGCATACGGAAAGCCATAGAACGCTACTGCAAGTCTGAGGCCCTCTCTACGAGCACCTCTGCAGCCACTACCTATCATAGAAATTCCATTTGAGCGCATCGTCATGGATATCATAGGGCCGCTTAACAAGTCGGGAGCTAATTCAAGTTAAGGAGCTAGTCCAGGTAATGTCCCGGGTGGGAATCCCAAAAGAGGTCCTAACCGACCAAGGGACCCCATTCATGAGCAAACTTATGAAAGATTTGTGCTAAACTCTGCACATCAGAGCGTTACACACCTCGGTGTACCACCCACAGACCGACGGGCTTGTCGAAAGATTCAATAAAACCTTAAAATCCATGCTGAGGAAAGTAGCAGACAAAGAAGGCAGGGATTGGGACCTGCTACTGCCCTTTCTCATGTTTGCCATTTGAGAGGTTCCGCAGGCATCAACAGGGTTCTCCCCATTTGAACTGTTATACGGACACCACCCACGGGGCATTCTGGACCTCACTAAGGAAACCTGGGAGGAACAGGGCCTAAGGGGGCGTAATGTAGGAGAACATATTCTCCAGTTACAGGACTGAATAGATACGGTCACCCCAATCATTTGTGAACACCTTGAACGGGCACAAGAGATCCAGGCATATCAATATAACAAAACTGCCCGGATTAGAAAATTCAGCTCAGGAAATCGTGTGATGGTCTTAGTACCTACCCCAGAGAGTAAGCTCTTTGCCCATTGGCAGGGGCCGTATGAAATCGTTGAGCAGATCGGGGAGGTTAATTATAAAGTACATCAACCCAATCGTAGAAAGACCAAACAAATTTACCATGTCAATCTCCTAAAGCCGTTGGTAGACAGGGAGGCTGAGAGTGCGCTGGTGGAAATGGGGATAGAGGAACATATGGTAAATATAGGGCCAGAGCTGGATGAGGGTCAAATTCAGTAAGTCCGCGAAATGGTCAGGTCCAACCAGGACGTGTTCTCAGACAACCCAGGGAGAACCTTGGTTATTTGTCATGATATAATAACCATCCCAGGGAAGCGCGTCAGAATAAGGCCATATTGAATACCTGAAGCAAAAAGGTTAGACGTCCATAGGGAATTGGAGAACATGTTAAAACTAGGTGTGATAGAAGAGTCTAAGAGTCCCTGGAACAGCTCCATCGTAATGGTCGCAAAACCAAATGGCAATTGGAGGTTCTGTAACGACTTCCAAAAATTAAACAGTATTTCCAAATTTGATGCGTACCCCATGCCCAGGGTAGACGAATGAATCGAGCGTCTGGGGAAGGCCAATTACATTATGACTCTTGACCTCACGAAAGGGTACTGGCAAATCCCTTTGAGTGAGGAGAGCAGAGAAAAGACTGTTCCAGTATAGAGTTATGCCCTAGAGTTATCGGTCTTCATGGCGCACCTGCAACATTCCAGCGCCTGATGGATCGGGTGTTGCAGCCACACGAGGCTTACGCGGCTGCTTACATTGACGACATTTTTTCACAGGGGTGGGAGGATCACCTACAAAAAGTTGAGGCGCTGGCACTGAGACAGGCATCCCTCACAGCAAATCCAGATAAATGTTTTGTGGGCCTACGAGAGGCTAAATACTTGGGGTTTGTAGTGGGGAGGGAAAAGATAAAACCACAGATACCAATTACCAATTGTGTTACCAATTGTTTTCTTGGTGACTATGGTCCCAGCTGCCTTGAGATCATTAACAAGATCCTCCCGTGTAGCTCTGGGCTGATTCCTCACCGTTCTCATGATCATTGAAACTCCACGAGGTGAGATCTTGCATGGAGCCCCAGACCGAGGGAGACTGACAGTTATTTTGTGTTTCTTCCATTTGCAAATAATCGCACCAACTGTTGTCACCTTCTCACCAAGCTGCTTTGCGATGGTCTTGTAGCCCATTCCAGCCTTGTGTAGGTCTATAATCTTGTCCCTGACATCCTTGGACAGCTCTTTGGTTTTGGTCATGGTGGAGAGTTTGGAATCTGATTGATTGATTGCTTCTGTGGACAGATGTCTTTTATACAGGTAACGAGCTGAGATTAGGAGCACTCCCTTTAAGAGAGTGCTCCTAATCTCAGCTCATTAACTGTATAAAAGACACCTGGGAGCCAGAAATCTTGCTGATTGATAGGGGATCAAATACTTATTTCCCTCATTAACATGCAAATCAATTTATAACTTTTTTGAAATGCGTTTTTCCAGATTATTTTGTTGTTATTCTGTCTCTCACTGTTAAAATACCATTAAAATTATAGACTGATCATTTCTTTGTCAGTGGGCAAACGTACAAAATCAGCAGGGGCTCACGCTATATATATATATTGGGCACATTGCAAAAAGAAAAGATCATAGATGAACAATGGAGCTATTGAATGAAAAGAGATTAAAAAAGACCTAGAAGAAGAGCACATAATAGATAATACTTTGCAGTATTTCTGTATTTATATATATATATTACAGACAGGGGGCAAAATAAAGGAAAAACCTGAATAAATGAGTGGAGGAACATAACGAATGCAGACGTCTCCAAACAGGTGTACTGCATGATACAATTAAGCAGTTAATATCCTAGCATGCTCTGTGGCATGTATACAAATGCTGAGCAGGCCCAGTAGACCTCGATTTTGGATCAAGATGGCAAGAGGAAAGGATCTAAGTGACTTTGAAAGAGGGGTCATTATTGGGACACGAATGGTAGGAGCTTCAGTTACAAAGACAGCTCAACTGGCTAGTGTTCTCGACAAGTGGGCGAGTGTAAGTGTGGTGACACCAAGAGAATGGTACAGGCCTGACTGCTTGACTCCTACAGTGAGGGGGTCCGGAGGCTCTGTTATGCTGTGTGGGGCATTTTCCTGGCATGGTTTCGGTCCACTTGTCCCTGCAAATCATTACAAAGTTATTCTGAGTGATCACCTTTATCCTATGGTGAAACATTTCTATCCTGATGGGAGTGGTCTCTTCCAGGATGACAATGCCCCCATCCACAGGGCATGAGGGCTCACTGAATGGTTTGATGAGTATGAAGATGATGTGAATCACATGCTATGGCCTTCGCAGTCACCAAATCTCAACCTAATTGAACACCAATGGGAAATTTTGGACTGACATATTAGACAGCGCTCTCCACCACCATCATCAAAACACCAAATGAGGGAATATCTTTGGGGAGAATGGTGTTCCATCCCTCCAGTACAGTTCCAGAGACTCGTAGAATCTATGCCAAGAGCATTGAAGCTGTTCTGGCGGCTCTTGGTGGCCCAACACCTTACTGAGACACTTTATCTTGGTTTTCCCTTTAATTTGTCACCTGTCTGTATATATAGTATTTCATAAAGAACTGTAACAAAGCAGAAGACCAACAGGTAGTTTGCAAGTACAATGTCTGTTGTTATCAGTGCTGTTTTTTAGAGCTTGAACATGGAGAAAAGGTCTAATAATGAGGCAAGGTTTAAATTATTAGCTTTTCATCTCCATCACCTTTGTCGATTGGGGGATACATCCGAATTAAGTGTGTCATGTATGACAGCTGAATTACATATTCAGCCTGGTAGCTTGAGCAGAGCCTTCTGTTTGGATACATAAAGGAATTTTCCCTTCTAATGTCATCAGTCACTCGCCAAACAAGCAATCACTAAAGAATCAAATCAGAGAAAGGACACAGAACAACAACATGCTGTTTAGACAGGTTCAAGGCAGGAGTAAGGTTTCTTATTAGTAGACACTTAGTAACTTTATCATTATCCATTATCTTTATTTACAAAACATGCACTTTTCATTTTTACACTATGCCTGAATGATTCATGCTCAGCAAGAACTGTATGCACATTTATTGCTCAGATTATCCGGTAAACAGCTGTCACCTTTAGCACTGTGAACACCATTAATTTGCTTTTCTCAGAAAAAGCCAGGACAAAGTCCTTGGGATATGAGATAAGCTCCAACCTCCTTCCGGACAATATAACATTTTAACATAACATAACCTGATTCAAATAACAAAATGTATCAGATTAGAATTCATTACAACTGGAACTGCTGCATTAACACACAAAGAAATAATTCAGAATAAGGCATTGATGGGTCATCCGTTCTCCATTACCAAACAGGCAATATCACTAGGGTTTATTTTAGCAACCCGATTGGAAACATCTTAAAAAGAGAAAATAATAGAATCAGAAATAAAAGAGAGAGGAATAAAAAACAAGGAGTGGAGAATTCAGACGAGCAAACTTTAACCAGTTATATGAAGCTAGATTTGATGTTTCATGATGAGAGCATGAATCTTTGAAGTACTCAGAACAAGAAAATGCCTTAATAATCAATTATATACTATTGAGCAGAATCTCTATGAAAGTCCATAGCATGGTCTCCTACACTATTCACTTTCTAGGCTTTTATCATTTCTTCTTCTATGATATAAAATAAAATACAGAAAATGTCAAGTAAAAAACATACACAGAACTTCCATATGTGATATTTAATGCAAAAGTAGTATGTGTTTGTTTTGTTCAGGTCTTGTTTTTGCATTTGATTTAAATTTAGAATCGGCAAATATTATTTTCTAACATCCCACTCCAAAAAACTGAATAGAGCTGAACACACATGCATTACACTGTCCAAGACACAAGCAATGTGCAGCAGGATGATTTTTTAACCATGTGGTTCCAAAACACTAACGCTTTATTGCCAGTTGAAGGGCAGACATAACTCAGGCATCAATCAATTACAAATGTGTTTTAAAAAAAGAAAAGGTACCTGAAAATAAAAAAAACATAAATACCAGTACATGTTACCAATCAATATACAGGCTTTTCATTCCCACCTTTCATCCCTAGTGACTGAGAATTTCACACTATATGCATTTAACAACTCCAGTCACGTTCTAGTTGCCAAATTAGTTTTTTCGCCGCAGTTTAGCAATCAAATGACACACAGTGATTTTCCGCATTTGTATTTTCTCACTGAAAGACAGCATTAGCCCCCTGTTCATCCATTACTGTCACCTCTCTGACATTTTAATTGATTCTTGGACCTGGCTTAGGGCAGCATATTTTAATTTTGTCAGCACTGAAGGTCTATAATAATCACTTACTCTGATACCATTTGTGAAACTGATCACAACTTCCTTCCAGCAGATCTGCAATGGAGTTCAGAGGTATGAAAGTGACCTCCCATAACTCATATTATCTCCTTGTGTGTCTATATTGGGTAAAGAGACCTTTTCTGAGTACTAATTATAAAGAATTTTACATACATTATCTGCATAGCTTGTTCCCAGATCTCTGAAGTAGCCCTGACGTTTTCTGATAGATGAAACTGAACGCCTTTTCCTGTCACCTTGTTCTATACTGCTTGCACATTCCCTTTCATTATATGTGTCCTTTAGGGTCCACCCTTGTTCTCTTTGGTAGCTCTATTAGATATTAAAAATAATATCCTGAATAAATCATTTTCAGCCTACCAGCCAATACAAAAATCCCCAAACCAATACTTTTGTTTTCAGTGGACAGAAGGAAGAAGCCTCTAGCAACAAGCAGCAACCATTAGTGACTGTGCTGGTAATTTGTAATTGTCAAGTGGGCCTAGAGCTAGGCAAAGGAAACTTTGATGATTTTCCCAAAGCCAAAATGTGAGAAATCCCAAAGGTTCATAAAACAAGAGCAAGCTTTTCCCAGATCCGAACAATACCCCCTGAAAACAGTCCTAAGAAGTAATTATAGGGAAATGTGCATTGCTTACTTCACAAATGACTGAATATGATTTGATTGTTCCCCCAGAAAATAGCGATCCATGTGGAAATATTAAACCATTTAATTTAAACATGCACTTTCAGAGACTATGAATACTTGTTCTTCCTGGAAGTACAAAATGCACCATGACACATAATTATATAGCCCTTCAGCCCTTCAATATATACTTTGAACTACTGTTATTATTATTTAAATTTCTGTGTGAAATCTAAACACAAATATTCAAATCAAAACCATGGTCAGAAGGTCATGTGAGTATTTTGAAAAATATAAAGTTTCAATGACTCAGAATTATATGATGTTTACATTTATTAATTGTTAAAGAATTAAAAAACTAAGGAAAATTTATCATTTGGGAATCCAGATGGCAGCACGATAGTCAGTGCTCTGGTTTCCTCCCACATCCTCTAAATCACTAAGATTTCCTCTAAATCACCCTGTAATTGTGTGAGTGTGGTGTAGTCCTGCCCCATGATGGACTGGCATCCCACCCAGGGTGTGCCCTGCCTTGTGCCCTGTGTTCTGTGGGTTTGGCTGTGGCTCACCCTGTGCTGGATGAAGCAGTTTTTAAATATGGAAGGATGGATGAGATAACGACAAGGTATTTAGTGTAGTATTGATATGTTTTACCCTTTAAGCCAGAATGAAATTAATTTAGATCCCCAAGTCAAGTTTGCTCATTCATCTTGATGTCTTTTTCATAGACTATTTCTGTGAGATAGTTAGTAATGTCAGCTAGTAGCAGCAGTAAAAGAAAACCTCAGAAAGACAATACAGAACTTAAGAACACGTGAGAGGAGGCCTTTTTCAGACTGTGTTGTTATTTTGACCTCTAGACCATGGCATGAAAGTCCAGGACAGAGAACATGACAGCAGTTCTGCAAGGAAGGCTTTTACTTTTAACTTGGTGTTGTAACCCCACAAATGGATTTTTGTTCTTATTAGACTTGATTATTCTTATTAGTTAGTTCTCATTAGACTTTGACAATTAAATGAATGCAGTGTAGACACACTCACAGTTCTTTTGCTTGTTTGTGAATAGCAAATCAGAACTGAACAGCACAGATAAAAACAATGCACTCTCCCAGTGTTGTATTTGAAACCTTTACTATTTTGCTTGTTTACAAATTGAACTTTATTATAATAATAATTATTATTATTATGAGTATTATTATTATTATTATTATTATTATTATTATTATTATTATTATTATTATATATTGTTTAAGTAAGTATTATTTCCTGTAACATCATGACTGTCTCAATGATCCTATATGAATGTATGTAAAAATGCATGAAATGCTATGAGCCATTTATTTTGATCTAGAACATTGCATTTGTTACCTGGAAAGGGGTCAAGCAGGTTTATTCTATTTGCATGTGCTTTCCCCTAGACTCTGGCTGCCCTTACGAGAAATTCAATAAATCTGCTTCCAAACCATCTTGCACAAGCTTTGCATGTCCAGTCTGGTCCTGAGGAAATTAACAAGCGAATAGAGAACGCCATCGTGTTACGGAGTGGCGATAAATTGAGAAGAGAGCATATCAAGCCTTTCTCACTGATGTTTAAAGACTCCAGCCTGGAAGAGAAGGTAGCTGGGTCTTAGACAGATCTTCTGTATAAGATACAAAGAAAAATAAGTAAATACTTAAAAAAAAAAAAAAAATCTTGGTCTACCATACTTTTATCATGAGTAAGCTAAAGGCGCTTCAAACACACTCTCCGAAATTGTAATCTTCCTTCTGAATACATTTTTAGTTTTAAAAGGAATTCAAATAAGTTAGGACATTCATTGCACTAGTGTGTATTCACGGTGCTCTAATTTACACAAATAAATTCATATGTCAAAACACTCATTTATAAACCGATTTCATTAGTTAAATATATTTTAAAATCAGATATGGTCATGGTGAATTTCTTGTTCAACCACATGTTTATTTCAAATATTCTGCATTCTGGATCTGAATAAAGAGCTCCAGAATTAGATTTTGGCCCCCAAGTAAACTTGCAAAAAACTTGAAAAATGCAAAATATAGTTTCTTTAAATAATACTGTATATACATTGAAGTCTAAAACAAAAATAACAATTCTTCAGTTTCTGATAAGATTCCACTTTTATGATGGAACATTAACACCCAGAATTGACCAAAAATCGATTTTTCTGTCAGCTTGAATGAAAGATGCATGTGTTTGTTCACTTAATGGCTTGTTTTGGTTTATTGGGAGTTCTGGGTGTAAACTGTATACAAAATTGTGTAAAGTATGTATTTTTTGGCTTTGTTTAATACCATGGAATGTAAAATAACTCAAAGGTGTTGAAATCGTGATTTGAAATTCACTGCAAAAAATGTAATTTTTTAATTTATATTTTTCAAAATGCAATGACTGGTCTTTCTGTAGTTTAGGCCTCATGTTCGCAAAACCTATAAGAGTTAGGAAAAGTGTTGAAAAAGCTGACTAGTCCCATTTGAAACCAAGACGAATGAGTCTTTAGCAAATCCCAATTGACCTGTTGAATAGTAAACCTCTTGCCTTAGATATTCCTTTAGTTTACTCATGACCAAACGTATGATGTGGACTTGTTGTCAGTACAAGTCTTGTTGAAAGAGTTGACACTATTCAGCTTTTTTCATTTATTTTATTTTTCTTTGCAATTTATTTCCCTTTTTTTGTTTGTTTCTTACATGAGTAATCCCGCTTTTTATGTATCCTTAGCATTTGAGTTTAATATCACAGACCTTTTCTCTCAGTTTCCTTCATATTGTTTAACCATTTTTATCCACCCTCTTTCATTTTAAATTTCTTGCTAAATATCCACTTAGTTGATGTTGGTCTTCCTTTTTTTGGCATTAGCTGTGAAAATATACTAGGCATCCTCTTGCTAATTTCCCAGCACCCTTTTTAAAAAGTGGCAGAGAGCAGGGCAAAATGGAGGCTTCTATTTCCAAAATAAGTACGAAAAAAAACAACTAATTCTGCTATATACAAATGAACCCTCTGTATAATTCTGATTGTATTACTTGTAACTGTTTTCTTACTCAGCCTCGATCAGCCACTTTGCTCTCTGTCCTTTTGCTTGTAGAAGTAGCATGATCATTGCAAAGCACTGTAGGATGTTCAGAGCAAGGTGCATTCTGGTTGTTTATTTTTCTTGTTTCTTGTTTTGAATTTTACCCAACCCCCACCTCCCCCCCACCCCCTTGCAGTACTCTCAGATGAGGGACGAAGTGTTCAAGTCCAACCTGGTCTGTGCGTTTATAGTTCTCATATTCATCACAGCCATCCAGAGTTTACTCCCTTCATCCAGGTAAAGAGAAAACAAGGAGAGGGGGGAAAAGTGTGCATGGGCATGCATGGGGTCCATAGAGTTTTAAATTTGTGTTTTTTTTTTAGAATAATGCAGTGGATGAACAGAGCTCCTGATGCAACTTAGATTTAAAACAAAATAAACCATTGGATGAATTTGTGCACACAGTTTACCATTTACTTTTTTGTAATCCATGACTTCCATTTAATAAAGCCTACCTACAAATAAAGTAACCAGACCTACCAGTTAGAAATCACCACGATTACAAAAGCATTGCATAAGCTAAACAAGCATGTGCACAGTTATACACCATGAACAAAGATGCGACTACATCTATCCCATGTATTTGTTGACACTGGCATCCAAACGCAATATCATTTATTGTGAGTGCATGGGGGTTTAAGAGAGAAAGTTGGGGGTGGTGGGAGTCCTGGAGATGGAAAATGGGGTTCACAATGCTGGGCTTCCTCTTCCTCCCCTCACTTAACAAACCCCTGTGCTACTTTTCCTGACAGGATGGTGACCATGGTGATCCAGTTCTCCATCCTCATTATGCTCCATTCAGCCCTGGTCCTTGTCACCACGGCAGAGGACTACAAGTGTCTGCCCCTTGTCCTCCGCAAGGCCTGCTGCTGGATCAACGAGACCTACCTGGCACGGAACGTCATCATCTTCGCCTCCATCCTGATCAACTTCCTGGCAGCCATGATTAATATTGTGAGTGGCGAGCCATACCAACTCCACACACCTTTCCATTTACAAATGCCCTTTAATTAAATAATGATAATTCGGAGCTCGTACATCCCCAAAATGAACGTCTGTAGAAGAAAATCAATAGAAGAAGGTCAATAGAGTTTATTGTGGCCTAGACTTTCCTAACTAAGGGGAACGATGACCTGGACAGGTATACAAGTCCATCGGGACTACTAATCCTATAATCCTAGGTGGAGTGAGTCAAACTGATGCAATGGCTATGTTTGGGTCAGAGGAGGGATGCATAGCAGTGAATCCTGAGACTGTGGTTAGTTTCTGGAGTGTTCCTTAAGTGTAGGTAGCATGCAAGAGTTGGCATTGTACTTTTCCTGAAATTTAGATTAATTAATAATAATGATGAGGATATATCTTCCTTTTAGTTTTTTTGTTCCTCTTCCTTTTTTGTGACTATACAATAAAATAATACAATCTGAGTTCCTCTGAAATTCAAAATGGTTCTGTAAATGGTGTTTGCATGCCAGGGGGTGCTTCTATAATTCCTGATGGGGATGTTGCTCCAGAAACTGCTAACCAAATAATGTGGTGACATTGCAATACACGGAACAATATGATGTTGTGGTGACACAAATTGTAGACGTTTAAAAATGTTGAAAACAATGTTATAAAATGACATTTGATATTAACAAATACAAAATACACACAGTTGACCTTGAATCAAATACACAGCTCTGGAAAAAATTAAGAGACCACTGCAATTGTTTCTTAAATCAGCATCTCTACATGTATGACAGCCATTCCATTCCAGTGTCTGTTGAATTCCAACACAGGCACACCTCATTCTACTGAATGAGGTACTGATTAGGTGATCACCTGAACCAAATCATATTTAACGAGGAAAAGTATCAAAACCACTGCTTTGGTCATCACTAATCTCTTATAATAGGACCAGCTGGATGGCACAAACAGTGCTAGTAGTACCTCAAAAGTAATTGGAATCAAAAAAGAACTATTGACCATGCCAAAAGAGTTAAAAATGAAAGTTTTGAGTGAGGAAAAGAAGGGTTCAATTCTGGCATTACTGGCAGAGGGATACAGTGAGCGTCGGGTTGCTTCCATCCTTAAAATTTCAAAGACGGTGGTTCATAAGAACAAGGTCAAGCAGCAGACATTGGGGACAACAAAGCTACAGACTGCCAACTCATTGGAATGTCACTCAACAACCGTAGGATGACATCAAGTGACCTACAAAAAGAATGGCAAATGGCAGCTGGTGTGAAGTGCATGGCGAGGACAGCCCTTCATCAATGAGAAGCAAGGAAGAGCCAGGCTGAGATTTGCAAAAGACCATAAGGATTGGACCGTAGAGGACTGGAGTAAGGTCATCTTCTCTGATGAGTCAAATTTTCAGCAGAACATGATCCATGCCACACAGCCAGGTCAATCAAGGTGTGGATGGAGGACCACCAGATCAAGACCCTGTCATGGCAAGCCCAATCTCTAGACCTGAACCCCATTGAAAACCTCTGGAATTTGATCAAGAGGAAGATGGATGGTCACAAGCCATCAAACAAAGCTGAGCTGCTTGCATTTTTGCACCAGGATTGGCATAAAGTCACCCAATATCAATGTGAAAGACTGGTGCCAAGACACATGAAAGCTGTGATTGAAAATCAGGGTTATTCCACCAAATATTGATTTCTGAACATTAAAACATTAGTATTGTGTTGTTTATAAATGAATATGAACTTATTTTCTTTGCATTATTTAAGGTCTGACTACACTGTATCTTTTTTTTTATGTTAACCAGTTGTCATTTTCTGCAATTAAATGCTCTAAGTGGCAATATGTTTATTTGGAATTTGGAAGAAATGTTGTCAGTAGTTTATAGAATAAAACAAAAATGTTAATTTTACCCAAACACATGTCTATAAATAGTAAAACCAGAGAAACTGATAATTTAGCAGTGGTCCAGAGCTGTATATACATGCATGCAAAATAATACAGTTGCACTTGATATACATTAAAGGTCCAGAGATTAACCTATGAAATAAACAAGCAACAATCAGAGAACATTAACAACACAGTGTGATCAGGGTAATATGATTTTGAAATGCATCATTCTTGCATCATATTGGTCAGAACTAAAATACAACCAATCAACAACCACACACAATGTTACCAGAATGAAATATGTTAGTTGTGGAATTGCTTTTTCAGAAGCTTGAACCAATTTGGAGAAAGGAAAGACTGAAGGACAATGAATGACGACTCACTAGCCCCTATGTAGACTAGGACAGTCATTTACTGGGTTAAAGGCAGATCTGATCTGAGGATAAAATCAGGTGCTCTCAATTTAGGGTCATAGTTGTTTTGAACAAAGCTTTATTTTGTATTGATAGATAATGAATTTGCTTGGTCAGTTTTTAGTTTACCCTGAAATGCATGAACTTTGTCTTGCCCTCGCTTTTCTTGGTTTGCATCATGGTTTATTTAGGTATACCTCTCCATGCTTTACCCGAATTTCACTTGATTTCCCTAAACTTTATTGTGAATTTATTCTGGTTGTTCTACATTTTACCTATACACAGCTGATATGTTAAACAATAGCAAACCTGCATCAACAGACTGGTTAAATTCCCACACTGCACATTAAATAAACAAGCCAGAGGCACAAAAAACAAAGCAACAAACTTAAACATAACATTCTAACTTTCAAATCCAAGGCCTAAAATTAATAGATTTACTAAGATCCACTGTTCATCAACAGCGAGTATAGATCCAGTTTTAACCCAGATGATGGCCAATTATACTAATTTACATGCTTAGACTGAAAATGTTAGACCTGTCATCAGGCTGAAGGGATCAAGACGCTAATGCGGATAACCTTCATTAGAAGCTCTGAGAATGCACTCCCCCAGGCATAAGTGCCTTCTTATTGCACAGACACATTGTGTGCATTGAGGACGTCGTATTGTGAGCACTCTTTTATGTATTTGTTTATTTTCACTCTCATCGCACACATGAAAAAGAAGATCTACTGAGGAGAGACAAGCAACAAGGCCATTGTATTGAGAGACTAATTAGTTTGCACATGCTGAGGTCTATTGTACATGTACTGCATGAAAAAGGAAAATGTCACAGTTGTGAAAGTGTGCTGCGATCAAGAGTGTTAAGATCAATGCGTGGTAGGAGATATGGCCTCTAAACATCACGCTACTTCTATAGCAGTTTGAAGCCATTGTGTATATTTTGTACTGCCTTTTATTTCACACGGAACAGTTTGTTGTTCATTTGTTTTTTGTGTCTGTGAGAGACAAAGATACCATATACCAGATATATCCAGTTGCCTTCAGTGTCAGTTGGATATGTTCTTGTCTCCTGCATCAGTACATATAATGACTATGCCTTTAGTACATGGAAAACCAGTATAATAAAACATATTCCCAGATAATATGATTTATATTTATTTATAAATATTTAGGTGAGGTAGCTTTTATAAAAGAAATAAAAGTACAATACATTGCAATTCCAGTTAATGACTTCTCTTGACCAGGAATAATTTAAAAAAATAATACACAAACAATACAAAATATAATACTATATAGAACCATATATTATTTTAAAGCAAGGTATAGTTTTGCTGTTAAAGTATTCACTACAAAATACCCATTTTCAATAATTTTTATTTGCCTCATTACAATATTTAAATATATAAATAAGCTACACAAATATGCAAATAATGATGTTGGTGTACAAAAAAGGAATATCAGATCAATCCCAACTCTCCAGTTGCTATATTGAAAAAGTCAATAGCAGTAATAGAATATTTTTACTAGAGACATAGATTATAAGAGGCAGCTGGTATTTGGAGAAGCTGATGGGCAGATGATCCAAAAACACTTTTGTTATAATAATCCTGTTGACTGTCTCAGTTTGCCAGGCAGAGACTGAATTTGTATCAAGCCAGTGAAATTTTATGTTTGCGCTTATTATTTCGACCTCACCGATCCCGCTGCTTATTGTTAACTCTCCATACTTTTTCACATGTGCAGCTGTGGTGTGATTTCGACAAGTCGACGTCCTTCCGGAATCAGACGTTTAATGCCTCTTCCTCATTGCCAGATATTTGCTTCTACCCAGAGGTAATACGTTTTATTGTATTATTATATTTGTTTGTACAATCTATGATAACTGCTGAACATCCGACAATAATTACCGCTTTAAAAAGTTGTAAAATCTTAGATTAGGGGTTTACAAATGACTTTATAATTTGGAACATGTTCATATATTTTTTTTTAATAGAGTATTATTTACCAAATACTAATTGACAGCTGGTTATGATTAACAGCATGTTATATACAAATGGTACACTGTTCCCAGATGTTCATATTTTATTAATGTCTAAAGTCTGTGCTAATGGATTTTTTTATGAGTCATTATAAGTGACATTTTCAACCCCTAATCAAGTGTTACCCAAAAACGCTGCCTAGCAAGATACTGGTCAATAATCTTTGACTCATGTGCTAGGATACAACAGACACGTGTACACGTGTCATTTATATAATGCCATCTTTGGTTCATGAGTGATAGGCAGAGAGAAACACAAAGCGTAATATTTAACACAATTTCAGCCAATGCAAGTTGCTTGATTTTGCTGCAAAGCATATCAATAGACTTTAACAATGGTGCTTTAAGAGTTAAATATGCGTTTGTGGTGCGGCTTCATGCTTTCTTTGAGGATTCATGCTCTTCATGACCAAGAAATCAATCAACCCCAGCTGTTTTCTCATTTAAAGTGTGAAATGGGGTGCCTGAGACTGTTGTAGTAGCTGACATCCGCTTTCAGCTTGCAGAAGCTTTCACAAAAAGAAAAAAGCCGTCTAGCAGCATTCAGTCTCTTTCTCAGTTCATTTCAATTCAGTTCCATTCCATTCAGAGGTGGCATGATTGATTATTGGCAAGACTATCATTAGTAATGTTGCCTAGTGAATTACGCTATCCATATGCAGCAATGCATCATATGTTCATGTCATGTCTCCCTTTGTGTCTCCCTCTCTCTATCCTGCAGTATTTTGTATTCACGGGGGTGCTGGCAATGGTGACCTGCGCTGTGTTTCTGCGCCTCAACTCAGTCCTGAAGCTGGTCATTCTCCTCATCATGATTGCCATCTACTCTCTGCTCACTGAGGCCATCTATACCTCCCTCTTTGTGCGCTATGACAGCTTCCACCACAATGAAGAGTGAGTTACCATAGCTGCCCTCTGTCAGGGCTCTCAACCCCAGTTACTGGAGGACCGCAGTGCCTTCTGGTTATTTGCTCTATCTTGAGCTCTCTCAGTTACTTAATTAAGTTTTTTTTCTATTTTGTTTTTCATTAGACATATGTAATGCTGTTTAGAGGTCCTTTACAGTTAATGGCTTAAAAGGCATACAACCTGTAACATAATCTGTAGCTCAGAGAGATGCATTTAATTAATCCAGTTAATCAGTTAATCAAACTAATCATGTTATTCGGAGCCGGGCTGGAACAAAAAGTCAACCTGAACAAGGCAGTGTAAAATCTTCACCACTACTCATGCCATTTCCCTTCTCCACTCTTGCACGTGTATATTTGTGCACATCAAACTATTAATTTCCCTGTATTTGATTGTATGATTATTTTTAAATCAACAAACACCCCAATAAACACATTAAAGGTGTCAATAGTGTCATATAAATATCAGCACCAATGGTTTTAAAAGAGGGTACTCAGTCATGAGTTAGCTGCAGAAGAAAGTCCCCTACCTAATGATGTCAGAGTTGCAAGGTTCAGCAGAAACTGGCTATAGTCTGTGATTGGAAAGAAGCATTGATTACCTACACAGAATAGCAATAACGTTTTGATGAATAGACATGAGATATTTATGACAAAGAGCTTTAAAAAGTCAAAGTTTTACCGCTCCACATTTCTGTTTGTTTGGTTTTTATTACGAGTATGCAAAATGAATTATGGTTTCCTGTAAAGCCCTGAAGGAGTGATTAACCTTGTTTTTCATTTTTATTCTTGACTTCCTCCAGAATCATTTTTATTTTTAATCGAGTCCTGCTGTACTTTGTTTTAGCATTATCTGGGCTGTGAGGCCCATGAAACTGAATTGAATATAAACTGAACTGCCCAGACCAAAATGTGTCCTATCTTGAAACCCAATCATGTAACAATAGTTATAAAAATAAAGTCCATACTGCATCTGAATTACACAAGTAACATTGAAAAAGCCACTAACTGAGATACATGTCAATTCAATTAAATAGAAGAGGATAAAAGAGGAGTCAGATTCTCTGTATGCCTTTTAATGTATATATTTGAATTTACTCCATAAGAACCCATAGAGCCTGATATAGAACTGGCATTTAATTCAAAGTCACCAAAGGACTAGCTCTGTAAACCCAATTCTACCTATATATTTAATCCTGAGGATCAAAAATAAAAAGGTTTGGGGAAATCAAGAAGTCTGAAAACACATCAATCACACTTGGCAAATTCTGCACAAATCAAGCAATTTTCAAGCTCTTTCTATTATGGCTGATTTCTTTTTAGAAAAAGTTTTACTAACACTGCAGGCATCACCTTTATTTCACAATGCCTGGATCCTGTGGTCACACTCTCTCGTCATCCATTACAGTGTGACATTCTGGCTGTCACACTCCAGACACTCAGGACTGTCTGACGAATTCTGTGCAATTTCTAACATTCTCACAACATCCATTGCTGAGTGTGTGTGCGTGCGTGCGTGCGTGCGTGTGAATAACACTCGTGAAACCGTTATTGTGATTGACACAAGTCAAGAGTACAACTAGGAACTTGTTCAATATTCGAGAGTACATTCACAGTTCATGGTTTTCTTTCCAATCTAATTTGGAAAACCTAAGTTACAGGTTCCAATCACAATTGAGGATGATACCATGCAGTTACATCTGAAAAAAATTATGAAGTGGAGATTTGTTCATGTCAGTTAGTGTGAGGTACAGTTGCAGGATTATGCAATACCTAATAGATAGTCTAAGGCACCATTACACTCAACACTTGATTTCAGGGGGTTTACAAAAGCCAGTACCATGCATAACCATCATAAGCATGTATCATTTGACACAGATAACTGTTCGATGCATCTCTACAATATCTGTGATTTTATTTTGTTTTCATAAGTTTTCATTGAGTCTGTAAGAGAGAATGGGTTGACTTAATTGCAGTTGAAGAGCAGTTGCCTGTTAAAAAAATATACTTTTATTTTATTTATTTATCTCTGCCTTAATAAGTCCCTAAGTGAGTAATATATTTCCTTTTACTCCTGCTGCTGGGGACCGGGGCACCCCTAGTTTTAGATCCCGTGATCCTCTCTCCCCAATCACTGCACCCTCGCTGTTCCAGTGTGGGGTTAGCCTTTGACTCCTGAAGTCACCACAATTGCCCTGGCTCAGATAGATCTCCTGTATTGGAGATAGAACCTCTTGTATTGTGCCTAGGTGTAGAATATATTAATTCATTTATTCATGTATGTATGTATTTATTTATTTTCCCCATGCCCTTCTGTGTTAATGTCCATTTTCCCTAATACTGTGCAGGACTAGTTTGCCAAGAAAATATGATGTTCAAAACATATATGAAAAATAAATACATATATAGAGAAAAACAGTTTTTGATCAAATAAATACATATACAACTAAACTTGAATTGCTTTATTTATATATGATCTGCCATTGATCTGCCATCTGCTATTGAATTATTTTGTGTTTGGATTTCAGCAAAGACTTCCTGGGGACCAAGGAGACATCTCTTCTTCTGATGGCCATGTTCCTGCTGGCTGTGTTCTATCATGGGCAACAGGTGAGATATAAAGGTGTTCATCAATGTTTTCTCCTCTCATCAGCATCCTGTCCTTGGATGTGTCAGTCAGTCAGTGGGACTGGAGGTAATCTGCAAAGGTAAAAAATTAATCTTCACAGTATGTAGGTTTAACAAATAATAAAAAAAGACATAACGTATTGATATAAAGCATTAAAAATCCCTCCCCTCTGCCCCCAAATAATAAACACATACATCAATACTTATATCTCAGCTACAGAGTGATCTAGAGGAAGGTATTGATTTATGTATCTTTTTTTGTTGTTTACTTGCTTGTTTGTTTGTGTGTTTTGGAGAGAGTTGCTATAAAAACATAAACAAGTCTGTTTAAACTGTTTGGAGTGAAAACAATCTTGCCTGGCTTCATTGTTGCATAGAAGCTTCACCAAGTTAATGATCTGATTCATTAACTGAAAAGGAAAAAAAGAGAGGCAAAAACACAACACTTTTTTTCTTTTGGTTGTAGCAAATTTACCTTCAGAACAGTTTTGAGGGCAGTTATTTGTGACTACTGTAAAGTGGCAGTTACTTTAAAATGTGCTGCTTGGAAAAGAAAAGAATACCTGCACACTGATGGCTGTGTCACTTGTATCATTTCTGTGATTCCTATCGAGATAAATATTCTCTAATGTGTTTGCTCTAGCACTACAACTTGACGTTGCTGAGGTATTTCACCACCACAAATGTATTAATCGTCTACTTTAGTGAGTAGACATTTAATCTGCATTTCCAAACAGGGTATTAAAGCCAACAAGTGGATCAAACATAAGCTTGGTATGCACAGTGGGATAACCAATATAATTCTTCATTCCAATTAATCATAGTTTGTTTTCATAGGAGATTAAAAATATGGAATTTGTCTCATACAGCACAGCCACTTAATCTTTCCCTCATTGTGTGTCAGTATGCAAGGTCCACACATATTAATGAGATTGTGCGCTTGTGGTTAAATACTATTCTACCTAGTTTTTAATTCTGTCATTTCATTGAATCAAGCCCAGCTTTATCAGCATACTCAATGTTGTATGGATTTGGTCTTTTGCCAGTACACAAGTTTGATCGGGTTTTTTTTTGTACAATAGATTGCGCTTAATCCAGTACCCCCCCACAATCCAGTCCCCCGTCCCCACCCAAAGGTCTAGTATACCATGTTGAGATTCACTGATAATAAAGATGAGCAAACAACAACATGAGGATAGTTTAAATTGAAAGGGGATACATGGTTGAAAAATGTATTTGTTTTGTAATTCACATTTAAATGTGTGGTTAATTGCTGTTTGTAAGCATCTCAGTCATTATCAGTGTGAACAGATATGACGCCTTAAGGCTCACTGATCCAGCAGAAAATACCATATGGCAGTCTTTCCCACAACCTCTCCCCAACCCGCCTCCAAAAGCCTTATAAAAAGGTTTGAAACCTTCAATTTAATTTTTACAGCTGCAATCTTTGTCACTGTGCAACATGAACATTTTGGATCAGTGTCAAAGTACTTCACTTTGCCAATTTCAACATCGCAATCTGTCGCCAGAATTTGTACTTTTTTGGGGGGTGCTTTTGATTGGCAGATGCATGTATGCGAAAGACTCCACAGTCAAGTATAGCATCCAACAATGAATTGTGTGTTGTGTGAAATAATTCATGAAACATCATGGTCAACAAGCAAGAAACTGTATCCATTATCCTCAGCACTTCGAAGGATTATAATATTTATCAGTAATGTGACCATGGAATCAATAGTAAAAAAAAATATGTTCTGCTTTTACTAAATCTAAGTGAGTGGAGTGAAGTACTGGTAATATATAGTTATGTATTCAAGATAAGAAAATATATTTTAAGTACCTTCATTTGTGATGCAAAAGATGATAATGATGGACGGACGGGGATGGAATGTAAAGGTGGCTCATTAATTCAAACCTGTGAGTGGCTGTGACATATTAACCTTTTATTTTAATTTAGTGCTTGCATATATATTGTACCAGATAGAGGAGAAATTATAATTGCAGCATAAATGCCATCAGCTGCTCAAAGATTGCCCCCTTTAGCACCCAGGAAGGATTTGTTAGATTATGCCGAACTATATAATGTGCGTATGATAGTGATTTTTTGTTGTGGCTGTTGTTCTCCTACCTTCCTTGTTCATTGTATTTCATTGAAATGGAACGTGCCAGATATCCTGCACACTAGATTTAGCTAATGGAGTTCACATTGTCTGTTTCATGGGAATTCGCTCAACTGATATTCACTTGTTCTCTTAGTTCCTAAAAACATTGTGTTGTCAGTTCATTTGTTAAGCAGGAGGAATTTGGTAGTGAGCTGTGAGTGTACTTCCTGCATTAAATATCCGTTCTTTAAAGTTGGTGGGGAGAAAAGCTGGACTCTGCACTGTAGATACCAAGCCAAGTTTAAAAGATTGTTAGAACAGCAAACGTCAGAGCATGAACAGGCTGTTGGACAGAGTGCCTAACCCTGTAAGGCTAGTATTTGGAAGAAGTCACAAGTCACAAGGCATGGAAGATAGATGAGTGTCTCGAATTTGTTGACCATTTCTCTGTCCCTCAGGGTTCACCTACAGTCCATGGCCTGTAAATCTGCTAAGTGTTGGTTTAATACCAAAAGGAGTTACATTTAGACCACTACACCCATTTCATGTCTTGAGCCGGAGATGAGCTCAGATCTGCAGAGGTCCATGAGAGTGTACCTTCTTTCGCACCTCAGCAGATCACAGTTAAGCAAGCTGTTGGTTTGTACTGGAACACATCTGTGAGGAGAGAACAACATGTTTTCTCTTCTCTAACACATCATCCACCATTGTATGTAATTGAGATGTCTTTTGATTCCATGGAAACAAATGAAAAGGTTAGTCAGAGTTTTAATTAACTGCTGGAAAAATACAGAAAGGTATGTATATATGTGTGTGTGTGTGTATATACACCGATCAGCCATAACATTATGACCACTGACAGGTGAAGTGAATAACACTGATAATCTCGTTAGTGGGTGGGATATATTAGGCAGGAAGTGAACATTTTGTCCTCAAAGTTGATGTGTTAGAAGCAGGAAAAATGGGCAAGCATAAGGATCTGAGCGACTTTGACAAGGGCCAGATTGTGATGGCTAGACGACTGGGTCAGAGCATCTCCAAAACTGCAGCTCTTATATATATATATATATATATATATATATATATATATATATATATACACTCACCTAAAGGATTATTAGGAACACCTGTTCAATTTCTCATTAATGCAATTATCTAACCAACCAATCACATGGCAGTTGCTTCAATGCATTTAGGGGTGTGGTCCTGGTCAAGACAATCTCCTGAACTCCAAACTGAATGTCTGAATGGGAAAGAAAGGTGATTGAAGCAATTTTGAGCGTGGCATGGTTGTTGGTGCCAGACGGGCGGGTCTGAGTATTTCACAATCTGCTCAGTTACTGGGATTTTCACGCACAACCATTTCTAGGGTTTACAAAGAATGGTGTGAAAGGGGAAAAACATCCAGTATGCGGCAGTCCTGTGGGCGAAAATGCCTTGTTGATGCTAGAGGTCAGAGGAGAATGGGCCGACTGATTCAAGCTGATAGAAGAGCAACTTTGACTGAAATAACCACTCGTTACAACCGAGGTATGCAGCAAAGCATTTGTGAAGCCACAACACGTAGAACCTTGAGGCGGATGGGCTACAACAGCAGAAGACCCCACCGGGTACCACTCATCTCCACTACAAATAGGAAAAAGAGGCTACAATTTGCACAAGCTCACCAAAATTGGACAGTTCAAGACTGGAAAAATGTTGCCTGGTCTGATGAGTCTCGATTTCTGTTGAGACATTCAGATGGTAGAGTCAGAATTTGGCGTAAACAGAATGAGAACATGGATCCATCATGCCTTGTTACCACTGTGCAGGCTGGTGGTGGTGGTGTAATGGTGTGGGGGATGTTTTCTTGGCACACTTTAGGCCCCTTAGTGCCAATTGGGCATCATTTAAATGCCACGGCCTACCTGAGCATTGTTTCTGACAATGTCCATCCCTTTATGACCTCCATGTACCCATCCTCTGATGGCTACTTCCAGCAGGATAATGCACCATGTCACAAAGGTCGAATCATTTCAAATTGGTTTCTTGAACATGACAATGAGTTCACTGTACTAAACTAGCCCCCACAGTCACCAGATCTCAACCCAATAGAGCATCTTTGGGATGTGGTGGAACGGGAGCTTCGTGCCCTGGATGTGCATCCCACAAATCTCCATCAACTGCAAGATGCTATCCTATCAATATGGGCCAACATTTGTAAAGAATGCTTTCAGCACCTTGTTGAATCAATGCCACGTAGAATTAAGGCAGTTCTGAAGGCGAAAGGGGGTCAAACACAGTATTAGTATGGTGTTCCTAATAATCCTTTAGGTGAGTGTATATATATATATATAGTCAAACGGCTGGGGGTTAGGACGTGTTGACACGGGGTCAAGGTTAGTGCACAGACAAACCAGGAAGCCACAGATGGGTTGAAAAACTGAGTGTTCCGTTATTTTATTAACGGCAGTTGGTTTGCGAGACAGGGTCTTGTAAAGAATAAAAAAAAAAAGGAAAAAAAAAAAAAACTATACTCCGTGCTCGGGTCTGGCTAACCTCTTTCTGGGCGTCGGCCTTAACTAGCTCCGGACCTCTGAGAGGCTTACCGGGTTAGGAAACAAAAGAAACAAAACAAATAGGAAGAAGGAAGGCTCTTGGTCTTTGGCCCGTTCAGGTTCAGGTTCAGGTTCAGGTTCAGGTTCAGGTTCAGGTTCCTTATTTCCAACTACCTCCTTTCCTCACTGTTGTACTCCCTGTCAAACAAAGGAAACCCATCCCCTTATGTAGGAAGTTGAGTTAGGTTAACGAGCACCAGGTGTGGTGGACTCCAATCACCTGCACCTGCTGTGGGGCTGGGATCTTCTCCATGTAGGGACGCAGTACCTCAAACTGCCGGTAGATGGTGCCATTTCCACCTATAGTACCTCCCATCTAAGATCATTCCCCTTACAGCCTTACACACCCTCCCTTCCAGCTCTGAGGTGGGGCCGGGAGCAATGGAAGCCCAGAGAGTGTGGACCCTCGATAGGGCGTCTGCATTCCCGTGTCTGGAACCGGACCTGTGGATGACAGTAAACTTAAAAGGCTGTAAGCTCAGGAACCATCTCGTCACTCAGGCATTTTTCTCCTCATTTTGTGCCATCCATGTAAGTGGAGCATGGTCAGTAACCAAGGTGAACTGTCGGCCCAGGAGGTAATACTTCAGGGTCTCGAGTGCCCATTTAATAGCCAGGCACTCCTTTTCCACAGTGGAGTACTTCTGCTCTCTGGGTAGGAGTTTCCTGCTAAGGTAGAGAACCGGGTGTTCCTCACCTTCCGTGGTTTGTGAAAGGATGGCGCCCAAACCCGTTTCGGAGGCATCCGTGTGTACGAGCATGGGTGCGTTGAAGTCAGGGGTCACCAGGATCGGTTGGGAACACAGCACTTTCTTCAGTTCCTTGAAAGCCCCGTCGGCAGCCGTGGTCCACTGCACCATCTGCGGTTGTTTGTTCCTTGTCATTTCTGTGAGAGGAGTCGCTATCGTAGCGAAATTGGGTATAAAACGGCGATAGTAACTGACTAACCCCAGAAATGCTCTCACCTGTTTCTTATTCACAGGTCTGGGCCAGTCTTTAATTGCTGCCACTTTCTTCTCCTGAGGCTTAATCAGGCCCCGACCGATTGTGAACCCCAGATAGTCTGCCTCGTTGAATGCCAATTTGCATTTGGCTGGGTTGGCCGTCAGTCCAGCTCTCCTAAGGGAATTAAACACAACTTGTACCTTTGGCAAGTGCGTTTCCCAATCCTCACTGTGGATGACAACGTCGTCGAGGTAGGCGGCGGCATACCGATGGTGGTCCCTCAGAACTCGGTCCATTAAACGCTGGAACGTTGCAGGTGCGCCATGAAGTCCGAAGGGCAGCATGCGGTACTGGAAGAGACCGTCCGGGGTTGAGAAAGCAGTCTTCTCTCTGGCAGCGGGAGTGAGTGGGCCAATACCCCTTGGTCAAGTCCAGGGTGGTGATGAACCGTGCCTTCCCCAACCGGTCGATAAGCTCGTCAACCCTAGGCATGGGATACGCATCGAAGTCAGAGATCTCATTCAACTTCCGAAAGTCAGAAGCGGATGGAACCGTCAGGCTTGGGAACGAGTACGATCGGGCTCGACCAGGCACTGTGGGACTCTTCTATGACTCTCATATCCAGCGTCTTCTGCACTTCGCTCCTGATGGCCTCTCGTCTGCCGGTAGATGGTGCCATTTCCACCTATAGTACCACCCATCCAAGATCATTCCCCTTACAGCCTTACAATATATATATTGTAACGGGTTGGGGGGCCCGTCACAAGAAAGGGCTGTATGTAGGCGGGGTCTGATCTTGAAACACACAGTAGGGAGGCAGGCAGAGTGTACAAAACAGGCTTGCTGTCGTTTTATTGCTTCCCTTAATGGCAGGCACAGTGTCAAAAAGCAAAACAAAACCTAGCTCTGTCCGAGCATTAACTAAACGTCAACAATCCCCAACTACAAAACAAACACTAACAATAACAGTAAATGCCCGGGTCGGTAGAGCATAAAGCATAAAGGGATAAGGCAGGTTCGTAGTCACAGTCCGTAATAGAAGTTCGTTACCGGTGGGGGGTTGTCAGATAGTCCGGGGTTCAAGAGGGAGAATGGTCCAGGTCCAGAAAAAGGCTCATAAACCAGTGAATCTGTCAACTGTGAGCTTTACCCTTTTTTCTCCTGCTCTTCCACGCTCACGCTCACGCTCACGCTCACGCTCACGCTCACGCTCACGCTCACGCTCACGCTCACGCTTCTCTCCGTTGTCTTCTCGCCCTGCTGTGCACCCCAGCCAAGCATGCACACACTGGTTCGCTTCCTTCTTCCTTTTATAGGGGAAGTGGTGGGCGGGGCTATGGCCATCAGGAGCCCTGCTGGCTTCTGGGGTTTGGAGTCCTAGAAGAGATGTTTTATAGTCTCCTCCACTGAAAGACCCGCCCTGACCCCAGCCTTGCCTCTCACACTGCCACAATATATATACTCTTACAGTATACTCTTACAGGGGCAAAATCACTGTGTGCAAAGCAGGTACATACCTACCCCAAAATACTTAAAGCTGTTATTGCACAATCATTGATCTTGAGTTTCAGTGTTTTAAATAAAATATCAAATAGAATTAAATTTCAATGTACCATTTGTAATTCAGTAATATGAGAGAATTTGTCAGACGTTAGAATACTTTTGCAAGGCACTGTATATATATTTATCTTTCAGCTGGACAATGATCCCAAGCACCAAGGCCAAAGCAACATTGGAGTTGCTCAAGAACAAAATGGTGAATGTCCTACAGTGGACAAAACCACATAATTTGAAAATTGCGGTCCAGAGGCGTCATACAAATATTAATGTGTGTGTGAATGTCACACATCAATATTTATAGTATATGTATATATATATATATATATATATATATATACGCTGGATGTCAAAATTGGCTCATTACCTGCCTGGAAATCTTAAAAAGACTTTAAAAGAAGAATAAGAATATGAAAGACCAAAAAAAGACAGACACGTTATCATTTCAGAAAGGAGATTTACACGATCATCATGAAATTAACAGATTGTTAGTCGGTTTTATTTTGGTTTTAATTTGGTGTTATTTATCTCCACAGTTCAGAGATCCAGATGGTAGAGACTCTTCTGTAAACAAGAATATGAGACAAAGCATGTAGGGAACATGAAAGGAGCACTTCCATCTGTGAAAGCTGTGCTCATGTCGGTAGTGTTTGAACCAAGGGAGCATGATGGGATGTGAAATACCACCATATTGAAAATCAAGCCATTTATCCTAGCTTTAAGACTTAAGATCAAAGCCAGCACAGGAGTTTGAGTGAGCTTCAGTATGGGAGTTCCTGGATAGGGTGCCACTAGTGAAAGTTTCTCTCTGTTCAAGCAGGTTTTGGATAACATCCAAAGCCCCCATTTTGTGTTGGCATCTAGGAGTTATGTGAATCTCACGACACATCACGACACATCTGCAAAGCAAGTCTAGAGAAGCAACCACTACCAGTTTAACATTTAACAAGAATATAAACAAATCATCGAACAGAATACACCACTGGAAACAGACAGCTCAGCAACATGGAGAGGTTTATTGTGACACCTGTAAAAATCAATCCTGTATCCATTCTGCTTTCAAAATTACTGCTTAAGAATTGTGTGGTGCTTCTAATTGCAATTCCACTTTAACTTCAGTAAACACAGGACCCAATGTAAAATTAGCTTTGAATGAAATACTGAAACCCTAGTAATTAAAGAAAAGACATATCATTAATTTAATGCTGATGTACCCTTAACCTTTTTCAGTTTTATAATTGGAAAATGAGAACTTTAATTAAAACCTTACTTTAGCTTCAAAGATTGGAATGAGTTTGTTTTTAAGTATTATGCAATCGACACTTCTGTAATCTTTCAATTGTGTCTGAAG